>NW_027187360.1:27053694-27202429 GCF_028583685.1 Petaurus breviceps papuanus
GGGGAGGGAAGGGAAGGGAAGGGAAGGGAAGGGAAGGGAAGGGAAGGAAAGGAAAGGAAAGGAAAGGAAAGGAAAGGAAAGGAAAGGAAAGGAAAGGACACCTTAAAAAAACAGAACAGGCCAAATGGAAAAACAGGCATAAAAATTCACTGAAGAGAACCCAAATGGAAAAAGAGTTATAAAAGCTCATTGAAAAAAAATAATTCCTTAAAAATTAGAATTGGGCAAGTGGAAATGAATGATTACATGAGACATCAAGAAATAATAAAACAAAATCAAAAGAATGAAAAAAATAGAAGAAAATGTGAACGATTTCACTGGGAAAACAATTGACCTGGAAAATAGATCAAGGAGAGATAATTTAAAAATTACTGGACTACCTGAAAGGAATGATCAAAAAAGGAGCCTCAACATCATCTTTTAAGAAATTATCAAGGAAAACTACCCTAATATCCTAGAACCTGAAGGTGAAATACAAATTCAAAGAATTCATCAATCACCTTCTGAAAGAGATCCCAAAATGAAAACTCCCAGGAATATTAAAGCCAAATTCCAGAGCTCCCAAGTTAAGGAGAAAGTATTTTTCCCACTTAATAGTATTTTGTTTTTTTCCAATTACATGGAAAAATAGTTTTCAACATTCACTTTTATAAGATTTTGAGTTTCAAGTTTTTTTCTCCCTCCCTCCCTTTGCCCCTCCCCAAGACAGCAAGCAATCTGATATAAGTTATATATGTACAATTATATTAAACATATTTCCATATTAATCATGCTGTGAAAGAAGAATCAGAACAAAAGGAAAAAAACACAAAAAAGAAAAAACAAAACACTAGAGAAAATAGAATGCTTTAATCTGCATTCAGACTCTATAGTTCTTTCTTTGAATATGGATAGCATTTTCCATCATGAGTCTTTTGGAATTGTCTTAGGTCACTGTATTACTGAGAAGAGCTATGTCTATCAAAGCTGGCCATCATACAATGCTGCTGTTACTATGTACAATGTTCTCTTGGTTCTACTCACTTCACTCAGTATCAGTTCATGTCAGTCTTTCCAGGCTTTTCTGAAGTCTGCCTGCTCATCATTTCTTATAGCACAATAGTATTCCATTACATTCATATACCACAACTTGTTCAGACATTCCCCAGTTGATGAGCATCCCCTCAATTTCCAATTCTTTGCCACCACAAAAAGAGCTGCTATAAATATTTTTGTACACATGGGTCCTTTTCCCTTTTTTATGATCTCTTTGGTTTACCAATCTAGTAGTAGTATCTGCTATATCAAAGGGTATGCACAGTTTTATAGCCCTTTGGGCATAGTTCCAAATTGCTCTTTAAGGAGAAAATATTGCAAGCAGCCAGAAACAATTCAAATATTATGAAGCCAGCATAACACAAGATTGAGCCGCTTCTAAATTAAACAATCAGAGGACTTGGAATACGATATTCCAAAAGGCAAAGTAGTTAGGACTACAACTAAGACTTACACCAAGCAAAACTGAGCATAATCCTTCAGGGGGAAAAATGGACATTTAAGAAAAATTAGGAATTGCAAGTATAAAAAGACCAGAGCTGTACAGAAAATCTGACATTCAAATACAAGTCTCAAGAAAAGCAGAAAAAGCTAAACATGAAAGAGAAATCATAAAGGACTTGAAAAGCTTAAACTGTTTACATTCCTATGTGGGAATATGATACTTGTAATCCCTAAGAACTTTCTCATTATTGGGGCAGTTAAAAAGAGTATACATAGACAGAAGACGCAGATATGAATTGGATGAGATCCAAAAAAATTAAATTAAGGGATGTGCTGGGACAAGGGGAAAGGGAGAGGGGGAATGGGGTAAATTTTCTTACATAAAAGAGGAGTGAATGAGTTTTTTTTTTTTTAAAGCAATCGGGGTTAAGTAACTTGCTCAAGGTTACACGGCCAGTTATTTCTGGGTGTGGTGCTGAGTGCCTGAGCCCGGGATTTGATCTCCAGGTCGTCCCAACACTGGAGCCGGTACTCTTACTCGCTGAGCCACCTGGCCGCCCCTGAGTGAATGAGTTTTTACAGTAGAGGGAAAGATGGGGTGAGGGTGTGGTGGGCAATGCTTAAATCTTACTCGGACAGAAATTGGGTCAAAGAGGGAATACCAACTACACTCAGTTGGGTACAGAAGCCATATCTTATGCTATAGGGAAGTAGAAAGGGAGGGGGGAAAGAAGAGAGATAGGGAAAGATGATAGGAGGGAGGGATAATAGAAAAGAAGGTGAATTAGGGGAGGCAGGGGTCAGAAGCAAAACACTTTCGAGTAGGGACAAGGTGAAAGGAGAGAGAAAGAGAAGGATAAATAGGGGGAAAAGCAGGATGGAGTCAAATACACAGTTAGTAATCTTAACTATTAATGTGAATATGATGAACTCATCCACAAAACAGAAATGATAGCAGAGTATATTAAAAAGCTGAATCCAATGGGGCAGAGTCAAGATGGTAGAGTAAAAGCAGGGACTTGCCAGAACTTTCCCCCAAACTTGTCCTATTACATGTAAAAAATGACTCTAAATAAATTCTAGAGCAGCAGAACCCACAAAAAGACAGAGTAAAACAAATCTCCAGCCCAAGACAACCTGAAAGGTCAACAGGAAAGGTCTGTTGCACCAGGATGAGAGAGGAGCATAATCCAGTGCAGGCTGTGCCAGCACAGACTGGGCCCCAGCGAACCTGAAGCAGGCCTCAGGGCACTGAACCACTGGCAGCTGTGGTAGTTCCCAGACTTCTTAACCCACAAATGCCAAAGACAACTTAGAAAATCAGCAGGAAAGGACTGTTGGACCTGGGTGAGAGATGAGGGGAGTCCAGCCCCAGCCCCAACACAGTCCTGGCCCCAGCAAACCAGGAGCAGGCCTGGGGAGTGACTGAATCAGGGCAGTGGCAACAATGGCAGCAACTGTTCCAGGAGCTCTCAGCCCATAGATGGTAAGGAGATCGAACAACTGATCAGACAAGATTACAGGGATCTTTTTGCTGGCATTGGGGCAGGACTCTGTTGCTTTGCCCATGCTTGGATCTGGGTGGCAGTATAGGCCAGGAGAGGAGAAAACACCTCTCTCAAAGAGGGAATACCATCTACACTCTGATATAGGCTATATGTGTACAATTATATTAAACATATTTCCATATTAATCATGCTGTGAAAGAAGAATCACAACAAAGGGAAAAAACCACAAGAAAGAAAAAACAAAAAAAGAGTTAAAATAGTATGCCTCAATCTGCATTCAAACTCTATGGTTCTTACTTTGGAAGAAATGAAAATTTACAGGTCCCTAGAAGTATCTTTTAAAACAGTTGCACAAAACCCCTGAAGCTGGGGACAGTATGCCCTCCATACTGGAAGCAGAGCACTACCTTAACAAAGAGCTAAAAAGTCAAGAGATAGGCTGGGAAAATAAGCAAACAACAGAAAAAACTCAGACTACAGAATCTTACTTTGGTGACAATGAAGATCAAAATTTACACTCAGAAGAAAACAACAAAGTCAAAGCTCCTACATCCAAAGCCTCCAAGAAAAATATGAATTGGTCTCAGGCTCTGGAAGAGCTCAAAAAAGATTTTGAAAATTAAGTAAGAGAAGTAGAGGAAAAATTGGGAAGAGAAATGAGAAAGATGCAAGAAAATCATGAAAAATGATTAAACAGCTTGCTAAAGGAGACCCCAAAAAATACTGAAGAAAATAACACCTTAAAAAATAGACTAGACCAAATGGCAAAAGAGGTCCAAAAAGTCAATGAGGAGAAGAATGCCTTAAAAAGCAGAACTGGTCAAATAGAAAAGGAGGTCCAAAAGCTCATTGAAGAAAATAATTCCTTCAAAATTAGAATGGAGCAAATGGAAGATAATGACTATGAGAAATCAAGAAACCATAAAACGGAACCAAAAGAATGAAAAAGTAGAAGGCAACGTGAAATATCTTATTGAAATAACAACTAACCTGGAAAACAGATCCAGGAGAGATCATTTTAAAAATTATTGGACTATCTGAAGGCCATGATCAAAAAGAAGCTAGACATCATCTTTCAAGAAATTATCAAAGGAAACTGTGCTGATACTCTAGAACCAGAGGGTAAAATAGAAATTGAAAGAATCCACCAATTACTCCCTGAAAAGAAATCCCAAAAGGAAAATTCCCAGGAATATTATAGCCAAATTCCAGAGTTCCCAGGTCAAAGAGAAAATATTGCAAGCAGCCAGAAAGAAACAATTCAAGTACTGGGGAAACATAATCAGTATAACACAAAATTTAGCAGCTTCTATATTAAGGAATAGGGGGCTTGGAATATGATATTGTGGAGGTCAAAGGAACTAATATTAAAACCAGCAAATTAATTACTCAGCAAAACTCAGAATAATCCTTCAGGGGAAAAAATGGTTATTCAATGAGATAAAGGAATTTAATGCATTCTTGAGAAAAAAAACAGAACTAAATGGAAAATTTGACTTTCAAATACAAGACTCAAGAGCAACATGAAAAAAGTAAACAGGAAAGAGAAATCATAAGGGACTTATTAAAGTTGAACTGTTTACATTCTTTTTTTTTTAAAGCAATCGGGGTTCAGTAACTTGCTCAAGGTTACACGGCCAGTTATTTCTGGGTGTGGTGCTGAGTATCTGAGCCCGGATTTGATCCCCAGGTCATCCTGACACTGGAGCCGGTGCTTGGTGCTCTTACTTGCTGAGCCACCTGGCTGCCCCTAAGCAATTGGGGTTAAGTAACTTGCTCAAGGTTACATGGCCAGGTGTTTCTAGGTGGGTGCTAAATGTCTGAGCCCAGGATTAGATCCCCAGGTCATCCCGATAGGAACTGTTTACATTCTTACATGGAAAGATGATATCTGTAATTCATGAGACCTTTCTCATTATTAGGGTAATTGAGAGAGAATATATATAGACAAAAGGCATAGGGTGAGTTGAACACGAAGGGATGATATCTAAAAAATAAAATTAAGGGGTGAGAGAGGAATGTACTGGGAGAAGGACAAAGGGAAAGGTAGAATGGTGTAAATTATAACACATAAAAGAGGCAAGAAAAAGCTTTCACAGTGGAGGGGAAGAAGGGGGAGGTGAGATGCAATGAATGAACCTTACTCTCATCAGAATTTGCTTAAGGAGGGAATAACATACACACTCAATTGGGTATAGAAAACTATCTTAACCTACAGGAAAATAGGGGGGAAGGGAATAAAGGGTGGTGATAGAAAGGAGGGCAGATTGGGGGAAGGATTAATCAGAAGCAAACACTTTTGAGGTGACAGAATGAAAGGAGAACAGAATAATCGGGGGGTGGGATAGGATGGAGGGAAATATAGTTAGTCTTTCACAACATGACTATTTTGGAAGTATTTTGCATAACTACACACATATAACTTGCCTTCTCAATAAGGGTGGGCGGGGAAGTAGAAAGGAAGAAATTTTGGAACTCAAAGTTTTAAAAACAAATGTTAAAAATTGTTTTTACATGTAACTGGGAAATAAGATACAGAGGCAATGGAGTATAGAAATCTATCTTACCCTATAGGAAAATAGAAGGGGAAGAGGATAAAAGAAGAGAGAGGTGATAGAAGGGAGGGCAGACTGGGGGAAGGAATAATCAAAGCAAAACACTTTTGAGGAGGGACAGGGTAAAAGGAGAGAGAGAATATAATAAATGGGGGTAGGGGAGACAGTATGTAGGGAAATACAGTTAGCAACTGTAACTGTGAAAAAAAATTTTTTTGAAGCAAGTTTCTTTGATAAAGGCCTCATTTCTCTAACATATAGAGAACTGTGTCAAATTTATAAAAATAAAAGCCATTCCCCAACTGATAAATGATCAAAAAATATAAACAGTTTTCAGATGAAGTAATTAAAGCTATCTATAGCCATATGAAAAAATATTCTAACTCACTATTGATTGGAGAAATGCAACTTAAAACAATTTTGAGGTACTATCTCACACCTATTAGATTAGATAATAGGACAGAAAAGGTAAATGACAAATGTTGAAGGGGATATGGGAAAAAATGAGATATTAATGTACTGTTCTGAACTGATAAAACCATTCTAGAGAAACTTGGAACTATGCCCAAAAAGCTATAAAACCATGCATATCCTTTGACACAGCAATACCATTACTAGTAACAGCAATATTGTAGGATGATCAATTGTGAATGACTTAGCTATTCTCAGCAATACAAAGATCTATGACAATTCTGAAGGACTTAGGATGAAAAATGCTATCCATCCCCAGAGAAAGAACTGATGGTGTCTGAATACTGATTGAAGCAAATTTTGTTTTTGTTTTTTTTTTCCATTTTATTTTTCTTGAGTTTTTTTTTCTATGTTCTCTTTTGGTCTGTATCTCAAAAGAGATTAAAAACAAAAAAGGAAAGGACCTACACATACAAAAATATTTATAGCAGCTCTTTCCTGGGAGTAAAGAATTAGAAACTGAGGTGATGCACATGTGCAAGTTGTGATATGTAACTATGATGGAATACTATTGTACTATAATAAATAATGAGCAGGATGCTCTCAGAAAAAACTAGAAAGACTTACATGGGTTGATGCTAAGTGAAATGTACTGGGTACAAACTAACAGCAATATTGTAGGATGATCAATTGTGAATGACTTAGCTATTCTCAGAAATACAATGATCTATGACAATTCTGAAGGATTTAGGATGAAAAATGCTATCCATCCCCAAAGAAAGAACTGATGGTGTATGAATATTGATTGAAGCAACTTTTGTTTTTGTTTTTTTTCCACTTTATTTTTCTTGAGGTTTTTTTTCCTATGTTTTCTTTCACAATATGACTGTTATGGATATGTTTTGCATGACTACACATATATAACCTATATGGAATTGCTTGCCTTCTCAATCAGAGGAGCAGGGAGGGAGGGAGGGAGAGAATTTGGAATTCAAAGTTTTAAAAATAAATGTTAAAAATTGTTCTTACGTGTAACGGAGGTAAAACTTAAATACTAAATAAATACAAAAAAATTTTTAAATTAAAAAAAAGAACTCACTATTTGACAAAAACTGCTGAGAAAATTAGAAAGCAGACTGGCAGAAGCTAGGTATAAACCAACATCTCACACCATATACCAAGATAAGGTCAAAATAGGTACAAGATTGAGACATAAAGGATGATACCATATGCAAATTAGAGGAGCATGGAATAGTTTACCTCTCAGATCTATGGGTAAGGGAATTTATGACCAAACAAGAGATAGAGAAAATTACAGGATATGAAATGGATAATTTTGATTACATTAAATTAAAAAGGGTTTGCACAAAGAAAATGAATGCAGCCAAGATCAAAAGGAAAGCAGAATGCTGGGGGAAAAAAATTATAGCAAGTTTCTCTGATAAAGGTTTCATTTTGCAAATGTATAGGGAACTAACCAAATTTATAAAAAGACAAGTTATTCCCCAATTAATAAATGGTCAAATGATATGAATAGAGTTTCCAGAAGAAGAAATCAAAGCTATCTATAGTCATATTAAAAAACTGTTCTAAATTGCTATTGATTGGAGAAATGCAAATTAAAACAACTCTGAGACATCACATCACCCCTATCAGATTGGCTAATATGACAATAAAGGAAAATGACAAATGTTGGAGGTGATGTGGGAAAATTGGGACACTATTGCACTGCTGGTGGAACTGATCCAAATGTTCTAGAGAGCAATTTGGAATTATGTCTAAAAGGCATTAAAACTATGCCTACCCTTTGACTCAGCTGTAGCACTACTAGGTCTATATCCCAAAGAGATTAAAAAAGAAAAGAAAAAGGACCTATATGTACAAGAATATTTATTGCAGCTCTTTTTGTGGTGGTAAAGATTTGGAAATTGATGCAATGCCCATTAATTGGGGAATGGCTAAGCAAGTTGTAGTATATGATTGTGATGGAATACTATTGTGCTATAAGAAATGATGAGCAGGAAGCTTTCAGAAAAACCTGGAAACACTTACACGAACTGATGCAAAGTGAAGTGAGCAGAACCAGAAGACCTTCCTACACAGTAACAGCAATATTCCACAAAGATTAACTGTGAATGACTTCACTATTCTCAGCAACACAGTGATCTAAGACAATTCCAAAAGCACTCATGATGAAAAATGCTACCCACCTCCAGAGAAAGAATTGATGAAATCTGAATGCAGATCAAAGCATACTTTTTTTAAACTTTTTCTTGTTGGTTTTTTTTTGGTCTGTTTTCTTTTACAACACAACTAATGTAGATATATGTTTTTCATGACAACATATATATATATATATATATATATATATAATCTATATCAAATTGCCTGCTTTCTCAATAAGGGAAGGGAAAGGAGGGAGGGAGGGAGAAAATTTGGAATTCAAAGTTATAAAAAATGAATGTTAAAAAATTTTTACATGTAATTGGAAAACAAATAAAACATTTGAAAAAAGAAAAATGGACCTAGATTCTGATGGACTTTAGACTACAAAAGTAAGGAGTTTAGACTTAATCCTGTAGGTAATGGAGTGCCACTTGAAAATTTCAAGCAGAGGATAGAGGCTAGGGTGGGGGACAGAGTTATGTGTGTGACAAAATCAGTCCTGTGCTTTAAGAAGATTAATTAGACAGTATGTACAAGATGGATATGATGAAGAGAGACTGAAGACAGGGAGAAAGGCTAGAAGGCTACTGCAAATTACCTATATATAAGGTGATAATGGTTTAAAACAGACTGGTAACAAGGAAGATGGAAAAGAAGGATGAGATGTCAAAGAATGATTGGGTTGGAGTAAAAAGAGAAGGACATATTGATATGTATAATATACATTAATAGAATGCTATCAGATACCCTCCTTTTCTAAAATATAATAGTATTGACTAAATAATGGAGGTTATGTGACATCATAAGAAAAAGTAAATCTTATATTAAATCTTATGTTGAGGGAGACAAGACACTTGCTCATTTGTAACATCTCTTTAGACATGGCAAAAAGACTGGAGACAACAGAGTTCCAAGTTCAGTTCACTGGTCACTGACTAGAAGGTTATTTGCTGAAGGTCCTCAGTTTCCCAATTTGTAAAGAATAATCAATTCCTGCTTCCCCAGGCTACAACCAATACAACAACCAAAAAAAAAAAAAAGAGTACTTTGTGGGAAAAAAAAAAAAGTACTTTGTCAGTACTCTGTTATCTGTCAAAGAATATGAGCCCACCCTTCAAAGGAGCTCCTTGGACTTTCTTCCCAATCTGCACTCAAAAAAAAAGAACAAAGAGAGGATTTAAATCGGCCAAATAGCACTAAAGACTCCCTGAGTTCTCTTTTACCTTGAGGTGTCATTGTGTCTGTTCCAATCCCTTGGAATTTCCCTAGTTCATCAAAACTCTCTCCATGCATTGAAGGCAGTGGGCTGGAGAAGCTCCTCTTCACAACAAGTCCACAGGTCTCTAACTGGCCTCCTTTCATATGATCTATCAGGTGGAAACAAGACATAAGCCAAAACCATTAAGAATCTCCACCTAACTCCCTACTCTTCTGTTCTAAGATGTTTCTTAATCCACTTCTTCAACTGAGGCAAAATATTCAGGACAACCAGCTCTTCTCCCTTTCCAAATTATACTAAAGACTTGGGGCAAATCTCTCCAGACATGGCAGTTATTTGGAATTTACTATATCCTCACAGTGCCACAATCAAAATTTCCCAGACCCCTGCTCTGTGAACTCTGCAAAGCCCCAAACAAACCAAAAAAAACAAAACAAAACAAAAAACCTCATCTGCTTAATAAGGGTGATCTGTCAAGTCCATGCAGGAGGCCATTTTCTCGAGATCTGCATATGGCATACCAACACAATGGCATACCAACCACAACCTAACAATCTTGGCATATGGAAATCGTGTTATGGAATAAGCACTAAACTTGGAGTCAAAACCCCAGATGCAAATTCCAGTTTCTATGCCTAGTTTATACAGACTGCTTTCTAGTTTTCCCAGTATTTTTTATTGAATAGTGAATTCTTGCCCTTTAGCTATTTAATAACCATATGACAGTGGGCAAGTCATTTAACATCTCTGGGTCTCAGTTTACCCATATGTAAAATGAAAGAATCAAACTAGATGTTCTTTAAAGTATTTTCAAGCTCTAAATCCTATAATCTTCACTTTTCAGAACATAAAGATAGCCTGTATCTTCCTTTCCCTAATTTCAAAGAAAATAACAGCCTTCCCCTAGTTGCCCAAATTCCTTTATATGGTAAGTGGGATTCTGCTACTTCCTTGCAAATAGAAATTAAAATGAAAATAGAGACAGCAAAGGAAGAAAAGGTCATGAAAGGAGCAAAAATTTAGGATAGGTTGATATTCCTAACTTCAGTAGATATTAAGGATAAATGATTTATTAACAGGTAATGATGAAGATGAGGGTAACAACAGAAGTATTTACATTTACATAGCACTTTTCCCTTTATAAAATACTTTGACACATATTATCTTTATTTGATTCACACAACAGCTTTCTCTGAAAAAATCAAAGTAGAATTCTCTCCATTTTGTGGAGAAATGAGACTCAGGACATAACCTGCATGTAAGAAGAAGACCGGGGACTTGATCCCAAGTCTTCTAATTCCCATTGAGTATTGCTTCCTAAGGTGCTGAGGGCCCTGCTGCCTGACTCCACTAGCCAATCAGTCAGTCTCTGTCTAGATCATCACCTGGTTCTGAGCATTCTTGGGACTTCTCAACCTTCTCTCCCCGTAGTTCTTCATCTGATGCTGGACAGGATGTCTGCCTCTTAATTTTGCTGGCTGCTACACTAGACAAAGACACCAAAGGGATAGCCTGACTTTCCTGCCGGAAAAATAAAAAAGCAAAAGAAAAGGTATTGATCAAAGAAGAAAGCTACTGCTATCTCTCAGATAAGAAAAGTCCCAAAGCAGGAGCTACATAAGGAAAACATACAACTATAGCATTTTGGTAATGAAGTGATGAGATTTTCAAAATGTATCAACTATTAACTGAGAAATACATTGGAATCAGAGCCATGATGATGGATGGAGGGAGCATTCTAAGTGAACTCTCCCAATATTTCCCCTTACAACAACTTTAAAATATCACATCAAATAGAATTCTGGAGCAATATAACTAACAAAAGGTTGAGAGGATGCATTTTTCCAGCCCAGGACAATTTAGGAAATCAGAAGGAGAGGTCTGTGGCATTGGGATGGGGACCAATAGCAGCAGGGTCAAAAGCAACAGGGGCAGCAGCAGTAGTACTGGGAGCTCCCACTACCCAGAAAAAATATCAGACAGCTACTCAGAAGGAGATAACGGGAATATTGTGAGAGCACTGGGTGCAGGACCAGGTGCCATTTGGCAACTCCACTGCCCATTACTCAGGTTCAGGGCAGAGGGGAGCACTAGTGTGTGTGGTCACAAGAGAACAGGGGCTCTTCCTGAGTAAGGAACAGGACACAGACCAGAAGAGCCGTGACCACACCTCCCCCCAGATCACAGCACCTTAGAAGCACCAAGAACATATAAATCCCTACAACTAACTGTAAAAACATCAAGGCATAAAAGCCTGAAATTTGGGATGGTGACTACTGTTCTACTCTCTACCAGGAGTGAGCAGAGCCCAACTCTAACTTAAAGTACAAAGTCAAGAAACATGCTGGAAAAATGAGCAAACAACAAAAAGAACCTGACCATAAAAGCTAGTATTGTGACAGGGAAGCTCAAGACAAACTCAGAAGACAACAAAGTGTCTAAATAAATCATTAGCATTTCCATATATTATCAACAAAACCTAGGAGGAAGAGATAGAAAGAGGAATTCCATTCAAAATAACTACAAATAGTATAAAATATTTAAGCATTTATTTGCCAAGAGACACATAGGAACTATATGAATACAATTATAAAAAACTTTTCATACAAATAGAGATGTAAAAAAATATTTTTAATAATAGAGAAATATTAATTGCTGAACAAATGGGTAGGCTGAACCAATATAATAAAAATGGGATAATTCTACATAAATTTACTTATTCAGTGCCATACCAATAAAACTACCAAAGAACTATTTTATAGAACTAAAAAAAAAAAGTTCATCTGGAAGAACAAAAGGTTAAGAATATCAAGGGAATCAGTGAAAAAAAATGTGAAAGAAGATGGCCTACCTATACTAGATTTCAAACTATATTACAAAGCAGTAATAATCAAATAATCTGGTACTGGGTAAGAAACAAAGTGATTGATCAGTGAAATAGATTAGGCACACAACATATACAAGTAAAAGACAATAGTAATCTTTTTTTTTAGTTGTTTCAGTCATGTTCAACTCTCCGTGACCCCATTTGGGGTTTTCTTGGCAAAGATCCTGGAGTAGTTTGCCATTTCCTTCTCCAGCTCATGTGACAGATGAGGAACTAAGGCCAACTGGGTTAAGTGGCTTGACCAGGAGCACACAGCTAGCAAGTGTCTATGGCCACATTTAAACTCAGGTGTTCCTGACTCCAGAGCCAGCAATTTATCCACTGTGCCATCTAGCTGCCCCAAAATAATCTAGTGTTTGATAAACTCAAAGATCCAAGCCTGGACAGCAAGAATTCACTATTCAACAAAAAGTACTGGGAAAACTAGAAAGCAGTATGGTAGAAAATAGGCATCTTGTACCATATATCAAGATAAGGATAACATAGGGATATCATTTAGACTTAAAAGGATGATATCATAAGGCAAATTAGGAAAGCAAGGAAAAAATTACCTGTCACCATGTATGGATAAATACATATGTACAAAAATATTTATAGCAGTTTTTTACAGTAGCAAAGAACTGGAAACTGAGGGAATGCCCAACAATTGGGGAATGGCTGAACAAGATGTTTTCAACTTATGATTGTGTTCAACTTGTGATTGTGCTATAAGAAATGACAAATGGAATAGTTTCAGAGAAACTTGGGAAGACTTATATGAACTGGTGCAAAGCGAAGCAAAAGAACCAGGAGCTCATTGTACATAGTAACAATAAGCAACTGTGAAAGACTTAACTATTCTGTTCAATACAATGATCCATGAGAATTCCAAAGGATTTTTGATGAAAAATGTTTTCTTCTACAGAGAGAACTGATGAACTCTGAGTGCAGATTAAAGCATAATTGTTTTCACTTTATTTTATATTTTCAATTTCTTGCTTTTTAAAACTTTTGTAATATGGCTAAAATGATGATATGTTTTGCATGATTTCACATGTATAATAAGTGCCATGTTGCTTCCCTTTTCAATAGGTGGAGGTAAAGGCTGGAGAGAGGGAGATAATTTAAAACTCAAAACAAAAAAGAATGTTAAAAAATTTATTTTAAAAAAGAAAAATACATTGTATTAGAAATACATAATTGCTTTATATATGTATCAAATTAGCATTCAATAAACAATTAAAAAGACCAAAAACCGAGTATCTGTGGGAAAATAGGCACCCTAATCTACTACTGGTGGAGTTGTAAAATTATTCAACTATTTTAGAAAACAATTTGGAATTATGCAAAAAAAAAGTTTTTTTTAATTGTTCATTACTAGAGATCCTACTACTAGAATTATATCCCAAGGGTATTACTAATAGCACAAAAAGACCCATATGTACAAAAACACTGAAAGCTGCATTATTTGTGATTACAAAAAAGTTGGAGAAAAACTATGCTCAATGATTGAACTATTGAACAACTGTGGTAAGTTATCATAAAAAAAAATAATTAACCTTAGGATTCAAGAGCAAACAGAAGCATAATTTATAATTTTCCCAGGTCAAGGCTTGATTAGATGCATGTAACAAGATCAGAAAAAAAAATTTTAATTTCTAATATTTAGAAGTAATGAGATTATTGTGCTGGGGAGTGGGATCTGGTGTAAGGGATGAATTTTTCTACTTACAGGGTTGAAGAGTTCAGTGGTAAGCCCTAGGTAATTGTGTAAAGACAGGAAGGTCACTCTCTGCAGTCGCACCATTATGATCTGATAAGATAGAAAAAAACATGAGGTTCAAAATTCCTCAGGTACTCACACTTAGGCCAGATGTGTACAGAAGTTCCATGGAGATTTTTCCAAGTATCCATAATGCTCTTGACCCAATGTCTCATTTTCTGCCATGCCCCTCTCCTAAACCATTTGCCAACCAAACCTCAGATTATTCTCCACAATTCCTAAGACCCCACCTCCTACTTCCCAAGTTATTCCCAGCCCCTCTTATATATTCCTATAGCCCCAACACTCAGTCTTGCTGAATGGATTTGGGTCCTTTCTTTTCCTGAGAATATTAAAAAAAAATCAAATAAAGTGGTTGTTGGTACCACTTTTCAGTAGAACTGATAATCAGACCTGAAAACACTTTCAAAAAGTTTCCTGCAAAAAAAAAAGTTGCCTGTAGGAGGCAAAACTTGGAGTGATGGCAGAAGCAACCTTCCAGTAGCTATAGAGAAGAAAAGAATATAAAATTTGACCTACCTGTACTACCCTTACCAAGGTCTCAGGGTATTTTTCAAAGACACCTTGGAAAACAGTAGCTGGAAGCCTTAAAATAGTGGATGGCATTGTTGCCCTCGCAGAGACAGTTTTATATGGAGCTGCATGACCCTGTAATAGAATGACAGTCCTGGTTAAGACAAGTGAGATGAATAACTGCTGTGCATTCATTAGTAATAGAAAGTCTGTGAGAAATGATGAGGACCTGAATGAGGATGCTAACCACATCCGGAGAGAAAAGCAGATGGGTATAAGAACTGATGGATTATGTGGGGAGTTGAGAGTGACTCCAAGGTTTCGAACCTGAGCAGTTCTAAAAGATGAGAAACAGAAAAGTTAAAAAGAGAGGTAGGTATAGGTGGAAAGATGCTAAAGGCTGTCTGTGGGCTAGAACAGTATTGTTTTATCATTGTATGCCCAGAGCCAAGCACAATGCAATGAACACAGAGTGTGCTTTATAAATGCGGACTTAACTGAAGAAAAGCAACTTTCTTCTGGACTCCTCTGGCAACTCATACAACAGGAGGCCAAGCACCACATGGGGGATCACCACCACCTGCCAGACCTGATCCCTGAGAGGGGATGCAGTACTAGAAGTTAGGAACCCAGGTTTCTAAATATCCACCAGTCCTTACTCTAGTCTAGATCAGCTTCCTGAATTGTTGGTGATCAGCTCAGCCAGAGAGAAAGAAGAATTGACACTTGCAAAGTCAAGCTCTTCTGTCCACTCTTCCAAACAAAGCATTAGTCATCATGAGTCAAGAAATGGCAAACCTAAATGGAGAGCCCAGGACCAGAGAAGGCCAAAAAACTTTAAGATTTGGATATTAGAGGAATAAGGTGAGGTCAGGGCCCTAGATTGAGTTTTCAATCAGGCCTTTGTCTCTATTATTTAAATGGGAGTTACCAAGAGAGCAAAGAAAAACCAAACAAACAAATTCAAATTTCCTTCTCCCTGACAACTAGCACCAAACACCCTGGGCCTAGCATATTACTCAAAGATATTAGCCCAAACAGCATATCTAAATGGATGGGGCTCTTTAATAGAGAAATGGAATATATTTTGATAACATATTCTACTAACGCCACATCCAAGGAATTCCAAATAAAACTAATTCTCTTGACATTTTCCCCCAAATGTTAATGATTCATTCCTATTATAGGACTCTCTATTCAGAATGCTTTGTCAATTGCAAACACTGAGAGCTGAACAGGTCTTATTCCGTGTAAATTCTTACCAAAATATTAAGATTCATAAATGTTTTTCATTGATGTACTATTAGCTAGGCCTTTTTTTAAACTATAAAACTCCTTAGACTGGGAAAAATTGTCTTCTAAGAAGAAAACAAAAGGATCTATGATCTATACCTCACAAAAAAATAGGAAGTCATTTCACAGTGGACCCATTAGCTACCTGTTAAAAGCCCATTACCAACGGCTTTGATTGTTCCAAAGAGCCAAAATTTAATCCAGTTGAGAACTTTGTCCTCTCCTTGTATAAGTCATACACGAGCATATATGAATTCCAGAAACCCTATTCAAAGCATCTGTTCTTTGACAACAATAAAACAAAAACACTCTAGCTTTATGTGTCTCTGAACTTTCCACAAGTATTTGCTGGTTACTGAAAATGGATTTACAAACTAAAATTATAATTCCAGCAAGAGAATTTATAAAATTCATTTCTGTGCTTTAAATACCAGATTCCTATCATTTTATTTGACAGGCTCTAAATAGCCTGAAATACCAATTACTTTCCCCTCTTCACACCCAAAACAACATAGAGTTTTTAACACAAATTCAGAGTTAAGCACAAACGCTCTATGAGGTAACAATTAAGAAACAAGAACAATCTATCTAAATCAGATTCTTGGTCCTAGAGTGAGACAAAAATAGTACAAGGGAAAGGGGAAGGAGAAGGAAAGAAGAGAACGCTGACCCCTTTGAAACTCTGATGAAAAACAGCTCACACACATTTAATTTTCAAATCTACTGATTACTTTCGCTGAAAAAAGTATTCCAACCAAAACATTAATGTTTTGTGAGACAAGTGATGACATCCTTCAAAATGATCAATTAAACACAACATAGTATATTTTTCCACTTAAATGTCACCCCATAAATTTTCCACTCCCACTACACTAAGAAAAAGATCTATTCTTGTTGCTGAGCAAGTGGAATCGCTGCTGACATTGTGACAAGACTTCATCACAACAGGCTGGGAAGGGAATGAATAGTCCCAGACAGATTGATTACTAAAGCTCAAAGTTAATTTAAGAGCTCATGTAATAACTGCCACTCCCAGCTGCACAATTCATATTACAGGTCAAGCATCATCCATTATCTTCTTTGTAACAAATGAGGTTTCATAAAGAAAGACACAATAGTGAAGCAAAGATCTACTGCAGAATAAGGAACAACAAAGGATAAACTCCCTTCTTAGCTTACTCATTAAGTTGACTGTTTATGCTAGACTGAGTTTTTTTCCTCTTTGCAAAATATTTTCAAAATAAGGTATTACTCCTTTTGGGCCTGCCTCACTTCCACTTACTTCCCTTCAACTTGTAATTCTCTGCTTTTCTGGTCACAGAGTAAAAATCCCACAAATCAACAAATCAATAAATGTTTATTAAGTGCTTACTATGTACCAGGTATTATAATAATTGAGGGGAATACAAAAAGAGACTAAAGACAGTCCCTACCCTCAAGGAGCTTACAATCTAATTAATGGGGGAGACAACATGCAAATATATGTGTCTCTGTGTGTGTGTGTGTGTGTATATATGTATGTATATATGTGTGTGTGTATATATATGTATGTATGTTTATATATGTGTGTGTGTGTGTGTGTGTGTGTATAGGCTTCCTGTAAAAGTTAGGATTATAGCTGGAGCTTAAAGGAAGTCAGGGAGGTCAGTAATTGGAGTGAAGGAAAAGAACATTCCAGACATGGAGGATAGCCAGAGAGAATGCCCAGAGCCAAGAGATGGAGTGTCTCATTCATGGAGCATCCAGGAGGCCAAGGTCACTGGATCAAAGAGTATGTGGTAGGAAATTACCATATTTTACCACATAATCATCGCAGATTTTATGTCATTATGTGAAGTTTAAAAAAAAAAAGAAAAGATATTGTAACATTATGACTTAAAAATCATTTATTACTAAACTGTCTTTGGTTCAAGATTAGGATGCACAGAATACTCCTGAATATACATTAAAATTGGGAAGATGCTAGTCTTATCATATCACATAACTTACTCATGGTAGTTTTGCTGGCCTGCCTGCCTGTTCCCCTTGCACCCACAGCTCTTCATTGGTTTGAGTGACAATATCATTAGTACTGCAGTGCTCTAAGCAAACCACATAAGTCAGCTTTTGGAAATATACTGACAATGTGTGTGGGCTGAGAAATCTAGGTTCGCAGCTTGCAATGTTCAGGAAATAAATGCATATCCATATGCCACTGGTGAATACATTGTTGCTCTGTTTACCTCATGCAACGATTATGCAATGAAAGGTATAAACCGATTTTTGGAATGAAGAAAAAAAAACACCAGGATGCAACGATTATTCGGTGGACATGGTTATACAGTGAAATATGGTAAGTGTAAAAGGACTGGAAAGGTATAAAGGGGCTAGATTATGAAGAGCTTTAAATACCAAACAGAAGATTTTCTATTCAGTCTTGGAGGTACTGACTATGTGTCATAGGCAAGACTTGAATCCAATTCTACCTGACTCTAAAACCAATCCACTATCCATTATTCCATACTTCCTCCAAAGCCTCAACTTACTACCTTGCTTTATGACTGAAAATTTGGTCAGAGCTCTTTAACAAAAGAAATTTTATCTAACCTTTAGTCCAAATTCAAGTAATACTACTATGAACCCATGGATTTTCAGCTGCTGATGGCCTGTAAGGTATTCAGCAACCAACCAAAATAATTCCCAGCAAAGAAATACAGTTATGAACCTTCCCTCTCTTAGGCTTGAGAGCTATTAGTGAAATAAAGAAATCTAAAAATCAGTGATTGGTTTTATGGTATAACTTCTATGCTATCAATGGGTGATTTATTTTTACCTAGAGAGAGATAAAATTAGGTAAGGCATATACAAAGTCTTAGAATTCTAAAGCAAAGTTCAGATCTGAGTCTCCTCTCTAGAGAGAAGACCCTGATAAACACTCCTTATGAACCAGGTCTCCAAATACCATGGTTAGCTTTAGGGGTAGGATAAATAAGATTATTGGGTCAGGTAGTCTCAAAAGTTTAAAAACATTTAAAGAGACTGTAGGGATTAAAATTGTCCAACCTACAATAAAAGAGACCACGGCAGAGCTCTGAGCCCACAGCACTTTATTAAAGGGTCCATGATCCCCTCTAATAACATGGACCTCATGATCTGAGATGCCCCCTTCTTCTGAGATGCCCCCTTCTTCTAGCCCTTATTTTTTCAGGTCTGATACCAGATTTGATACCTGAATATTCTAAAGGGGTTATACAAAGTAGAGAATCTTGATAGATCTTGCTTCGAAGGCCAAAAATGATGCATCATCTAGAAATGGTATGTGGGGGGGGGGGGGGGGAAGAAGGGGGTGTGCATCTCAGATTAGGTGAAGGATGGGGCATCTCCACTAACTGGTCATAAGATGGGCGCCTGCTCATGCTAGACAAGAGAGAATGGTCCAGAGGTACAAAAATAAGTTGGGAGCTTTACATGCCATTGAGTCACCTCTACCATGCTGAGTTTGGTCCCCATAATAAGGAAAAACAAGAGTGGAGGGCCTTTAGTTGGATTTCTATAATTAAGTCACGTGAACTTACAATCTGCAGTTCACAGCTCTGGGGCTGAATTACAGAACTTATAATCACTACCCCTATGAAATCATATCAAATTGATTAATACTGACTGGAATAGAGTAAGGGTCCAAATGAATTATTTCTCACAGGCAAAGCATTTACTGGCACAGTGAATGTAAGACAGATACTCCCAGAAGAAAGTAAAATACACAAAATGCTCTCATTAAGGAAAGGTGAAAATTGTATAAATAGAAAACTGTCAACAGGACAATTACCAACTGAGATATCTAAACAAAGGTCATAATCTTAAGTGGAAGCAAAATAGCTAAGATAATAAATGTAGAAATTCCACCCTTCAAGAAAATCATGTAAACATCAGGCTTAAAATGACCTACCACAATATATGGCCAAGTGCCTTTGCAAGAAATCTGAAGCTTGTCAGATTGATTCTTATCTTATACCCCAATAAAGAAGATCTCCAATATTTTGAAGAAACTATCCCAGTGTCTCACCTTCATTGTGGCTACTGGAATCTACCTTAATGGTCATGTTGGGCAGGAGTCACTATCTCTATCCTACATCCATTTACCTCCTCCATTTAGTTCCTTAAATGCTATTTAGGAAAAGATTTCTATCTTCACATCCCTTCCACATATTCACAAGCCTATGTCTCTTGACACCCCCATTTCTCTTAATCTCAAGTCCAAAGTATTAAACCAAACCATCCCCCATAAGATTTCTGCCAACTACTCTAATTTTAGACAATCCATTTAAAAACAGTCAATCATTAAGTATTCAGCTTTGCCTTCCCCCAAAAAATACCCCCCAGACTTAAACTATACCATTAATACTAATCAACATATGCCAGAATCATAAGGAGAGCCAAATGACAGGCAGCATGTCATGCTGAATTTCAAGTCAGGAAAGACTTGGTTTCAAATTCTGGCTCCTCTGTTCACTTGGCTTTGAGAAGATGAGCAAGTCTCTTAACCTTTCTAAACCTCACTTTCCTCATCTGCAAAATGGGGTTAACTATACTTGCACAATGTATCTCACAGATAGGTTATATGAAAAATACTTTCTAAACCTTAAAAGACTACATATATATGAGCTGATAGTATTATTTAAAGGGAGAATGATATAATGAATAAAGGGTAGGTCTTAGTGTCATATGACTTGGGTTTAAATCCCGCCTCTGAAGCAAAAAGGCTATTGTATAATCTTATATAAGTCACCCAGAATCTCAGGGCAGCCTGTAAGTTGTAGCACAGTTGGCTAAATGTATTGATAGAAGGAGTTTCCTCACCAACAGCTCCCTACATCAATGCAATGAAGTCAAGAGAAAATATAAATTATATATCAATATTATAATGTTCACAAGATTCCCATCCCTCTGAGCTGATGGGCTTTTCTCTCCTTTCCTGGGGAGGAGGGAAGGAGATTTCGGCCCAGACACAGGTACTGGATTTTTGTCTTCACTCCTTTCAGGTCCACTCACTACTTAGAGGCTGCAGGCTGAAGAGGGAATGGAGGAGGGAAGCCTTTTGCCACTAGTACTAGCCCTCATACATACTGCTCTTCTTCATCCTCCACCCCACTTTGTGGGATTTCACCGTCTGGAGACACCTTTGCACTGGATGCTTATTTAGGCAATGGCAAAGGTTGATGAAAAAGTCAGTCACACATGCCAGAGGTATCCTTGAACTATTCTAAAAATATGATAACCTCCCTGGACTGTCCTTTGGTTCAATCATCCTGGGATTCATGGGTTTTTTTTAGCAGCCAGAATAGTGGGAGAGCATAGGAACAATCTATGACTGCAGCCTCCAGAAGTTAGGGATGCCCTTCAACAAGTGTGGATTTCTCTTAAATGACTTGGCCTAGATCTCACTGACCACAGGTTTGATCAAAACCCTCTAGAACCTGTTTTCAGGCTACTAAATCTTTCAGAGTAACCTGCTATTTAGATAGATTTGAAACCATTTCAGAAGTGGCTGGGGATAAAGTGAGGTAGAGGTGAGTGTACTTTGGACAGGGAGTGGGAAGGGCTTTTCTCTACTGAAGATCCCTCTTTGCTTCACAGAGGCCTTGCTACCACCACCAAACACTAAGTAGCTTCTGGCCAACCCTTTCCTTCTCCCATCCCCCTCTCCCCCACCTTAACCAGGGCTGTTATCATTGGTCCTGATCATGTTTGCTAAACTTGGCTACGCTGGGATCCAAGCCTCTCAAGGAACTATTGAGGGAGCTTGACTCCATACCAATGTCCTTCTCTTCCTGTGAGTCATCTGACACTCAATCTCACATATGAAGCTGTCACATACAAAGAGTAAAGAGAGAAATCAATAACTACTGTACATATTATGCCAATCTCTGCCCATATGCTTGATAGAATCAGATGTAAGAGTAAGCTTGAAGGGCAGTATTTGAACTGCTGAGATTTGGGAGGGAGAGCTTCCTCCTACCTGTTTTAAACTCATGCCACCTGACCATCCTTGCTCAGTTCTGTTACTGGAATCCTGTCCCTTCCTGTGAGGGCACCTCTGAGAATGTCCAACTCTCACCCACCCTTCCCTGGTTGGATAGAGCATGGCAATGGGGACCAAGAAGTGGGGAAAGGAAGGGAAGGGCCAAGTTCCTGCCTTATCTCCTTGGGGAACCAAGCTGGACCTGGCACTAACCAAGACCAAAAGCCTTTGATTTTTATGGTTCTATGGAAATGTTAGACATAGAGAAATATATGTATTTCTTTAAACACTGACCTCACTTTGACTGTTGAAAAAGCCCCAAAAAAAACCCAACCCACCCTAAACACCCCAGAAGCCATCTACTTTGAAAAGTCTAAGTGAGACACAAAGAAAACTTTGTATGTTTTGGTTAAAATATGCTAATTATATGATTAAAGCTGAAAAAAATTATAATGCACATGAAAAAACATATACTACAATACTGGAATATTGGAGACAACAGAAGAGAGACAGGCAGTGTGGCACATTGGAGAGAGAGCTGGCCTCAATTCAAGTCCTGCCACTGACAAATAATGACTCAGTGACTCAGGGTTAAGTTCCTTAACCTCTCAGTGCTCTACACAACTCCCTAAGACTCTAAGTTGCAGAGAAGGGGCCCACCTGCAGTGGCAGAGTGAGTTTAGTTCTTTATGACAATGAAATCATGGTCTAGTCCCTATCCTATGATACTAGAAAATGTCAATATGAGAATACCAATTCAAAGCATAAATCCTACTAAAAGAAAAACTGAAGTATTGCCTCTAAATAGGAAATTAACACAAGATACACTTAAATACTGATTTATGTAGTCTATAATCCCTTAATATACATAAGAATCAGAATCTAATTAGAATACCCCAGCTTAGAGCAACATTTTGAATTCTGACATAATATAGAAATTGGCCTGTGATTTCTGACTGCTCAACTGCATTCTTGCCAAGGCTATCATGGCTTCTGAGAATTACCTTGAAGCTGTTTAAAGGAATTAAGGAGAAAGTTCCTCAGGGCTCAGCTCAGAATGACAGTAAATATGTTAGTAACCTCTGACAGTAAGGTTAAAAACACAGTTATTTCAATGCCTAACTGTGCTTAAATGTCCTGCCAACACTATCTTCAAAGATAATGATTGCTCTTCTACTGCACTGAAAATAAGGCTTAGTTCTACTCCTAAACTTGTCTTATATCATATGACTAAGAAGAATTATGACTTACTGAGAATTAAGTTTTAAAGCCTAGCCATCCTCTATAAAGTTAAGGGAATTTGAAGATTTTCCCTGCCCCTCAATAGGCACATAGAGGCTTGGCCTAGGGTTAATCAGGCTCTGGGCTCAGGAGAGTTTCCAATTAAGTGGAGGGGGGGAGGGGGCACAAATATTTTCAAGCTCCTCAGCACTCTGAGTCTTTGTCATATATTCTGGAAGTTAGTATTTTGCTTTGAGGATTTGTTCATAAGAAGGATCTTTTGATTTCCTCGTCTAGACTCTGAGTAGTCTAGACATATGTTCAGAGCCCCCTCACTGCTTAGATGTCTTTGCTCCCTCAATCCAGTGATGTATGTAAAGTGTACAACAATATTGCTTTACTCAGACAGCTAGAGCCCTGTCTGTTAGTTTTTGTGCTAATTTCTCTGCTTGTATTTTCTCCAAGTTCAGAGTGCTGATCTTTCCTCTGGACTAGTGAATGTGATTAAAAGTAGGATTGTTAGCCCTTTTTGAGCAATCTTTCCTTTAAAAGCAGATCAAAGAACCTATGCAAACAGGCCATCCTTGGTGTGCTAGGGTGCTTGCTGTTACATCCTCCAATACAGATGCCCAAGTAGCATGAATAAAATGAGGGCTTCAAGACCAGTACGTGGGGACACACAGAACTAAACACTGGGATGATTGGTGTCCAGCAGAAAGACTCACAGTGATGACATCCAGGATGCTGAGGAGGCTGTGGATGCTGTCTCCGGCCAGGACTTCTTTCACTGTAACTTCAGTACCGTCCTGCAGACAGAAGGCAGATGGGGTTGAACCTGTCCAATACAGACATCTGCTGAAAAACTGACTTTAAATAAAGGTTTTTGATGCCAGGGTTCCCAGCTGGTTTGGCAGACAAAACTCTGGTGCCAGCTCACATCCTTTCGCTCCAAATCACTGTAACAGAACAGCTGGAGACAAGGAGGCACAGCAACCCACGCCCTGGCCAAGGTAACTGTCATTGTCATCACCAAAAAATGGGGCAGCGGCTACGGCATGACACAGTGCACAGAGTTAGCTGTATGTGTTTCCCCAGGGCAAGTTACCTAACTTCTGTTTGTCTCAATTTCCACATCTATAAAATGGGGATAATAATAGCATCTGCTTCCCAGAGTTGTAAGGATCAAAAAAGTTAACAACTGTAAAGCACTTAGCACAGTGCCTAGTACATAATAAGCACTCTATACATGGTTTCTATAATTATTTATTATTATTGCAAGTTGAAAAGCAGAGTAAAGCAGGATGCTGAATCAAGACCACTGTGAACACTCCAAACCCATGGCCCCATCTAAATGATCAAATCTGATATAAAATAGAAGAAGAAGTACAGTGTAGTGGAATTTGAAGTCAAAAGACCTGGGTGCAAATCCCAGCTTTGTTATTTCTTAGCCATGTGATCTTAGACAAATACCTTCAGTCTGCAAGCTTCAGTTTAACACTTCTATGAAATGGGCAGGCCTGGCTAGAGGGCCTGTTCTAAATCCGTGATCCTGAGTTTTGTGCTAGTTTTCCTTTGAACATAAAAGACTAAAATCATTTCAGAAAAGAATGAAAAAGAAAATCTTTTTGCTCGGTGTGGTCCAAATTCCCACCCTCCAGGAGAAGCTTGTCTGAGTTCAACATTTCCACACTCCCTCAACTCACTCCCATAAGACAGAAACAATCACTTTCAGCCATTATGAGGAAACTGCTAGTAAGAATTCAACAAGTTCATGTGGAGGCTTCAGAAACTGATTCCAGGGAAATGGACCAACAGCAGCCAGGCTCCAGTGTCAGAACACTTGTAAGGAAGCTCTAACCTAGTATACTTACAGGAAACCATACTGGTTTCTTTAGGCTAGAACGAGGGATTTTCCCTCACTAATAATTACATGCCAGTTCCACATCAACTAAACCACACATTGTGAGAAGTCTTTTAAGGAATAAATCTGTTCATTCAGGGAAGCACATTTCATGCAGAGCACTGCAAAAACTTTAAAACTATCACCTGAAGTCAAAAGATCCATCTTCTTAAATGACATACAGACATAAGCCCACAGATTATAAACTCATTGAAGGAAGGGGCAATGTCTTATAATAATAATATTGCATGTTAGTAACTCAAAAATATATAGGTGTTTTTTTTTAAATAAGGAGCCTGAGGCATAGAATTAAGCTCAAAGGTTTGAAACTTGTAATAGCATACTCTCTAGCCTCACCACAAATACTGGCCAGTGGGCATTCTTACAATTTCCTGAATGCGAACTTCCAGTTTCCCATCCTGCACCACATAAATACTGTTGTCCGGATCTCCAGGACGGAAGATGTACTCTCCTTCACGTAACTGAACAAAAACCATGTGTTTGCAGAGTTCCAGAAACAGTGGTTTCTCAAAGTGGCCTAGGACCCTGTGAGAAGAAAATAGAACATCTCTTACTGAGGAATTCTACCAGAGTAGGAAGAAGGAAGGAAGGGATAGGTTTTGTAGGGACAAGAATTGTGCTAAAGGGGGGGGGAGGGGGAATAACAAAGCCTACAGTACTGCAACCAAAATTTAGCATTATTGAGAGAATGGATTTTCATGAGGCTGGAGGTCAATAGAGCAGGTACTCAAGCAAAGATCTGAAAAGATCTCAAACCCCTAAAATAACTAAACAGGCATTCCCATAAGTTTTTAATTTCCATAAACTCAAAGCACTAAGAAACCATTACAATAACATTTTGGACCAAGCCTATGAAAGGACAGCACTCCACAGATCAGAAGCTGGGGCAAAGAAGATGAAAAAAAGTGCTTACATTCTCAAGTCAGGACCTGTCAAAAGTGGAAGCCAGATGTACTGACTTCTGACCCATTTAAACATCCAATTTTACTCTAAATGTAATGAGAAAGATTAAAAGTTGGGGGCATACAATGAAATATTAAGTATATAAAGAAGAAATGAGAAATAAAGCAGATTAATAAACCATATTTCAGCTAGAAAATAATTCCACTGCACCCAGCTGAAATTCCTAGTCATTATAGCAGATTACACTTAAGTACAATAGGGAATGATGGCTTCAGAAATGATGACATAATTAGGACAAAAGCATGGCAGGACCCAGGGCAGAACTTCTTCCTGAAATACAACTCTCTATCTAGGAATTGACTACAAACCAGATGCAATAAAACTAGAAAGACAATTTAAAGACCTTATGTCTACGAAATAGATAATAAAATGATAATAAGAACATTTATATAGCACTTATTATGTACCAGGCACTGTGCTAAGCACTTTACAATTGTTATCTCATTTGATCCTCATAAAACCCTGGAAAACTGTTGTTACTATTATCTCCGTTTTACAGATGACAAAACTGAGGTGGGCAGAAGTTAAATGAATTGTCTGGGGTAACATAATTAGTAAGTGTGTGAGGTTGGATTTTAATTCATGTGTTCCTGCCCCCAAGTCTGGCATTCTATCCATTGAGTCCCCATTCACCAAGAATACCAACCCCCTTTTTTAGAACTGATTGTGTTTGTGAAAAAGACTGTAGTCTGTGTCTGGGTGCATTTTGATTTAGGTTTAATACTCTATACAAATACCTGAGCCTTTTGGTAATGATCATGATTATTATTAGTAATAAAATAATAATAATGATAGCATTTGCATAATGTTTTAAAGTTTACAAAGTATTATTTCATTTTTGGTCTATTGCAAAAGACAAAAAAAGGCCCATTTCTTTCTGCAGGTATCAAACATCTCTGCTAACATGATATGTCTTCTAAAGGTTTACTACCGTGTTTCCCCGATAATAAGACCTATCCCGAAAATAAGCCCTCCCTTTACTGTGTAAGATTCCTCTAAAATAAGCCCTCCCCCGAAAATAAGCCCTATTGAGATTGCTGCTGTAGTGAAGGTGATCCCCTGCGCTACATGCTACATTATGGTACCCTCTGTATGCACCGTTCCCCCTCCCCCGTGAAATGCATGCCGCGCTCCGAGCTGCATCCAATCAGAGCTGCAGCAGTGAGCGCGTCATCCTGTTCTTCCCCAGTGATTTGCTTATTGAATAATGGTACATTTTTTTGTTCACATTTACCTGTTTATTAAAATTGCTGTCAATGTTCATTAAAATAAGCCCTCCCCTGAAAATAAGCCCTCTGGTGTTTTTCTGTCTAAAAAAATAATAAGACAGTGTCTTATTATTGGGGAAACACGGTAAGAAAATATCAGAGGGGTAGCTAGGTGGCACAGTGAGTAAAGTGCCAGCCCCAGAGTCGGGAGGACCTGAGTTCGGTTCCGGCCTCAGACACTGAACACCCACACAAAAAAACACTAGCTGTGTAACCTTGGGCAAGTTACTTAACCCCAGTTGCCCTCAAAAAAAGGCAAAAAAATTAAAAAATTTTAAAAAAAAGAAAACTTCAGAGAATCAGTAAAGAAACTGAGACAATAGCTTCAGTAAAGTAGGACACAAAAAATATCTATAGCATTTCTACATAGCAATTATAAAACCCAATAAGAAATAACAGAGAGAGAAATCACATTCAAAATACCTACAACCTCCTTTGAGGTTCACTTCATCAATGTTTTTTATTCTGTCCAAATCCTTATTTGCAATAATCATAAAATATCATGAAGCAAGGCACACTTATGACTTCTATAAATACAATTATAAAACACTATTGAAAGAAATAAAAAAATGGTTAATAATTGGACAGCTATCCATTGCTTATGGCTAGGCCATGCCAATATATTAAAAATGATAATACAACTTAAATTAATTTATAGATTTAGCATTATGTCAATCAAACTACCCAGATAATACTTTATAATGAAAAAAAGAATGGAGGGGAAATAGCACCTACAGACCTCAAACCATTTTATAAAGCAGTAATCATCCAAATTATTTGGTACACGTTATAAAATATGAAAGTAGATCAATGGAACAGACAAGATAAACAATAATCATAAATAATTGAGGATCTTAATAGGTGAGGGAAGGATGAGAAGGAGGGAGAGAATTCAGAACTCAAAATATCTAAATAGTGAATGCTAAAGATAAATAAAGAATGAATTAGAAAATACTGAACACTATGTAATTATAATGACCAAACTTGTTCCTGGAAAAGAGCTGAAAAAAAGCACCTCCTCCACTGGTGGCAGTGGAAGGCTATGGGTACACCAGATTGCATGTCCTGTCACACACAGTCAATATGCCTTGGCTGATTTGGTTAGACTACTCTTTTTCTCTCCCTTTTTTAAGCTTTGTTACAGAGGATGGGTCCCTGAATAGAGGAGGGGGGAAGATATATTTTAAAATGAAGGTTATATAAAAGGAAAAGATATAAAACACACACATACACATCTTCAAAGGACCCTAAACTAATCTTTGTATTTGCTCACTTAAAGGTCATGAATAATACAAGTGCCAAATCCAATGGCCTTTTTTCAGTCCTCATACTTTCTGATCTTTGCAACACCTGACAATGTTGACCATTCCAGCTACTGAATAAAAATATACCTTCTTTATAAATACAAATATATGTCTGTATGTACATGTGTATATATGTATGTGTACATATGTATACCCACACATACATATCTCCCTTGGCTTCCAAGACAATACACACTCCTGATTCTCTTTCTACCTTCCTAATTCCACTTCCCCTCGATCCTCTTTAATGGTCCCATGACACCTTGCGATGAGGCTCCCAAAGGTTCAGAGTGTGATTTCAGAACCACTATCTGGACTAAACAACTACCTGATTCTGTGCTCATTCATCACAGGACTATGAAGATCAGGTAGCCTTTGTACAAAGCCTTGAGCAAGGAAGATGGAGAGGTGTACACCCTCCTAACTTACTTCTAGACTATCCATTTGAAACCATTACTCAGCAACCTTTCCTCCTCTGAGATTCACTCTATCTATGTTTATCAACTCTATCCAAATCCTTATTTGCAGTAATTTTCTGGCCCCTTGGTTATTCTTCCTTTTTTTCACAAGGAGGTCAGTATCTGACTTTCTTTCCATCCCAATCTCCTGTTTTGTACTTAGGAACTTAAATATATACTTTGATGCCCTCCTCAAACACTCTGGTCTCTTAGTTCACCAACCTTCTAAATTCTTTCATTCTTCACATCGTCCTAGACACACAAAGGATAGTCATATTCTTCATCTCATCATCATACACAACTGATCTAGCTCCAAGATTCAGAGATTCTAAATTTCCCTTGCCAACTATAGCCTCTTTTCCTTTTAATTTGGCAACACCTGACAATGTTGACCACTCTTGCTACTAGATAAATGTATACCTTCCTTGGCTTCTAAGACAATATACATTGTCCTAGCCTTCTATCCCTCTACCTAATGATTCCTACTTAACTACACCCTAATAGATCCTTCTGGTACAATGGAAAGAGCCCTAGATTTGGAATCAGAAGTTCAAATCCAAACTTTGCCACTTATGACTTGTGGGACAAGCCATTTAAATCATTAAAGCAAATTATTTAACATCTCTGGGCACCAGTTTCCTTGCTTTTAAAATGAAAAAGTTAGACTAGATGATGCTGACCTTAAAGATCCCATGCAGATCTAACTGTTTGACCCCTTGCCCTCTTGTCCTATCACCACTTGTGCCCTGCCAAATCCAAGCCACTATTCACCTTCTCTGCTCCTACTCACATCTTCCTGAAAGCTCTCGGACAAAGTCATACCAGTCAGTCCCATCAGGACTACATGCCAATCTTTTTATTCATCCTTGACTGAAAATAACATTTCTTATAGAGGCTATTCCAAATCTTCTTCTCTCTCATCAATTTCCTCCATTGTCTGCTCTCTCTTCCTTCTCAGCAGAAAACCTTACCTTCTGCTTTACTAAAAAAAAAAAAAAAAAAAGTGGAGGTCATCGAAAACTGCCTCTCTCCCTTATTCTACAATTCAAAACTCTTCTTCATCATCCTGCATTCTCTCCTCCTCTGGCCCTTCTTACCAAAGCCAGGCCCTCCATTCATGTTCTCTATCTCATTTCTCCCTTGCCCCCATCCTACCATCTCCAAAGCCTGCCCTCCTCTCACCTTCTGATTTCACTATTTTGTCAGTGGCACCATCCAGTTTCCCACATCTAAAACCTTGGGATGTCTTTTTTTCTTCCTTCTCCCATGCTATTTATATATTCTTCAGTTACCAAATCCTATCAACTCCACCTCCACACTATCTGTCTAATCTGCACCCTACCCTCTATTTCCACTGGCACCACTCTACTACAGACCCTCTTTACCACCCACCAAGACTATTGCAATGGTCTCCAAACCACGTCTCATACTACTTTCAGAATTATGTTCCTTAGACACAGAGCTGGCCATATCATTTTAATTATCAGACATTATCAATGACTCACTACTGCCTACTGAGTAAAAGTCAAATTCCTCTGCCTGGATATCAAAGATTCCTACAAGCTGGCACCTCCCTACCTTTTCAGACTCGTATCTCACAATATTCCTTGCCACATACTTCATTCTCTGGTCAAACTGGACTGCCTTATTTCTCCTAAATAAATCCTACTCACTTTCCTTTGGTCATACCATATTTCCTATAGCTGAAATGTCCTCTCTTGCCTTATTTGCCTGCTGAATTCCTAGTCATCCTTTAAAGCTCAATTTAAATCCCATCTCCTCTCTGAAGCTTTACCTGATCTCTCCCCCACCTCTCTACCACTGGTAATACCTTTTCCCTCTGAAGCTCAAAAGGACTTCATTTTGTAGCTCTTTGATAACGTTCAGTCATTTTTCAGTTATGTCCGACTCTTTGTGACCCCATTTGGGTTTCTGCTGGCAAAGATATTGGCATGGTTTGCCATTTCCTTCTCCAGTTCACTTTATGGATGAGGAAACTGAGGCAAATGGGGTGAAGAGACTTGCCCAGGGTCACACAGCTAGTAAGTATGTGAGGTAAGATTTGAACTTCAGAAGAGTCTTTCTGACTCTGCACTCTACCCACTGTGCCACCTAGCTGCTCATTTGTGTATTTGTCTTAAAAGAGAGGCAGCTGAAACAGACTAGAAAGAACACTGGATTTGGACTTAGATTCAAATCCTAGTGCTGATATTTATGAGTTCTCTGACCTTGTACAAACTAACCAACCTTCCTGAGCCTCAATTTCTTCATCTATAAAATGGGTATTATAATGTCTTTAATAGTTACCTCATAGGGGCGGCCAGGTAGCACAGCGAGTAAGAGCACCAGCTCCAGTGTCAGGATGACCTGGAGATCGAATTCCGGGCCCAGACACTTAGCACCCACCCAGAAACACCTGGCCGTGTAACCTTGAGCAAGTCACTTAACCCCAATCGCTTAGGGGCGGCCAGGTGGCTCAGAGATTAAGAGCACCGGCTCCAGTGTTGGGATGACCTGGATCAAATCCGGGCTCAGATACTCAGCACCATACCCAGAAATAACTGGCCGTGTAACCTTGAGCAATTTACTTAACCCTGATTGCTTTAAAAAAAAAAATAGTTACCTCCTGAGGTTGTTGGGAGGATAAAATGAAATAATGTATACATAACTAACTCTCATTCCAGAGCCTGGGAAGAGCTGGTTTTTTGGTCTGATGTGGCTTTTGGCTAGAGGTGGCATTTGGGAAGAAAACAAAACCACTGCCCTCCTCCTACAAGAAGAGAGCTAAAACAGAAGTTGTCTCTTCTCTTAAAGTCCACCAGTAGGAGACTCTTCTGATCAATGGTCATTCCTTTTCAACATAGCCCTACCCTCACACCCATCTGTTTCCCACAGCAGGGCACAAGGGAACCAACCAGAAGCTTCTGGTTGTACATGTCCTTTATCAAGAGGCCAAAGCAAAATTGTTGATGGAAGTAACTGAGGTGCAAATTCCATGAGATGGCATCCAAAGACCCATCCCTAAGTATACTCTGATCTAACTCCATCCCCCTTCCCTGCTATAAATGTAAAGAACTCTGTAACTTTAAAGTGTTATTTTAAAGTCAACTGGTATTATTATTGCCATTATTAATGGTTGACTGTAAGGCCTGTGAGAACTTAGAGGGACTGCCTCTTATTTGAACTCTGTATTTCCTCTAATACTCTATTACTTAGAATAAGTATAAGATTGTTGAGAGGCTAAATGATATAACACAGAAGCGTTTTTTAAGTTAATAGATATTACTATCACTGTTACTACTTATTTACTACTACTACTATCATCACTACAACTACCACCACCACTACTTTGTAAGGTCCAGGAGAGAAGGGACTGTTTCTTATCTAAATTTTGCATTTCCCCTAGTGTATAATCTATATGCATACAGTAGGTACTTAAGAAACATTTGCTAAATTACCGGACGTTCTTCAGCATGTACAAGACCTCGGATGGTAAGTGAGAATTCTTAACATCAAACTCGGTGAGATCAGCTTCCAGCAAGGATGGTGGGGGCTCCTTTGGCTGCAAGGTGGGATAGTCCTTTTTGAATCGCAGGATCCTACAAGGCAAAATGAACAAAATGAAAAAAAGGTCTAAGGTCCACAGATTTTGGGGAAAAAAAATCATCAAAAAAGCCACACTACACTTTAAACCATAACCATTTTATTCCCAGTGATATCCAAGGCAGCTTTCCAGATACCCAGTAAAATCATAACAAACTGAGCACTATCAAGTCCCTAGACCTTTAAGAGCAAAAGTTCATTGTCATATTAATCTGAGCTCTACAAAATTAGGAACTATGTCAATTAGGAAAAAAATACAGAATACTTTCCATAATATTAGGTTGCCTGCTCATCTAGATTAATCCTAACTATTGTTCTCTACCATTTCAGTAGACAAAGACTCAATTGTATTTGCAGCAGTTACGTAGCTCCCTTTAAAAAATGCCTCTGTTCAATTATACGACCCCTGTCTCTGTACCTTTTAGCCAAAGACAGAACCTTGGCTCTCTTCCTCACCCTCTGCCGGGGGACAGTGGTGTTCCCAACAAGACTGTTTGGCAGGATGCTCACCTAGAGAGGAAAAGACATTCAACTGTGGCCACTTCTAAACAGAAGAAAATGAAAACCCTAAAAACAAGCATGAATCCAGTCCCACAAATTAGAGAAAAGAACAAAATGCTCAGGATTTCTCCCAGGTCCTTAGAAAGAGATCTGAGGACAAATACAACTTTCTTTCCACATTATATCCAATTTTATGTAATAGATTTGCAGTTTCATGAGCAAACATCTTTTTTTTTTAATTATACTATGTTATAGAAATACTTGTCTTATTCTATAAATTAGAAATAAAATAAAAATTCAAAGAGAAAATATATATCCAGTTCTACATATGGCAGCGTCACTAACAAAGATGAATTTTTATTTTAAATTTTATTTTTCACAACTGTTCTGTATATTCCATTTATATTGCTATATCCTCACAGCAGGCACAGGGGATAGAATGTAGGGTCTGGAGTCAGGAAAACCTGAGTTCAAATCTAGCCTCAGACACATACTAGTTGTGTGACCCTGGGCAAGTCACTTAGCCCTATTTGCCTCAGTTCCTCATCTGTAAAATGAACTAGAGAAGGAAATGGCAAACCACTCCCGTATCTTTACCAAGAAAATCTCAAATGTACAGTCAGACATGACTGAAATGATTCAAAAACAATCTCCACATTACTATGCTTGAATGAATATTATCCATACTTTGTATAATAAAAAGTTAGAAATACTTTTATTCATTTTTCTGAAATAAAGTAATCTAAAGAGTGCTTATATTAACCCAACACACTACACCGGTGAATGGTAACCAGGGAAATGGTATATACATATATCGCCTCTTAAATACTAATGCATGAGGGACAGCTAGGTGGCACAGTGAATAGAGCACCAGCCATGGAGTCAGTAGACCCTGAGCTCAAATCCAGCCTCAGACACTTAACACTTACTAGCTGTGTGACGTTGGGCAAGTCATTAGCCCCAATTGCCCTGCCTTCCCCCCTCCAAAAAAAAAATACTAATGCATACATATAAGAGATTGAAAAATAAACGGAGGAATTAACCATGAAAATAATTTCAGTAGCTCAGTATGGATGAGTACAAACCACTGAATGATTTTTCCCAACATTTCCCAAGTCCCATAGCACTGCTGTGAAGTGAGGTGAGGACTACTGATCTATTTAAAGTCAAAAGAATAAGCCAATAGTAGAGGGAGGGGTAAAATCAAGGAGTTCTAACCACAATCCTTTCAGAATGTTAAGTTCCCTAAAAGTAGAGGTCATCTCTAAAAGCATAATTCCTGGTATGACATCTTTCTTAAGGCAGGCAGCCCCACTGTCCACTACAGAATGATATTTTAGGGCCTAGCAGAAGGAAACCTATCTCAGGATCCATTAGAAGCAGGCAAAGACCATAGTGCCACCTGGGGAAAATGAGGAGCATTACTTCTGACAGGTGCTCAGTAATAATTTGGCTTAATAGCTTTCCTGATCCTTCCAACACTCTGCTTCTAATCAAGCTGCTCAGAGTGTCCCGTCCATTTCTGAGATGAGACATCTTGAAGCCTTCATGCACTTGCCAAAGGCAGAGTTCCAAGTCCTCCAAACCAAATGCCACATTTTACCAATTCCCATCCATGACTATTTAATAGCATATGGTTGCTAATTATTCTTCAAAACCTTGAGAACTGCTTGTGGGTGGAGGGTTAACATAGTACATAGCTGTCTCTTGTCAAGAACAGCTAAGGTAGCATGAAAGGGGAATAAAAATATGCCCAACCAAGCAGTTGGGATGAGAATATTTTTTTAATATTTTTTCCAGAATTTATTTATTTGTTTTTAGTTTTCAACATTCATTTTCACAAGACTTTGAGTTCCAAATTTTCTCCCTATCTCTCCCCTACCTCCCACCCCAAGATGGTAAGCATATCGATTACCCCTTCCCCCAATCTGCCCTCTGTTTTATACCCCTCATCCACCTTTACCCCCTTCCTCCTTACTTTCTTATGGGGCAAGATGGATTTCTATATCCCACTGCCTGTATATCTTATTTCCCAGTTGCATGTAAAAACAATTTTTTTTACATTTGATTTTACAACTTTGAGTTCCAGATTCTCTCCCTTCTTCTCTCCTTACCCTCCCACATTGAGAAGATAAGAAATTCAATATAGGTTATACATGTGTAGTTATGCAAAACATTTCCATAGTAGTCATACTGTTAAAGACTAACTATATCCGACCTTGGATACAACACAAAAACTAGCCTTGTGACCTTGGGCAAGTCACTTAACCCCCAAAAAGACTAACTATATTTCCCTCCATCTTATCCCACCCCCCACTTACTCTATTTTCTCCTTTGACCCTGTCCCTTTTCAAAAGTATCTGTTTCCAGGGCGGCTAGGTGGTGCAGCAAATAGAGTACCAGCCCTGGAGTCAGGAGGACCTGAGTTCAAATCTGGCCTCAGACACTTGACACAAAATTAGCTGCGTGACCTTGGGCGAGTCACTTAACCCCAATTGCCCTGTCTTCCCCCTCCAAAAAGCAAAAAAAAAAAAAAAGTGTGTTTCTGACTATCCCCTCCCCCAATCTTCCCTTCCTTTTATCATCCCCTTCTCTTATCCCCTTCCCCCCATTCTCCTGTAGGGTAAGATACACAATTGAATATGTATGTTATTCCCTCCTTAAGCCAAATCCAATGAGAGTAAGATTGACTCATTGCCTTTCATCTTCCTGCTCTTCCCCTCCATTGTAACTGCTTTTTCTTGCCTCTTTTATGTGAGATAATTTACCTTATTCTAACTCTCCCTTTTTCCTTCCACCAATATATTCCTCTCTCATCCCTTAATTCTATTTTTTAGATATCATCCCTTCATATTCAACTCACCCTGTGCTCTCTGTCCATATATACATATACACACATATACATATATATATACTTACACATGTGTGTGTGTGTGTGTGTGTGTGTGTGTGTGTGTATATATATATATATATATATATATATATATATATATATATACACACACATATTCTATTCATCTATCCTAATACTGAGAAAAGTCTCATGAGCTACAAATACTGTCTTTCCATGTAGGAATATAAACAGCTCAACTTTAATAAGTTTCTTATGATTTCTCTTTCCTATTTACCTCTTCATGTTTTTCTTGATTCTTGTATTTAAAAGTCAAATTTTCTATTCAGCTCTGGTCTTTTCATCAAGAATACTTGAAAGTCCTCTATTGCATTGAATGTCTATATTTTCCCCTGAAGTATTATACTCAGTTTTGCTGGGTGGATGATTCTTGGTTTTAATCCTAACTTCTTTGACCTCGGGACTATCATATCCCAAGCACTCCAATCCCTTAATGTAGAAGCTGATAGAACTTATGTTATCCTGACTGTGTTTCCACAATACTCAAATTGTTTCTTTCTGACTGCTTGTAATAGTTTCTACTTGACCTGGGAACTCTGGAATTTGGTTATAATATTCCTAGGAGGAATCATCATCTTCTTCTTCTTTTGCTTTTTGGAGGGGGGAGGTAGGGCAACTGGAGTTAAGTGACTTGCCCAAGGTCACATAGCTAGTTTGTGTGTGTGTGTGTGTGTGTGTGTGTGTGTGTGTGTTAAGTGTCTGAGGCCGGATTTGAACTCAGGTCCTCCTGACTGCAGGGCTGGGGCTCTACACTGCACCACCTAGCCACCCCAGGAGTTTTCTTTTTGGGATCTTTTTCGAGAGGTGTTCAGTGAATTCTTTAAATTTCTATTTTACCCTCTGGTTCTAGAGTATCAGGGCAGTTTTCCTTAATAATTTCTTAACAGATGATATCTAGGCTCTTTTTGCTCATGGGGTAGTCCAGTAATTTTTAAATTTTCTCTCCTGGATCTATTTTCCAGCTCAGTTGTTTTTCCAATAAGATATTTCACATTATCTTTTATTTTTTCATTCCTCTGAATCTGTTTTATAATTCCTTGATTTCTCATAAAGTCATTAGCTTCCATTTGCTCCATTCTAATTTTGAAGGAATTATTTTCTCTAGTGAGCTTTGGTACCTCCTTTTCATTTGGTCAGTTCTGCTTTTTAGGGCATTCTTCTCCTCACTGACTTTTTGGACTTCTTTAACCATTTGATTTAGTCTATTTCTTAAGGTATTATTTTCTTTGCTATTTTTGGTTGGTGTCTCCTTTACCAACCTGTTGATTCGTTTTTCATGATTTTCTTGCATCACTCTCATTTCTCTTCCCTCATTTCCTCTACTTCTCTCACTTGATTTTCAAAATCCTTCTTGAGATCTTCCATGGCCTGTGACCAATATTCATATTTTTCTAGCAGGCTTTTGATGCAGGAGTTTTGACTTTGTTGTCTTCTTCTGGTTATATGATTTGTTCTTTATCACCAAAGAAAGAGTCTATAGTCTGATTTTTGTCCTCTGTTTGCTCATTCTCCCAGCCAATTACTTGACTTCTGAGCTCTTTGCCAAAGTAGGACTTTGCTTCCAGAATGGAAGGTGCTGTCCTAAATTTCTGGGGTTTTGCACAGCTGTTGTCAGAGCTACTTCTAGGTACCTGTGGATTTTCAGTTCTTCTAAGGTGAGATGATCAAAGGAGAAGTGTTTACTCCTCCTAATGTCTGTTCTCTGGTCTGTGAATGATCACAGGTACTGTTTTCTGCCTCAAAACTGTGAGGAGGATTCCCTCTCCATAGCCGCCACAAGCTCTGCCACTCCAGTGCTCCTCCCCATCCCAGGACTGTCACCCAAGACTATGACCCAGATCTAAGCAGGGCAAAGCAAGAGCAATTGCTCTCTGGTCAGTCACTTTATCCCCCGCCCCTTCCCTGGCCATCTGTGGGCCTGGAACTCTGGAAGCAGCTGCCACTGCTGCTGCCACTGCTGCTGCTGCCACAGCCACTAACACAGACACCTCTGCTGCCCCAGGGTTGAAGCCTCACTGTGTTCTTCTCTCACCAAGGTACAACAGAGTTTCCCCACTGACCTTTTACTTTGTCTTTGACATTTGTGGGCTGAGAAGTCTGGAAGCCGCCATGGCTGCCAGTGACTCAATCCCTTGAAGCCTGCTCCAGCCCAGTCTGTGCCAGCCTGGCCAAGGATGGGGACTGTGCTCCGCTCTCAGGTTGATGCAATAGACACTTCCTGTTGGCCTGTCAGGCTGTCTTCAGCTGGAGATGTGTTTTACTCTGTCATTTTGTGGGTTCTGTAGCTCTAAAATTTGTTTAGAGTCATTTTTTACAATAATTTGGAGGGGTTTGGGGGAAGAGCTCAAGCAACTTCCTGCTTTTACTCTACCGTCTTGGCTCCGTCCCCCAGGATGAGAATCTTTTAAGGAGGTTTACTGAGGTAATTCACTATTCCTTGTGCCTCTCCTTAGGGGTTTCCCCCTTTCACATATGGGACAATCAAAGGAATCTTGTTTTATGCAAGCCTTATGAGTATTCCCTGACCAAGAAAACTACCTAGCTTTCTATCTCCAGTTGAGATCAGAAGTACTGTAGCTAGTAAACATTTAATAAATACTTGCCAATTGATGAAATTAAATACAGGATAATTTTCTGGATCCCAATTAGTCCCCAGTGTTCAGAGACAACTCTATTAGATGTACTTACTTTATTCTATTGCTGCATACTTACCTTCCTCATGATTTTTCGGCCATAAAACATCATTTTGTCTCTTTTACGGAACCTATACTGAGGAGATACTGAAAGCCGATGTGCTGAAAGGCAGAAAAGGAAACAGTATAGCTATTACTGGGTCTCTAAAAACAGTTTCCAGTAAAGGCAAGAGATGGAAATCTCAAACGGTAGAGGAAGAGAGGGTATAGGTACATAGAATGAATCTGACAAATAAAATACCCTGCTAGATTCAAAATCAGATTATCAGGAACCTTCTTTTCCTTTTCTTATTCATTGTTCAGGCCCCTGAGAATGCAGATTCTGTAAACATAAGCTCTATTTCTTCATGTTAGCACTATTTAACATCTAGGAAAAAAAAGTATGTCATTATAATTAGTGAACTCCTCCTCTAAATTACCCACACAGATCAGCACCACAAATCATTACATGGAGAACAAGAAACTGTTAGGGCCAACCTAATGTCACAGTGTATCTTATCATAAGGTCCATAACTAGAAATCAAACTCTTCCTTATCTCAGGAAAAATGCTCTATCTCAGTATATTCTTTCTTCCCCTGTACCTAGGAAGTCAGAGTTGGGGTCAGAAATTTCTTCCCTAGTACTCTTTCCAGGTCAGGTCTAACTGGACTAAGCTTTCCTGATATAGATTCATTTAGACTTAATTTAGACAGGTCTAAATTCTAACTTACAGATACCCTGGGCCTCAGAGCCTTGTATAAGGGTCAAAGACAATAGGCATCATTCTCTCTTATCCTCACTGACTATGGACCAAAACCAAACATAGGATACTTACAAGACCCCATCATCTTCTTGTAAACAAAATGGATGACAACACCGATGAAAAGAAGCGCTAAGATAGCTCCAATTACGATTCCGCCTATCTGGATGTATAAGTTAAAAACAAAGCAGGACTGTCAATAAGAAGCTAACAATCATTCTAGGTTTTCTCTGGCAGCAAAACCCAACCACCCTGAAATCCTAGCCCTATCACATTTCCCTTGAATTTAGGTTGATAGGGAAGGAAAGAAAAACAAGGAACACAAAGGACAGAGAGGTATCAGAACAATTAGAGATATGGCATCAGTAGCTGACCAGAGACAGAATTCGTGGGTTTTAACTCACAACGAGAAAAAAGTTCCCTCTGCCCAGTGTTTACCATGGTTGAGTCCTTATGATATTCCATCAACTCCATAATCCAGGAGTATGAGGTAGTAGTCAAAGAAAAGACCTACAGGAGAGAACACAACACGGCATGTGAGTAGAAAAGAGCCAGAGAATAGTCAAAGGTATCTGCCCTCCCATTATATACCTTAGCAGAAATCTTCTTGCTTAATAGATGGCAGGAGGAAATGAGAGCAGCATTAGAAGCCAGTGAGAATGAAGTTTCCATAAGTCAATGACATGAACAATTTAAACACACATATGGTTCTCAGACTTCACACAGTACTTTGTACCTCTCTGGTGCATTTATCATGTAGCACTGTATATTATACTTACTTGTGTTTCTTTCTTATCCCCTCTACTTGACTATAAGTTTCAAGAGGATAGGAAATCTACAATTTCTATCATCCTCAGTATACATAGTAAGTACTTAAATGTTAGCTTCAAGAATATTTAAATTATTGTCTGGCAATTTTTTTTTACCTATTGCTTTCTGGATTGGACACTATTCCCTCATGCCAACTATTTCAACAATTTAAACTACTAAAATCCCATCTCATATAGAGGAAGGATTTAAGCAGCTTTCCTCCTGTTCAGAACAGATATTTGGGCCCCCTAGATACATAACGTATCTATAATTTCAGCTGCTATAAACTACCCATGTCTAGAATTGGCTTCCAATAAGCATCTAGTGGAAAACGTCCTATTAGATCACAGAGGAAGTAGAGGAAAGGGAAATCCAGAAGAATTTGAGCATTTCAGTTGCAATCAGAAGCCATACATGAGCTAGAGCAGGAAAAGGTTGTAGGAATGGGACAAATTATTTCAGGTTCACAGTATAATTTGGTTGATCAGGAAACAGGCAAACAAAAATCTCATATTCGTATTATTCCTTTTTTAAGACTAAGCACAAGTAAATTACAATATTAAAGGCTAGAAAATGGGGCTTCCAAAGTGGTGAGAAAGAGTTAGAGACCTCGTGCAAGAGAAAATAAAGGTCACCAGGAAAAAGAAAAAGGTCCCAAACACTACAACAAAGTCCCTGCTCTAAATTCCTACCTCCAGTCCCCCAATCACTACCATAAGTGGCATAATAAAATGAATGAGTTAATCAGAAGCTATGGGTCCTTATTCCTGGTTTACAATGTGACTTAGGGTTGTCACTTATGCCCCTTTTGTGCCCTGGTTCCTCCCTTAAAAAGTCATAATATACCCACTGAATCGTAAATAAAATGAGTTCACAGTTGATTAATGAATTTTGAAAATATAACAGAGTACATAAATACAAGACATATTACATTTTAAACCAAGTAGTGGGATATAACAGCCTTTTGTAGGACTCTTCAGAGAACCAGAGTAAGTCATCTGGATTCTGAGAATATTAAATATCAATTAACAAGCCAAACAAAAAATGGTTGGAAATAGAGAAGTATTACAGGTTACTCTTTGGTATCTAGGAAATAAGGCTAAAGGTACAAGGCAGAGCCCTAGATGTTTTAGAAAGTATAAAAAGACAGCATTAGACACACAGTGATAGGGGGTACAAAGCTAATCAGAAAATAAATCCTGCCTCTGTATATATAAAAAAAAAATCTAGAAGCAGAAGGATAAGGAGGGCCAGAAAGTCAGAAAAGTACAACAGTATGAAAAATGTTCAGGTCTCAGCTAAGCATACACAAATACACACACTCTTCCTCTCCCTTTGCCCTATGCCAAACTCTGCCTTAACCTTTAAAGGCATGTGCTGCCTGCCTCAGTTTCCCCATTGCAAAAAGGGGATAATAACAGCACCTACTTGTCAGGGTGGTTGGGATAAGATAATAATTGAGATAAATAAGATAATAATTGTAAAGTGCTTAGCATAGAGTTTGGCACAGAGTAAGCACTATATAAATGTTAGCTATTATTATTATTACCTACCAAAAAAAAAAAAACTAGAGACAAAAGGCAGCAGGTATCAGGGTAGAGAATGACAGGAAGTAGGAGCTTGTGAGTCCTTTCAAATCTCTCAGTTGAATAAGTTCAGGGCTCCTTTTAGCTGCCACAGATAATACTTGTTTCCCTTCACCCCAATATTTTCACAGCTGACTGATCTATCAAAAAGCCAGAAAGAGATTCTGAGAAAGACTTAGTGCCATACAGACTTGGGAACAACAAGAATAATGCCCTGTGGAAGAATAGGAACTAGATCTGTGACTTCACTGGTAATTGGGAACTCCTAGGAGAAGGCTCTAGTAATGCAGGCCAGCACCTTCTCATCAATTAATAATCTCAAAGGGTTGCTTGGGGCATTGAGAGGTTAAGTGACTTGCCCAGGATCGCATTGTTTTGTATCAGTGTCCTTGGAGCACAAGGGAGAGTCCCTAGAAAACATAAAAAACACTACCATCAAGATGAACAAGGAAGGGTCTAAAACCCAAGCACAAATAGAAGATTCAAGACTGAGAAGACACAGGCTTTAATGTCCAAGCTGAGGTCCTTCCTTCCACCCTGTGGTGGCTACAATGGCCCAACAGTCTGGAGGATAGATCTGGTAGGGCTGCAAAGAAGGTATCCACTGTCACAAGTGGTCTCTGCTTTAATGAACAATCCAATCTTCACTATGCCCCCAAACCTCATAACTCACAGCTGGACAGATACTGGAATTTTAGATTTAGAATTAACAGGAACATTAGAGATCATTAGAGTCCGACCCCACACTTTACAGAAGAGAAAACTAAAACCTAAACAGGTTAAGTGATTTACACACACATTGAAGGCTAAAGGTTTAGGGTAAAGTGAATCTCACAGAAAGCTCCCAGCTGCACATGCTACCTGAACCCTAACAGAAAATTCCTTTCTACTTTCCAGGAATGACCTGAGAAAGGGAACGTTAGCGATCTGACTTGTCAACCCTAGGCTTGCCACTTCCCCTTTGTGAGCCTCAGTTTTCTCATGTTAAAATGAGAAAAATATGTTTACTACCTACTTCAGATGATTGCAAAGAAAGCACTTAGTAAATTTTAAGATGCCTTTAATAATTCAAAGGTAAATTGTTATTGTTATTATTACCATTATTGCTGAGTTACCCTAATATACATACCTTTGTGTAGGACTTATTCAATTCCTTCTCCATGGCTAAAAATAAAACAAACAAAATGGAATGAAGAAAGTACAGCCTGGTTCTGCCAAAGATCGACTGCTCAAATGATTAACGTTTAACTCAGCAGAGTCACAGTTCTTAGCCCTGTTTACATGTCCAATTTCTAAGTCAAAGTAAGTTTTCCATTGACAGGAAAATTACTCTTTGAAGGCTCCATTCCCATGAAAAAGAAGCTGTCCCCACAGAAGCATCTGTCGTTCCAAAGTCTCAATCTGTAAACAACAGTCACATGGCTAATTTGATCTCCAGCCAAAAGTTCCCACTACTACAGCCAAGCAGCAAGGAACTGCTGTAAGGAGTAGCCAAGAAGAAAAGGGCTTCCTTTTTCTCTAGAAACTTGTTATAAGCCATTGCTACAGCTGCAGTCTCATCTCAATTTTAAACGATCCAGCCTCTACTTGGGCATTTCCCAAGATCTGCTCAGGGAAGAGGAAGAGAAACTGGAGGAGGATGGAAAGGGAAGGAGCATTTTAAGAGGAACAGAAGCAATGTACTGCTTCTTCTGAGAACTAACAGTACTGGTTTGGCATACAGGGGAACTATTGGGCCTACATGCCCAAGTTACCTAACCTGGGCTATAACTCAAAGAACTAGGGCTTCATAACCACTCTGGCACTTAATTCTCCACCCCAGAGTTGGGAGGCACTGCCTGTCCAACCACCTTCACTTTGGGAAGTTCCAACCAGGCCCCCATTGATTGGTCTTGAAATATTAGGTTATGTGCTAAGAGTGCCACAAGCTCACCAGTGTCAGTTAACATAGGGGAAAGACTGATTGTGAAATCACTCCTGGAATACGCAGAGGGAAGGAAAGAGAAATAGGTGCAGAAATATGAGGGCAGTTGGGGAGCAGCCGGGGATTTGTATGAGGGGAAAGAAGGGGGTGAAGTCATAAAAAATGGATGGTGGGAAGTATCTCCCTCCTGGAGGACGACAGAGAACAGAAACTTGGGGCAGGTGGAGAGTGATAATGGGAGACCTTGGGGGTGTTGCTGGGGAGGACAGGGCAGAGTTGGGGGAAGTGCGGAACGTCCCAGAAAAGGACTATGAAGACGTGGAGTGTGGGAGCAAAGCGCTGAGCAGGGGAAAACGTCACTGGGAGCAAAAGAGTGTCCCGCGTGGAGGGTGGGAGCTGCAAGGGAATATCCCTAGGGATAAGACATAAGACGGTATGGGGGTGGGGGGGGTGCAGTTGGAGTGTCACCAGGGGAAATCGGGAAACACGAGGGTAACTCAGGGAAGAGTGGAAAGTGTCACTGGAGAAGATAGAGGAGGAAATGTGACAAGGGGACGGGCGGTGGGGCAGAGGCAGCCGGGATGCTGGGGGCATCAAAGAGACAACAGCAGGGAGTCAGCGGGGAGGGAAGAGGGGGCGCTGGGGTAAGTTGGGAGGGACACCGACGGGGAGGTCACGCGGTGAGAGCTTTCCTGAGTGACTGAGTGACTTTCCTGAGTGGGTCTGAGCTCCCGGTTCCGGTTCACACGGGAGTGCAGCCTAGTCTCAAGCCTTGTCTCCCCGAGGGGCGTGGCCGAAGGACTACGTCAGTGGTCCACTCAGCACCGGCCCCCACTCACCGGCCAGCATGGCAGCGGCCATCGCCCCGCCTCAGCCGCTCCCGCTCCGGTTCCGGAGCCGGGATTTCCCTTCCTCCCACGACACCTGCTCTCTCCCCTGGGCCTCGCCCCCTCTGAAAGACAAGGCTCCGCATTGGTTGAGGCGCCTGCGACCAATCGGAGAGAGTTTTGTTGGGACGTCTGAGATCCTTGCGGCTGGAGCGTGAGTAGCGGAGGTGAGGGGACGCTGACTGCGTGGGACTCGGCTCCTGGGTTGGGTGGGGTCCAGGCCGTGAAGGGCAATACTGGGGGTCTGGGAGTCCCCAGCGGCAGGCTGCGGAGCTTTGGGGTTAGAAGGCTCTCGGCCTCTGACTGACCTGCTGAGGGTAGATGTGGCGGGCGCTCCTCCCACCCCTCTGAGCGGCCGCCCTCCGGGGCTCTCGACTCGTAATTCCTGTGCTGTGGTTGGGTCTTTGTTAGCCCCAACCAGTCAACATTTATTAAGTGCCTTGTGTGTGCCCCCTAGGCGAAATGGCCAGCGAGGTGCGCAGTAGATAAGAGTGCAAGGCCTAGAATCAGAAAGACTCACCTTCCTAAATTCAAATCCGGCCCCAGACACCAGCCGTGTGACCCTGGGCAAGTCACTTAACCCAGTTTGCCTCAGTTTCCTCATCTGTAAAATGGGCCGGAGAGGAAATGGCAAACCACACCAGGGTCATTGCAAACGGGCAAAGGGGGTCACGAAGAGTCGGGCACAATAAGTGTGGCAGGAACTATGCCAAGTGCACTTAGGTAAATTACTTGAAGGCAGGGACGCAGTAAGGTCTAAACCTTGCCCAGCCCTGATCTGGGGCTCTGCACGTAGTAGGTAGACACTGGATAAATATTTGTCGAGTGAACGGCCTTTGTGCTGTGCTTTGGTAGCTTTCTTCTGTTCTGCCCAAACAAAGTTGCTTCCTCAGAAGCTGGCAGTAGCCATCTAGGAAGGACAAATATGAAGGGAATTGAATGCACTGGATGTGTTATCGTGACTGCCCGACTGCCCAAGAGCAGCCTAAGCCATTGACAGCACCATGCAGTGTGGTGGCGGGAGCCCAGACACCAGTTCTAGATTTTACCCCCACTTTTTCTCTTTCACCTCACAGATGCACAGTATGGGCCTCCTTTCAGCTCTGACTCGAGGCCTGGTTCGAGGGGCAGACAGAATGAGCAAATGGACAAGCAAGCGAGGCCCCCGGTCGTTCTACAAAGGTCGAGGAGCCAAGTTTACTGGCTTTTCTTCTGGTGGGAAATTTGTGAAGGTGAAGGAAATGGTCCCTGAGTTTGTGGTTCCAGATCTGACAGGCTTCAAACTCAAGCCGTATGTGTCCTATCGAGCTCCAGCTGGCACAGATGAACCACTGACAGCCAAGCAGCTCTTTATGGAAGCTGTAGCCCCTTTGATTGAAAAGGACTTTAAAGAAGGAACCTTTGATCCTAAAAACCTGGAAAAGTATGGCTTTGAGCCCACCCAAGAAGGCAAGCTCTTCCAGCTATATCCTAAAAACTATGTGCAATAAGAATAAAGAACTGTCCGGCCAGTGACTATTCATTTCTCCTGTGTATTGCAAACAGCCTTCAAACAAGGCTTGTACAGCTAATTTAAGAGTGAAGGGAGGTGGCATTTTCCTTATCCCACCTTTATTAAAGACAAGTTTTATTCCATTCTTAATTTTGTGCTATTGGGTTATACAGTTAATTCAAGCTACACAAATGGCAATAAACATTAAGTGCCTACTCTGTGCTAGACAATACAAAGTCAGAAAAAGAATATCTCTGCCCTTACCAGTCTAAAGGGGGAAAACTATACAAGGGAGGGAAGCCCAGAGGGTAAGATTATGGAGTGAAAACCACACACAACCACTGGGAGAAAATTAAGTTACCTGGGAAGTTCTGACCTCTTTATAATGGAAGGCTTTGGGAGGAGTTTATTGTTCCACCCTCTGGCTCTCCAGTCAGAGGGGAGAGGCAAATGAGGCCAGCAATCTGCATGGTGATGAGATTTGAGGTATTGACTTATCCGAGGGGAACATTCCATTATGTTGAAACCAGGCAGAACTCCTTGGAAATGTAAAGAAATAGTAATACTTAAAGGTATATATCAGAATAGGCTAATAAAGCCATATCTAACTACCAAGCTGATATATAGTTTCCATTTGCTGAGAAACTTTGGAAGAAAATCATATTTCAGAAAATCAGCAGTTAGCAGGAGAGCATATCCCCCCCCAAAAAAAATAAAATTGCCTCCTAGCCAGTCTAATTTTTTTAATTGGATGAGATGATGAAAATGCTTCTTTGATTTGTGGATTGTAGGGAGACCCTATATTCTTTTATCCTATGTAAACTACAGAATGTACACCAGTTTTGCAGGACTTAAACCTTTAAATCCACTTGATAATAGCGAAGTTTACAAAGGAAGAATCAGAACATTATGTGACTGGATAAATATGCTTGGTAGTGGGAGATTTGGCTAGAGAAAATATTTCATAATGTAACCAGGTGACACATCTTACAAAATAGATCTGGACTCAAAACATTCTAGCATGCTTTAGGAGGGAGGCAGTTCTCTAATTTTAATGCTTCTTAGAAAGATACCTGTCTTAAAACCCTAGACCTTAATTTGTTGCTATCTAAAATGGCTCCCCTTCCTTGGGACGGCTAGGTGGCACAGTGAATAAAGCACCAGCCCTAGAGTCAGGAGGACCTGAGTTCAAATCTAGCCTCAGACACTTTAACACAAAAACTAGCCATATGACCTTGGGCAAGTCACTTAACCCCAATTGCCCGCCAAAAAGAAAAAAAGGCTCTCATAGTTTGGGGCCCTACCATCTTTTCTACAGGGACCACTTTGAATGTCAATAGATCAAAGATCTATGATTTCCTAGGTATAGGAACTCCCAATTCAGGTGCCACAACTCATTTATTACTTCCTAGATAGTCAGAAAAAGTTGTTTGAGCCTCAAAGAGGTCAGATAATTTGCTTGTCACACAGCTAATATCATAGGTACAACATGTACCCAGGCATTTCTGTTTCTATCTAAAATGGAAACTAAAGCAAGTCAGCAGGCATTTATTAAGGATCTTCTATGTGCCAGGCACTGTACAAAGTGCTGGAAATACAAAATAAAGTAAAAGAATCCCTGGTCTCAAGAAGCTCACAGCCTAATGGGAGAGGAAACCTGCAAACAATTACATTCCAACAGACATACAGGATATGTTGGAGATAATCAGAAGGAAGGCACTAGCATTAAGGGAGACTGGGAAGGCTTCTTCAAGATTAGATCTTAGCTAGGACTTGAAGTCAGGAGCTAAGAGACAACAGGGAGAGAATTCCAAGCATGGGAGACATCTAGTGAAAATGCAGTCAGGAGAGTGTCTTGTTTAAATAACAAGGATTTGTCATTGGATCATGAAGCATGTGGAAAAAAATAAGATACAAGAATACTGGAAGAGTAGGAAGGGCCCAGGTTATAAAGGGCTTTAAAAGTCAAACAGGGTTTTCTATTTGCTACTGAACCTAATAAGAGGAAGCCACTGGAGTGTATTGAGTTGGAGGAGTTGAGGAGGGGATTGGTGACATGCTCAAACCTGTGCTTTAGAAATCAATGTTAGCTCAATGAAGTGTAGACTAGATTTCAGAGAGACCTGAGGCAGTAAGACCAACCAGAAGGCTATTGCAATAGCTCTGGTGTGAGGTGATGACAGTAGACAATGACTTCTAGAATATAGGCAGTTGAGAGCCTAGGTGAATGGGAGGATGGTGGTGCCCTCTACAGTAACAGAAGTTAGGAAGAGGTGAGGGCTTAGAGAAGAAGGGAAGGAGAAGATAATGAGCCCCATTCTGGATGAAAAGCACCACGAAGTACAGCAGTGACTGAATGGTACTTGTTTAAACAAAAGCCCATTGTTACTTTTTAGAGACAAGAGTGACAGAACATGAACTTTTCTACTTTAAAGAAATGAAAATAATTCTCTTCTATACCTTTAGCTGTCTAAAGAAGTTACAGTGATTTATACTGCTACCTTATAAAAGTGGAGCCATTAAAAGTTAAAATGAAAAAAAAGGAAGAGTATTGTCCAAATCCCAGTAGCTCTCAATAAACCAGGAATTTAAGTTTTATAGTTTTTGGGGGGATGTGAATAATAATAGCTACTTTCTCCCATAAATTCATTGAGCTTAATCTCAGCCTCACTTCTGGATTCCAGTTAGAAATTTCATCTGGGAAATATTTGCTGTTCCTTTAGAATGGAAAAGCATATTAGAAAAGTTTCAGCCAGCGGGCCTCATGGCTTCTGCTCGAGGGGGCACTGGCAGCACCACCGCCTGCTCCAGTTCCTGAGGCTAGAGGGTGTGATAGTAATGGCAATTAAAGATTCCCCTGTATTGGCTTGGTTTTCAAATTGATTGTGTTAAAACCCAGAGTTTGTTAATCCCACCTGTGGGATGGGCTTGTTGATGTGAAAAGAAAGTCCTGAAGTGGGAGGAGCTGGTGATGTAGATTTGGAGAGACACTAGAGAGAGGCGGAAGATCTTTTTGGAAGCAGCACCTCGTGGAGAGAGAGAGACTAAGAGAATTGCTGGTGGCCGCTTTGAATTGCCCTGGACTTTTGAGACCTGCCCCCTGAGCTGCCAAGGACTGAGGAGACATGGCTGTTTTGCTGGTACTTTGTCTGTCTGTTTTGATGTTGTTTTGCCAGATTTGTCCACTGGTGAAAGACAGTCCTTTTGTTGAAGAAGTCCTGGAACCTGGCTGTTCGCTAAGAAGCCCTGAGACTGTCCTGCAGACAGAGAGTGGATACTGTCCACTGGTGAGGGACAGTGCTGTTGTTGCAGGGGTCTGGAGACTGTCCTGCAGACAGAATGAATACTGTCCACTGGTGAAGGACAGTGCTGTTGTTGCAGGGGTCTGGGAGCCTTTCTGTTGGTTCAGAAGCCCTGAAGAAGGATTTTCTGGTTGTATGTTTACAGAAATCCTGGGAGAGGGTTTTGCTGATGTGTTCAGGGGTTCTAGGACTGTTCTACAGACAGAGGATAAATTCATGAAGGGACTGGCAATGTATCTTATGGCATTGCTAAGCCTTGTCTCCCCAGGAACTAAGATTACTGAGAACTTGCCTCGTGTCAAGATGAAGAAAAGACCTCCATTTGGGTATTAAGTGCTGTGTTTAAACTTGATGTAACTCTGGGGTAGATTCAATTGTGATCCAGGGGTGGGGAACTTTTGACCTTAAGTTTGGAAACTAATATCCATTTGAGAAGAGGGGCTTTGTGGTGGACTAAATGAAGGTAAAGCCTAGGGGTGGAGAAGTATTTAGAACAGAGACTTTGCAATTGATTGAATGATTGGAAGGTCCTGGGGTGGGGTAGTACTTGGAGATTATTTAATCACGCTTAGTAAATGCTGTATTTTGAATGATGTCATGTTTTGATCTTCTCTGTTCTTGGTTTGTCACTGAATAAAATAGAGAGCACCTATGCTGGTATTTTGAACCTGGGAAGTTGCCTTCTTTTGGCATTACATTACATTAATTTGGTTCTACTGATAGAATAAAATCAGGAGCTAAAGTATGGGTAAAATGATCTTCCAAAGGCTGCAGAGATTATAGCATATGGGAGGGATAACACTGTAACTATTGTTTATTCTGGAGAAGATGATTACAAAATTGTACCCTTAACTCATTTATTCTACCGTGAGTGAGGCTACGATAGTCTGGTTATTGTCTCTTTGCTTTTTCTTGATTTTTTGTTTGTTCACCTTGTTTGTTAGATTTGTTTCCACAGGCTTGGTATTCTCCATCTGTAGATGCCTGATAGCTTAAGCTGGATGTCACCCCCTGTCTGCAACTGTGATGTGTCACCCTTGGACCTGGCATCAAGCATATTAAGAACTGACCTCTCAAATGGGACCCCTTAGGACAGGGACAGCTCTACATCCGATTTCAGCAGCAAGTAGCCATAGAAGAAGAGATCTTCACCCCTTACCACAAGATTTTGGGGCCCCATTTATTTGGGGTGGGGGAATGATGGGGAGCTTGTGCTCAAGCCCCACCCTAAAATATGGTTTTCTGTGTTTATTGTGTGCTATTCTTAAAGAATGGCTGTCATGGCTTTTGTAACTGAAGTTAAGCATCTTAATAAAGACAGATGTGTCCGGCTTGCCCTGGTTCATGATATAGCAGAGTGCATTGTTGGTAATACAGCCTCTGCAGATAACATCCCTAAAGAAGAAAAACACATGGGGTGGCTAGGTGGTTCAGTGAATAGAGCACTGACCCTGGAGTCAGGAGAACCCGAGTTCAAATCTGACCTCACACTTAACACACACACAAAACTAGCTGTGTGACCTTGGCCAAGTCACTTAACCCCAATTGTCCTGCCTTCCCCCCTCCAAAAAGTAAAAAAAAAAAAAAGAGAGAGAAAACACAGGAGAGCAGGAGAGAAAAGGAAGCTATGAAGCAGTTAACACAGCTGCTATCAGAAGATATCAGGAAAGAAATCTACGATCTCTGGGAAGAGTATGAGAACCAATACAGTACAAAAGTTAAGTTTGTGAAACAGCTACACCAATGTGAAATGATTATCCACGCATTCGAGTATGAGGACCTAAAGAACAAACCTGAAAGGCTTCAGGAATTCTATGACTCAACTGCAGGAAAATTCAGCCATCCTGAAATAGTCCAGCTTGTTTCTGAACTTACAGCAGAAAGAAATGCTAAAATTGCTGCAACAACCAGTGAACCTCACCCTTGACGTGGTTTTTTGTTTTTGTTTATTTGTTTTTAAAGATTCTGTAATCATGTAATAAATATTTTATTTTATGATTAAAAAAAAAAGAAAAAAGTTTCCCCAACCATTCTTTTAGAGTGTTTTTACTCTAATTCTTCTCAGTGACCATTAAACCAATTTCTGCAAACATCTAAATCAGTCAGTTCTACAACCCATTCTATAGTGACTCTGGTGTAAATTAATGGGTAAGCAGATTTTAACACACCACAAACTACCAAGCAAATAGCTGTTCAAAAATAGAATAGGCTATTTTATTAAGCAATGAGATTTCTTTCACTGGAAGTATTCATGAAGAAGCTACAGTAGATGACCACTTGTCCAAGATACTAAAAAAGAGCTCCTGTGATATTCTGTAATTCTCCTTAAAGTAATATAACTCAAAATAATTCTAGTACTCTATTGCCTGAACCACCCAAAGCATATTGTGGAATAATGACTAGAGTTGTGGAGTGCCTTGAGGTTTGCAAAGTAAATTTCATATATTATCTCATTTGAATTTCACAACAACCCTGTGAGGTATGCATTATCATCCCTATTTCTTTAAATGCCTTGTCCAGAGTGTATGGTTACTGTCTGATTCATGATTCAAATTTTCATCTTCCTCACTCCAAGTCTAAAACTCTACACATTATTCTATGATACCCTTTAGGTGGTTCAGTGAATAGAGTGCTAGAATTGGAGAAAGACCTGAGATTGCAACCTACCTCAGACATTTGGCAGCTGTGTCCTTTTAGACAAATCACAACTTCACTTCAGTTTCTTCATCTGTAAAATAGGGAGAAGAGCTTCTAGAAACTTTCCCAGCATAAAAGTGCTATATAAATATTAGTTACGGTACCATGTGGAGGAAGGACAAGGCAAGGGTGACAGCTAATGGATGTTCATTAAACAATATGTACAAGCCCAACACTGGGTTGCAACAGCCTGAGACATGATAATCCAGTTCCCAATATTAGAAATTTTCTGAACTCAGTATTTTAAATACTGTCCTACTGTCATTGATGACCATCTTGTTCTCCCCAGCTTCTAGGTCAAATCTTGTAGCCTCTTCTCTGAACAAAATCAGCAAGTCAACTATCATTTATTAAGTACTTGCTACATGGCATACACTACGCTAAGCACTGGGGACACTTATAAGCATGAGCTTCTGCCCTCAAGTAGCTTACACAGGGAAGACAACATGCAAACTATGTACAAACAAGCTACATATAGGATGAACAGAAAATAATCAACAGAGAGGGCACCAGAATTAATGACTAGGGGAGGCTTCCTGTAGAAGGTGGGGTTTTAGCTGGGATTTGAAGAAAGCCAGGGTAGCCAGGAGGAAATGAGAAAGGAGGGAATTCCAAGCATGGGGAACAGCCAGAGAAAATGCCTGGAGTCTGGAGATGGAATGTCTTATGAAGGAATAGAAAGAAGGCCAGTGTCACTGAAATGAAGAGTACATGGTGGTGGTCATAAGGTGTAAGAAGACTAGAATGGTGGAAGGGGAGCCAGGTTATGGAGGGCTTTGAAACCAAACAAATTATTTTATTTTTAGTCCTGGATGTTATAAAGAGCTACTGGAGTTTATGGGGAGGTTGGGGGGAGCGAAACAGGGATTTTTTTTTTTTGATAATTCACTTTAGGAAAATCACTAGTGGCTGAATGGAAGATGGTTTGGAGTGGGGAGATTTGAAACAGGCAGACCCACCAACAGGCTATGGCAACAGTCCAGGTGTGAAGGCCTGCACTAGAATTAGGGCAGGTCAAAAGAGCAAAAGTGGCATATCCAGATGTTGCAAAGGCAAAACTGATAGGCCTTGGCAACAGCTCAGATATAGGGCTAAGAATGAAGAATCCAGGATGACTCCTCTGAACCTGAGAGACTGGATGTTGGTGCCCTTTACTGTAATAGGGGAACTGGGGGGCAGGGGCAGGGTTAGGAGGAAAGATAATCAGTTCTGTTTGGACATATGGAATTTAAGATGTCTACTGGGCATTCAATTCAAGATGTCTGAAAGGTAGTTAAAGATGCAAGACTAAAGGAGAGCAGAGAGAATGAAGCAGTAAAGGTAGATTTAAGAATCAACAAAGAAATGGTAATTAAATCCATGGGAACTGATGAGATCACCAAGTGGGGTAGTACTGAGGGGAAAGAGGATCCAGGACAGAATCCTGAAGGACACCTATGCTTAGAGGGCATGATTTGGAGGAGGATCCAGCAAAAGAGACAAGAGTGGTCAGATAGGTAGGAGAAAAACCAGGAGAGAATGATGTCCTGAAAATATAGAGGGAAGAAAGTATCAAGGAGTAGAGAGAACAATGTCAAAGGCTGCAGAGAGGCCAAAAAGAAATGACAATTGAGAAGAGGTCACTGGATTTGACAACTCTGAGATCATCAGTAACTTTGGAGATAGAAGTTTTGGTGGAATGTTAAGGTTGGAAGTCAGATTGTAAGGGGTTAAGAAGAGGCTGACAGTAGAGAACAGCAACTGTAGACCTGCCTTTTTGAGGAGTTTAGCTACAAAGGCAGAAGAGAAATAGGAAGACAGCAGGGATGGAAGAATCAAGTAAGGGTTTTTTCAAGATAGGGGAGACATGAGCAAGTTTGTAGGCAATAGGAAAACTCCAGTAGAAGGAGAAATCAAAAATAAGTGAGAGTGAGGATGACAGAGGGAACAATCTGTTAGAGGAGACAGGATAGAATGAGATCACTTAAACAAGTAGAGGGATTAACACTTGTAAGAAGCAAGGTCACTTGATCTTGAGATGATGGCAGAAAGCATCAGTGATAGATGAGGAAGAGGGGATAAGAGGGAGGTCACTGTAAATGACCTCAAATTTTTTTCAGTAAAATATGAAGCAAGAATCTTAGCTGAGCAAGTGGAGGGAAGGGGAGCCATGAAAGATTTGAAGAGGGATGAAAAGATGTGGAAGAGTCACTGTGGAGAATGAAATAGTGAGTTCATAAACAAAGTCCAGATTGCCTAGCTGTAGTGAGGGCCTAGTAGAAATTATGTAACACAAATTTGTAATGGACCCAGTTAGAATGGTTGTATGATTTTCTCCACCGTAGTTCTGCAACACAGGTATAAGCACAAAGGTGATAATTGGTAAGAATGATTCAAGGCCTCAGGCTCAGCTGGGCTTAAATGGCCATATGAGAAGATGACTAGGGATTCAAGAGAGGAGGGAAGTGTAAAATTGAGTTGGTTTACCAAAGAGTCAAGATAAAGAGAGAGTGGCTAGTGAGAGGAGATGCCATAGGAGAGAATTGAGAGGTCAAGAGATTGGAGGTCACAGTAAAGATGAAAAATAGGGTTATGTAAGAGAAGGCAAAGGGAGAGGTAAAAAGCCAATAGATTGTGGTTACCTAAGGGGATTTCAGAATTTTTGAACATGGAAGTGATACATTTGTGGGTGATGGCTAAATTGAGGGTATGACTGTTTGGGGCTGAGGTGGGGTGGAAGACTAACTCATGCGAAAACAGTAGGTTGAGGAACGGAGTGGTTAGGGAGGGAGAATCAGTATGTATGTTGAAGTCCCCTAATGTAAGAGCAGGAGTTGAGGAGAAAAGAAAAATTGTAAGCCAGGTATCCAAATGCACTGAAGAAGAAAGGGGAGTTGCCTGATGGTCTATAGATACTAGCTACCAAGATTTTGATTGGATGGTACATATGAGTAGCATGAACATCAAAGAAAAAGAGGTTACTGAGTGAAGAAGAGAATCTGGAAATGGCAATGGGGAGCAAAGAGTATTCCAACTCTCCCACCTTGACAAGTAAGGCAAGGAGAATGAGTGAAGGTACAGCCAGTACTGGAAAGGACAGCCAGGGAGTCTATGTCATCAAGGGAAAGCCAGGTTTCAGTAAGAGTTAATAGATGAAGTAGAAAAAGAATAGGTTTAAGATGAAGGAAAGTTTGTTGCCTATGGAACAGGCATTCCAGAGGGCACAGTGGAAGGACTGAGTGGAGTTAGGTTGAAATTTTGGGGTGGAAGGGTTGAAGAGAATGGGGATGAAGAATCAGGTGGTAGGGGATGTTGAGTGGGGTTTGATGATGATCTATAGAACTTCATGGTCACTGGATATGAAGAGTATGACTAGGTTTTAGAATTTTCATCATTGAGTGGAGGGTACCACTCCTCTACCCTCAAAGAAGAGGCACAGCAGGAGATGGGAAGTCTGAAGTCCAAGGGAGGGTTGTTCTTCTTTGCACTGGAGATTTTCCATATCTCAGCTGGGAAACTAGATCGCAGCAAGAGGCAGAATATGACTTGTGCTAGCACAGATGGAGGTGGTTGCTCTGGGGTAGATGAAAAATGCCCGGCCTGGCCCTTTACTCGGCAGCCTTTCTTCAGGGGACACACTGTGCTGAGAAGGAAATGGAAGGTTTAGTACACTAGCACACCTTCAGTCTGAGATCTTCCCAGCTGAGGCTGGCTATGAGGCAGGAGAATCTTAGAAATGAGATCTTTATCAGGGAAACTTGCATCAAAGGTTTCTTCCCCCTGCTTTTAATCTTAGTTTTATTGGGGGGTTTTTGCAAAAACTTTTTATATTTTCTGCTATCAAAATCATTCATTTTTTCTTCTGTGATCCTCTGTCCCTTGTTTGCTCATGAACTTTTCTCCAATCCATAGTTCTGATAGGTAATTTTTTCTCTGTTTATGCTATAACCTTTTATATCTAGGTCATGTATTCATAAGGTGCTTATCTTGGTATATGTTGTATGTGCTCTTGATCTAACTTCTTCCATAACTGCTTGTCTAATTTTCCCAGATGTTTTAAAATCAAATTATTTAGTCCTTATCCCAGTAGCTAGGTTCTTTGTGTTTATCAAATACTAGGCTACTAGATTCATTTGCTTCTGCATGCTGTGTTCCTAATCTGTTCCGGTAGCCAATTTCTCTATTTTTTAGTCAGTACCAAACTGTTTTAAGAATTACTGCTTTTTAATAAGTATAATATGAAGTCTACAATAGGATCAAATGCCTACATCTGTATAATTTAAACTAGGCTTGCAGATTAAAAAGGACTAAAAAACTCTTAATCATGGCACCCTGTAATGGGAATGTAAATTTTTAAGATCTTCCCTGCCCCTAGGCTAAAGTGCACCTGGAGCCTGGGGTGGGAGACTTGTTTTTCAGTAGATACTTTTTGATTGGCCAGTGGGTCCTGAAGGTTGTTACATTCTCTGAGCCAGGAGAAGGCTATATAAACCCTGATTTGAGGCTTTATTTTGGGGCTCATTTTGAGAAGTGTTCTGTGATTTGATCAGATGAGACTCTGGGAAGCCCGTTGTTGAGAGCCCCCTGGCTTTGAAAAATACAGATGTTGATTTGGTATGGATGTAATGGTTGGACAGCTTGGAAACCTGTCTACTTGATTTGTTTCTCTGTCTTGATAATTCTGTCTGTATACTCTGAAGTTCGGGGTGCTGACCTTTTTCCCCTGAACTAGGTAAATGATACATATTTGATTGATTAAAGTAAGCTTGTTAACTCATTTTTGAGGTGCTTTCCTTTAACAAAGCAGATCGAAGAACCTGTGTTGGCAGCCACCCTAGGGACGCTTGGGGTGCTTGCTGCTACACACCCATAGACTCTGGCTTGTCCATTTAACCAAAGGCACCCTACTACTGTGAATACAAAGACAACCCAAAGAAATGGAAAAATGTTCTCATCTCTCCCACCCGACCCTGACAACACCCCCCACCCGCTGCCCTGCTCCCTGCTCCTCCCCCATAAAAAAGCAGGCAAAAATGTCAGATCTACTTACCCACACCAGTAAACAAGTTTGGAGGCTAGTAGTCTATAATGATGCAATTATGAAACTTTATTTGTTTTTAAGTATTTTTCCTGAGGAAAACATTTCATTTTAAAAGAAGTTTATAATTAGAACAAAAGTAACTGGAATAGAAATATCTTATCTCCTACAGACATTTCAGTCATCACTACTGAGGCTATATTTTAAGAATTCTTTGTAAAAGACAACATTTCTAGAATGCTCATTTTTCTCCAGCATTGGGGATTTAGCCTCACACAGTCAGAGGAAGCAACCAATTTTTCCAGGGCATACAACTTCCATTTCATGCCCTCTGATGTGAAGGTGGCTCAGCAAAGAATTTGTCTTGATATTTGACAGTTATCAGAAGTAAAAGAGACCAATTTTTGGAACCCAAAAGCTAAGATCCATATGAAATACCCTTCAAAGCAAAAATGCCTAGCCAACTCAGAATAGCAAGAACACCAAGTTTAAAGATGACAAAGGGGAGGCCAGGTAGCACAGCGAGTAAGAGCACCGGCGCCAGTGTCGGGATGACCTGGGATCGAATCCGGGCTCAGACACTTAGCACCCACCCAGAAACACCTGGCCACGTAACCTTGAGCAAGTTACTTAACCCCGATTGCTTAGGGGTGGCCAGGTGGCTCAGTGAGTAAGAGCACTGGCCCCAGTGTCAGGATGACCTGGATCAAATCCAGGCTCAGATACTCAGCACCACACCCAGAAATAACTGGCCATGTAACCTTGAGCAACTTACTTAAACCCGACTGCTTAAAGAAAAAATGATAAAGAGAGAAACCACCTCCTTAGCTTGCAATAAGCTAGCAGTAGACTTTCATTTAAAAGAAGCCATTAGCTTCCTCATAACTATACGTGGCTGTTCAAAAAGTGTCTGAGTACCACATACAATCAGAGAAAATTTACTTTAAAAAGTTAAATAGGGATGAATATCACAAGGAATAATAAAGTCCTTGTACAATTCACTCAGTACTTCAGATTCATTTATGGAATTATCTGTCCTTTTAGAGTACAATTTGAAAATTGGAGACAGTAATTTATGCCTTAATTGACCTTGTTTCCCACTTCCAGAGGTGAAGGGCATGATCATAAAAGGAACACGTGGCTAAAAGACTCACAACAGTTTTTGTTCTAGTTGGTTCTTCAGTCTCAAGAGTCATTCCCTTTAACTCAATAGTAAGATGTCCGGAACCCTCCTTAAAAACCAGTGGGACAAAAAAGTCTGATGTCTCTGTTAAGCTCCCCTTAGACAATGTGCCTTGCTCGTCTGAACTCCTTTTGCTGGCTACTGTATCCAAAGAAGATGAAGACAATGGATATGCTTTGTTCATATTCCAACAAATATCTGATTTCCAGCTCTCCATGTTGCTCTTATCATCCGATGCTGAAAAAGTCTGTTGTTGAGTTTGTTTATCGGAGTTTAGATACAGCCTGGACCAGTCAGCTCCATATGCCAATGAATCATGCGACTTATACGACACAGGGATAAAGGACCCCTCCTTCCCCTCCTCTAAGAAGAAATAAGGCAATAAAAAAAAAAAAGTTTCATGTTTCTGTGTCCATTAAGGTTATCAGTTATCATCAGCTAATAATGTTCTTTTTCCATCAATTCCTCCAAAATGACTAAATAAGAGCACTAAGGAAAATGAGTTACAAGCATAGGCGGAAGTAACATGGTTAAGAGTTTAGAGGTTAGTAGTTAAAAGTTGATGAGAAAAATAATAGGAAACTAGTAAAGGTAAAATAGTCAGACTGCTAAAAGGAATGTAATAAAGATGATAAATTTCTCAGAAGTCAGTGAATCCCTTCTTGACTACTACTTTAGGAGGCCAAAGAGAATTAGAAGCCAAAAAAAAAAAAAAGCTAAAGCTTTCTTTGCCAAGTCTAGAAAATTGCCTTCTCCCCTACTCAAGCTTGATCAGAATTTTTTTTCTTTACTGGTCTAAAACCTAGAGGTTGAGGCTGGTAGTCAATCCAGAAAAAGCTCCACTAAAGGCAAGGGCTAGAACTACATAGGACTTTGGTGGCTGAGGTAAGAGAGGAAACAACTACAGCACCCAGAAATAGCAGTTAAACAAAGACAGCAGAGCAAAGAGGAAACTACACACTGGAACCCAACTTTTTACAGCAAATTTGTGGGCTAATGCGGGTACAAGAGCATGCCCTGGGTGTCAGCCAACCCTGCAGCAACACTGATGCTGGGGACCTGGACAGAAAGACATTCTGAGTATGTCAGCAGCTGCCTGAGGACTCCTTTTGGTACCACAGGAATGAAGAGGTGCTGACTGGCTGGCATCATTACCATAACATAGGGATTGGAAGGGACAGTTGTCCTGGGATAAGGAAGCTCTTTTCATGATACTGGCTTCAGAGAAAGGGCCTTGGTCTCTGGTGACCTATAGGATAATTCAGAGCTAACCCTGGCCATGCTTCCTGATCCAACTCACCCAATGGCTTTTGGCAGTTGAGGATCTTAAAGCCACTATGCATGCAGGCAGCCAGAAGTAGGTGAGAATACACAGGGTGCCACTTGAGCCTCCACACACCTCCATTTACATGAGTGTCATCAAACGGGTGGTTCATGTTACGGGTGTCCCATAGGAGAATGTGCTCATCATAACTGAAACCAATGAATCATAGCAAAATTGTCAGAGAAAGCCAAACTCAAATTATCACCAGCAGCAGCTCAAAAGACACCTGGGCGATAAAAAAACACCCTCCAGAGAGAGAGAACAAGGCACAGTTCCTGTCATCTTTCTCAACCCCATTATGGAAAAGTGTCTCTCCTCAAATTCAGTACAGTTATGGGCCAGGAGCTGGTTTAGATGAGTATAACAAACTACCACCCACCACAAACTCAAACAGAGAGAAAGGAAGAAAGGGAGGGAGGGAGGTAAACAAACAAACTTAAGGAGGACTAACCTTCCTGTGGCCAGAATATTCTCCTGGTGTGGATTGCTCTGAATACTGCACACACCCATTGAATGTCTGTAATAAGAGGTAGTCTATGAGACAGCAGAAAGCAATAATAAACAAGTAGTATGAAGATAACAAGACTATCTCCTGGCAAACTCCATATAAGAAGGCCCATGGAATAGAGTAAAGAAAAAGCAGGTGAGGAGGTAAGGAAGGTCAAATTAATGGATGACTCTAAATGCAAGTTTGATTACAAGGGTTCCTGAGACAAGCATGCATTCTCTGACCAGCTGGCACCATGGGATTGTACCTCTTACTGGTAAATAAAGGGCTATTCACATTGCTCCTGGTATCCCAGCCTTTCAGAAGCCCATCATCTCCACCTATGTGAAGACAGAAAAGTTCATCAACAATAGCACTTGTAACAGACAAAGTTCAGAATCTGAGAATCGTTAATAAAAAGATTTGTTCTTGTGGCCTCGAGGACACAGATCCCCCACCCCTGCCTATGACACTTCTCTGAGGGTTGACTAATCCCAAAGAACAGTTCTGATTATAACCCTCACCTACAGACATAAGTAAGTACTCTATGGAACACTAGAAAAGAGACCACTATTTTTTCTCTTTTTTCCATTATATTCTTCCCCCTCCCTTCACTCCCCTTCTCTTTGGGAAGGTAAATTATGAACAAAAGTTGATTAACCAAGTGCAACTCAAATAATCCAAGGTTGTATCCATAGTGATGTGGTCAAAACTGCCAGTGTGTTGCCTAAAATACTTGAGGATTTGATGTCAAGGAAAGTGATGGCCTTTACCAAATTCTGACCTGAATAGACTATGTCTGTTTGCCAGTAATCGAAGGCAGCAATCCAGGCTTCAAAGTCATGAGCCTTCCAATCTGACAGACTGTGTATTGAAGGCTCTGTTTCATCCACAGCAAGGAAGTGGAGGTACCCCTTTGAGTCACTACTAATGATTCTTAGAGGTTGACCATTGGCCCTAGAGATGCAGTCAATAAGAAAAGTGAGTTGAAATCTATTTGCTGATTTGAACCCACCACCCCCCCTCCCATCTCAAGCTCAGGATACGATAAGAAATATCATGGGGAAAAGTCTCAACCTCAAAATACAATCATCTTTAAAGCATTATACCCTAATTTTACCTCTCTACAAAGAATAAGCCTTAGCTGGCCAAGGCTGACTTTAGTATTTGGGGAAGGCCCCAGTTTCCACTTAAGATTACGAAGACCAGGGGTGGCCAGGTAGCACAGCAAGTAAGAGCACCAGCTCCAGTGTTGAGAAGACCTGGAGATCGAATCCCGGGCTCAGACACTTAGCACCCACCCAGAAACACCTGGCCGTGTAACCTTGAGCAAGTTACTTAACCCCAATTGCTTAGGGGCAGCCAGGTGGCTCAACGAGTAAGAGCACCGGCTCCAGTGTCGGGATAACCTGGATCAAATCCGGGCTCAGATACTCAGCACCACACCCAGAAATAACTGGCCGTGTAACCTTGAGCAAGTTACTTAACCCCGATTGCTTTAAAAAAAAAAAAAGATTACAAAGACCAATAAATATCAGCTTTTCCAGATAAAAGATCATTATCACTATCATCTATTTAAATGGCAATGATGTCATAATCCAAGATTTGTGAGACTAAAAACAATGGCAAAAACAGTTGCATTCAGCTATTTGAAAATAAAAACTGGCTGTCAAATAAGTGACAATGGATCCCAGCAATTTACCTTGTGGCTTGTCCGGCTGACCAGTCTAGAGACAATGCAATACGATGTTGTCCTAGGGCTTTCTTAAGAAGTGGCTGTAATACGTAATGGTTCTTCTACTAGAAGCAAAAAAGAATCTATCAAGGGGAAGCATGGGTTCAGAATAAAAAACCACTCTTCCCTCTTAATCTAGGCAAGCAAATCAGCCAATATTCAAAGAAGCTAAACACTGACAGTTAGAAATCTCTGCAAGTCTTCATTCCTGCCTGCTATCTCAGAGGAAGAATTGCTGCTCTCTGTCTCTGAGGGCCCTTTTTCTTTCACGGTGATCTCTGTCAATGTGATCTTTGTCACTGTAATGAAATAGGACTGGGCCAGCCCCAACAAAGGAGGCACCATGGTGGGGCTAAGCCAAGATGGCAGAGTAGAAGCAGGACCTCTCTGCTGCTCCGGCTTCCACCTTCCCCATGTAAATCCATGTAAAAAAGGGACTCTAAACAAACTTTGGAGCTGCAGAACCCACAAAATGACACAGAGAAGCTAACCTCCCACTGAGGACAGCAGGGCAGGCTGGCAGGAATCGGCCAGCACAGCACTCTGGGAGCCGAGCCAAGCCCCAGGGTGGGCCTGACCAGCCGAGGCCTGAGGGACTCCAGAACAGCAGCAGCTGTGGCTGTTTCCAGATTTATCAACACACAGATGTGAAGGACAAAGTGAGAGGTCAGTGCAGTCTGGACTTTGGGACCAGTAAGTGGGAGTGCGTGGCTTTTGCCCCCCAGAGCAGGAAGCCACTGAGGCACCGGCACAGCCAGGCAGCACCTCGTGGCAGCTTCAGCTCCTGGCCTGCAGAGTGTAGGGGGACCAAGCACCAATCTGAGGGGTAATCGCTCTTGCTTTAACCTGCTTGGATCTGGATTGCAGTCTAGGGTGGAGGTTTTGGGGTGTATGTCCAGCTTGCCAGAGCGTGTGGAGACCTCAGAGAGGGTACCCATCTAATACCTCCGGCAACTGAGAAAACCCCAGCGTTTGGGACGAAGGCTCTCCTATCTGGTGGCAGAGTCCTACTGTGGCAAAAAGCCCAGGGGTCAAGTGACTGAGGGGCGACATGACCAGGCAAAGGAAACAAAGCAGACTGAAGATTCCAACATTACACTCCTATTTTAGGGACAAAAAGGAGCAAAGCATGGAACAGGAGGAAGACAGTGAAGTCAGAACTCCTGCACAAAAAGCTTCAAAGGAAAATATGAGCTGGTTACAGGCCATAGAGGACCTTAAGAAGCAGATAAGAGAAGTGGAGGAAAAATTGGGAAGAGAAATGAGAACAATGCAAGAATATTATGAAATGAGAGTCAACAGCCTGACTGAGGAAAATAACACTTTAAAAAACAGACTGACTCAAATGGCAAAAGAGGCTCAAAAAAGCAATGAGGAGAAGAATGCCTTAAAAAGCCAAATTTGCCAGATGGAAAAAGAATCTCAAAAGCTCAATGAAGAGAATCATGGCTTCAGAATTAGACTGGAACAAATGGAAGCTAATGATTTTATGAGAAACCAAGATGCTGTTAAACAGATCCAAACAAATGAAGGAATAGAAGGCAATGTGAAATATCTCATGGGAAAAACCACTGACCTGGAAAATAGATCCAGGAAAGAGAATTTAAAAATTATTGGACTACCTGAAAGCCATGATCAAAGAAAGAACCTAGAAATCATGCTCCAGGAAGTTCTCAAAGAAAACTGCCCTGATGTTTTGGAAGCAGAGGGCAAAATAGAGGTTGAATGAATCCACCAATCACCTGCTAAAAAAGATCCCCAAAAGAAAACTCCTAGGAATATTATAGCCAGGTTCCGGAATTCCCAGATTAAGGAGAGAATATTACAAGCAGACAGGAAGAAACAATTTGAATATTGTGGAAACACAATCAGGATAACCCAGGATCTGGCAGCTTCTACACTGAGGGATCAAAGGGCTTGGAATATGATATTCCGGAGGGCAAAGGAGCTGGGATTAAAACCAAGAGTCACCTACCAAGCAAAACTGAGTATCATGTTTCAGGGGAAAGTATGGTCATTCAGTGGAATAGAGGGCTTTCAAGCATTCTTGCTGAAAAAAACAGCTGAACAGAAAATTTGACATTCAGATACAAGAAGCAAGAGAAGCATGAGAAGGTAAACAGGGAAAAGAAATCATAAGGAACTTTTCAAAGTTGAACTATTAACATTCCTACATGGAAAAACAATAATTGTAACTTATAAAACTTCTCAGTAGCTGAAGGGAATAGAAATATATATATATATATACACATATATATGTCTATATATGAGGGTATATGGCCATATGAATACATATATGAATGTGTGTATATATGTTTACAGGTATACATAGATAGAGGGCACAGGACCAATTTAACAGGAAGCGATGATACTTAAAAGGTGAAATTAAGAGGTAAGAGAGGAATATAATGAGAGGAGATGGGGAGAGACAGAATGGGGTTAACTATCTCATACAGAAGAGGCAAGGGGAAATGGTTACAATGGAGGGGAAGACTAGGAAGGCAAAAGGGAATGGGTCAACCTTATTCCCATTGAATTTGGCTTGAGGAGGGAATCAAATACACACTAAATAGGCTATCTCATCCTAGAGGAGAGTAGGGGGGGAAGGGAATGAGAGGGGGGATGATGGAAGGGAGGGCAGGCTGGGGGGAGGGAAGTTGGAAGCACCCACTTTTGAAAAGGGACAGGATTAAAATAGGGAATAGAACAAGTGGGAGGTGGAATAGGAGGGAGGGAAATATAGTCAGTCTTTTACAATATATCTACTATGTTATTGTTTTGCATTAGCCACACATGTACATCCTATACTGAACTGCTTATCTTCCCAGTAAGGGTGGGTGACAAGGGAGGAAGGGAATGAATCTGGAATTCAAAGTTTTAAAATCAAATATTCAAATATGTATGTATATGCGTGTGTGCGTGTGTGTGTGTATATATGTACTATTATCAATACTATTTTACATGTAATTGGGAAATTAGATATACAGGCACTGGGGCATAGAGATCCACTGGAAAAGTTGAAAGGGATATGGGAGAAAATATGGGAGAGAGCAGATTGGAGGGGATATCCTGTGGGACTGCTATTTTGGGGAGGTGGGTAGGGGAAAAACGGGGAGAAAATTTGTAACTCAAAATCTGGCGGAAATGAATGATGTAAATCAGAAGTTAATAAAGCATTTGAAAAAAATGTTAAAAAGAAAGAAAGAAAGAAAATAGCTACACTAACTTAAAAAAAAAAAAGGAGGCACCACAGACACCCTCAGCACTGCCATTACCAGCATGGAAGCCAACATACCCCAATGAAAAATAACAAGTTTCTCTTCCCATGACTATTCAAGATTTCTAAGAAGATTAAAGTGATGCCCAATATAATAAAAACTTATTAATTCACCCAAGCTAGATGTGAATGGTGGTAGAAAATAACAACCTAATATCAATCTGGTAAAATATATGAGTTATAGATCATTTTCTCAAGAAATGGAGTTTCAAGTACCTTGGCATAGTCGCAAAATCACTGGATTTGGAGAGAAAACCTGGGTTCAAATCCCAGCTCTGCCATTTACTACCTGTTTGACCATAGGCAAAGTCAGACATTAACCTCTCTGAACCTCGGTTTCTCACATATGAAATGAGGAGACTGCACTAGATGACCTACAACATCCTGAATAGGTGCAAGTAGTTCAAAGAATATTTGCTGGTTTGGGCTGACAAGAATATAAGACAAATGGATCAAAGATTATCGTAGAAAAATCTAACTATTTTAATATATTAAATAATATTTATATTGTACTTAAAATCTGCAGAGAACTTTGAAACATTACTTGCTATTCACAACAACTCTATGAATTAATTACTATTATCATATCCATTTTACATTTTAAAAAAAGCCTTTAGAAAGAACAACTTGACTCACATAGCTAGTAAGTGTGTGAAAGGCAAGAATCAATTAATCAGGTATCTATGTGCTTAATAGGCTTTATACTAGGACCTGGAGGTACAAATTGTTAAAAAAAAAAAATGAAACAACTCCTACTGCTCTCAGATAGTACATTCTATCCAAGTAGAGAAAATATACATATATAAATATATATAGAATACATTCAAAATAAAGACAAATTGCTTATGGAGCGAAACTATTAGAAGATGGAGAGATGAGGAAAATTTTTCTGGAAGTGATACTTGAGCTGCTTTTATGAAGGTGATACTTTGAAGATAGTGAAGGGTTCTGTGAGGCAGAAGTGAGAAGAAAATAAGTGCATTCCAAAAATGGGGAAAGGCCAGGGTAAAGGTACAGGGAATGCCATGTGTGAGAAAGAGAGAGAGAGAAAGAGAAAAGGCCAGTTTGGCTCAGTCTCAGGACCGAGGGAAAAGGACCAGCATATATAATTAAGCTAAAAAGAAACAACCAAGGCCTGTCCTAACTCTAAGTCCAAAGCTCCTTCCAACTTGATACCAGAGGTTCTTCCCCTTTTTATGGCACAGACTTCACCGGCAATCTGGTGAAGTCTACTGGGACTCCTCAAAATAAAGTATTGTAACCTACATTCATAATTGAAGTAAATGCTAAATCTCAGTTAAAGGTTGATACAAATAAAGATGTACTTTTTTTCCCCATCCAAATTCACAGACTCTTGAAATCTATCCAGATTCCTTAGGAGTTGACAGACCCTAGGTTAAGAATCCCTGTACTATACGCATATTGTAAATACTCATTTCAAGACTTCAAGGAACTGGTACTCCACTGATGTAGACTGCAACCCCTCCATGCCTGTGCAGACTATCTTCATAAGTTGTTCTGGCCAAAGAAATTAATAAGCTGATGGCCAACATTCTGGCAATGATCCTGTCTAAACTTAGCGAAGCTGGCCCTATGATGGCAGGCACTCAATTCAGTAAGCACTTCTTAAAAGCTCACCATGTGCCAAGCGTTGTGCTAGCTGCTGAGGTTCACAATAACACAAGGGACTCATCCTCAATAAGGCTAGGGAACATTACCACTAGGTAGACAACAATATGTAAATGGATAAATAAATTCAAAATATATACAAATTAAACAAATTAATTCAGGGAAAAAGAGGGCTAACAACTAGGAGAATCAGGAAAGACTTCTATAGGAAGTGACTTTATTGAATCCTGAAAGACATCGGGATTTCAAGAGGAGATGTAGCCCCTCACCAGGGTCTGGCAATGGGGGAGGGCCTACCAGAGCTAGAGCTCCACTGATACAGCTTTGCAGAACAATCGCCTCCACATCAAGATGAACCATTAATGAGCAGAGAAGAACTGCTTACAATGACCATATTCAAAATTTAAAAGCAAATGCTGCTGAAGTAATATTAGAAGTTTGTTATCACACTTTTACTGAACCAAATTTTCTCTTGTTTATTCTAAAGATTTATTTAGTAAAACTCCACCCACCCACCAAAGAGTAGGAAGGGGGAGGCACAGAGCCAAGATGACCTAAGTAGAAGCAGGAAATTCCATGACCTCCCCTGACAACCTTATAAATACTTATAAAATATGACTCTAAACAAATTTTAGAGCTATAGAACCCACAAAGTTCCAGAGAGAAACAAATTTGCTGAAGGCAGCCTGGCAGGCCTACAGGAAGGGTTCATCACACCAAACTTGGAAATGAGCCCAATCCTGCCTGCCAGGCAGGATTTTAGCCCCAGGGAGGCAGCAACATATTTCAGGAGAGTAAATCACCAGCAGCTGTGGCAGTTTACAGACTTTTCAACCCATAAACGCCAAAAAGAAAGTAAAAGGTCAGTGGAACTCTGTTGGAAAGGAAGGGCGCAGTCTGGCCCGTCCCCAGGGCAAGAGGTGGAGGAGGCACAGCAGCAGCAGCATCTCCCGCTGCCTCAGGAGCTCCTGGCCTACAGATCAAAGGGGGACCAAGCGACCATTCAAAGGGTTGTTGCTCTGGCTTTGACCCACTTGGATCTAGGTCACTTTCTTGGGCAGTGGTCCTGGGGTGAGAAATGCCAGCTTGTCAGTGTGGTGTTGTAGTGAAGGCGCCCTCCTCAGACCTCTGACAACATCTGTGAAAACCCCAGTGATTTGGGACAAAGCTCTCCTCTCTGCAAGCAGAGTGCCACTGTGGCAAAGAGCTCAAAAGTCAAGTAATTGGATGGCAATGTGAACAAGCAGAGGGAACACAAACAGACCATAGAATCCTTTTTTGGGGACAAAAAGGATCAAGGCATGGAATGGGAGGAAGACAATGAAATCAAAACTCCTACATCAAAAGCTTCTAAGAAAAATATGAATTGGTTACAGGCCATAGAGGAGCTCAAGAAGGATTTTGAAAATTAAGTAAGAGAAGTGGAGGAAAAACTGGGAAGAGCAATGAGAATGATGCAAGAAAATCATGAAAAGAGAGTCAACAACCTGATTGAAGAAAATAACACCTTGAAAAATAGACTAACTCAAATGGCAAAAGAGGCCCCAAAAGCCATGAGGAGAAGAAAGCCAAATTTGCCAGATGGAAAAGGAATTTTAAAAACTCACTGAAGAGAAGAATTCCTTCAAAATTTGATTGAAACAAATAGAAGCTAATGACTTTATTTTTTTTTTTAAGCAATTGGAGTTAAGTAACTTGCTCAAGGTTACATGGCCAGTTATTTCTGGGTGTGGTGCTAAGTATCTGAGCCCGGATTCAATCCCCAGGTCATCCCAACACTGGGGCCGGTGCTCTTACTCACTGAGCCACCTGGCCGCTCCTCAGCTAAATGACTTTATGAGAAATCAAGAAACTATAAAACAGATCTAAACAAATAAAAAAATAGAAGGCAATGTGAAATATATAGCCCTGGTTAAAGGTTTGTATATCCAATTACCCAGTTGGGTTTCAGCCCCCTAGGCTTTGACTTTATAAGTATAACAAGTATTGTCACTTAGCATCAACAAAATATCCACCATGAATATCCAGTTTCATTTGAACAGTTTCATATTTTCAACAGTATGTAGGAGCTACTGTCCTTAATAAAACAGAAACTCATTGGAAACCAGGGCTGAATTCAGAGTAGCATTTTTGTCATTATGCTTCTGGGTATACAGTAGAAAGAATACTTGATCAAGAGTAAGTAAGTACCTTGGTTGGATTCCCAGCTCTGCTATTTATTTATTCCAAACTGCTTAACCTCATCTGTAAAATGAGGTTAGAATACATCATTTTTTTAATGTCACTAAATAATATCAGTTGTAATTTTTTAAAATATAATTTATTTATTTACTTTTGGTTTACAACATTCAGTTCCACAGTCCCTTGAGTTTCAAATTTTCTCCCCTTCCCCCCCATGGTGGCATGTAATCAAATATATTAGGATTTACAAATACCTTCACATTTAACATTAGTCAAGCTGTAAAGAAGAATTATAACCAGTGGAGTGAACAATGAGAAAGAAGAAACAAAACAAAACAAAAAAGAGAGCAAGTAGTTTGCTTCAATCTGCATTCAGAGTAGATAACTTTTAAGGTCCCCTCCAATTATAAACCTATTCCTTTGATACTATTTTCTCAGGCAAGACAAAAAAATAGAACAACTATCAAAGGGAAGGAGAACCTGAAATATTTTTATATTAAAAATGGGCCTTCATATTTAATAAATTTTAATTTTTAACCACTCCTTTTGTAAACTTAATTAGGCATAGTTCACACCTTATTTTCTCAAAGCACTTAAGAGAGTACTTGCGTTTAGCCTTTTCACAAATACTACACATAAGCCTAGCTATCCCAGTGACTAACCTCTAATTCCATCAAGTTAAGCAACTCTATGCATCCTTTGGCATCTGCCAATCCCAGGACCGCCTGGCCAGCAACTGGAACCTGGCACCTTGGAAGAGAGGAGATACCAATATTAAGTCAGAACTAAAAAGGATGAAGCAACTATAAGCATGAAGAGTAGAACGGAAAATGGTGCTGAGGGTCCCATTTAAACACAAGCCCAAAGTTGGATCAGTACCTATAATTCAGTTCCCAGAGAAATGGTATATTTTTCTTAGCAAGAAGCAAAGGAAAAAAATGGTCCCTTGTAAAGCAGCAAAGAAACTGGAGAATAAAACACTTCTTAGGTGCCACCCAGTGGACAAGTTTGGAACACAGGATAGAGAAAAACAAAGCCCTACCTAAAGTATCCCTCCACACCCGCCATATCTCTAAATTAAATACTCACAGGAATTCCACCTTTCTCTTGCCTTAAGGAACTGGAATTGTGTCAGTCAACAAGCATATTATTAAGCACTTATAACGTGTCAGGCACCATGCTAGAAAGGCAAAACAGTCCCTGACCTCAAGGACAGGAAGAATCTAGTCAGGGAGACAAAATGCAAACAACTACATACAAACAAGATATAGAGAGGATAAACTGAAGATAATCAATAGAAAGCAAGCAGTAGCATTAGGAGGGACTGGGAAAGACTTCTTGCAGAAACTTTAGCTGAGACTTGAAGGAAGCTAGGGAAAAAAGGTGACAGATGAGAAAGAAGAGCATGCCACCAAGGCATGGAAAGTCAGAGAAAATGGTGTCGCTGGATTATCGTGTAAGTAGAGAGAGGGGATGAAAGATATAAGAAGACTGTGTCAGAATGATGGTAATGTCAGAGAAGGAAAGGGGACATGTGAGAGATATTGATTGGATGAGTCAGAGTGACAGAGTGAGGAGTCAAAAATGACACTTGGATTAGAAGCCTGAGTGACTGGGAGGATGGTGGCACCCTCAACTGTAACAGGAAAGTTATAAGTCTAAGATGTCCTATAAGCAACTGAAGATGACAAGACTGGAGAGCAGGAAAGAAGTTGGAGTTGTACAGCTTTTGATGTTCCCCAAACCAACTCTGGGCCCCTTCAAATTGCATGTACCATTTCATATCCAGAATAGCAGGACAATCTTTCCTCTGGACTTCAGTAAGGGGGAAATCAGTAGCATCCTTATTGAAACTATACAGGTAAAGACGACCCATACGGACATGAGGATCCATAACTTCATCGGTGGTCGATCCACACTATAAGAAAAACAGGAAAGAACTCTCTTACTTTTCCTTTAAAGATGTAACACATCCACAACTGGGGGAAAAGGTTGAGGTTGATGTGGAGAGAGAGAGACTAAGAGAAAATTTTCCAGGATCACAGTGAAACTTGGTAAGAAATGGAAAATAAAGAAAAGAAACCAATACTCCATACCTTAATGACTGTACCACACAACCTACCTCTCAAGGCAAGGAGTTTTTGCTTATGCATGCAGTTAGGAACATGAGAATTTCCATACTGGGTCAGAACTATGGCCCAGGATTCTGTCTGGCAGTCACAAAAAGATGAATTCTAAGAGTATGACTGCTCTTTTTTACTTCAATCTCAAAAGTCTGGGCACATACACTCCAAAAAAAGTCTAGCTCCTCTTCAAATTAAACTGCCATTCATGGACTTATTCAGACCACTTTATGCTCTTTATATTCTAATGCTGTATATTACCTTTGGAGAAATTAGCAAACTTTTGAAACTTTGCTACTTTGAATTTTCAGAATATATCCTTCAGTTCTTGATGTCAGTAGCACAATGGACTGGGCATGTGAACTGAAGTGATGTTAGACCAGAGTGGAAGTCTTGCTTCTGACACTGCCTAGCCAAGGGATACTGGGCAAATTACTTAACCCCAGCTTGCCTCAGTTTCCTCATTTGTAAAGTGGAGATAATAAGAGCACCTAACTTCAGGGTTGTGGAGGGGATCAAATGAGTTAACATATAAACCTACTTACACGCTAGCTTATTGTTAACAAGTTTACTTATCTTCTGTCCTTCCCCTTTATGATTTGATATAACTCGGCCTCTTGCCTCTTATCCCAACAAGCCCATAAAAACTTAAGGCATTTCTATCCTCAAAGTGCTGCCCACCCTACTTTAATCACAGTTATCCTGTTTTGAGATCGAATTTCTCTACCCATAGAAATGATTATACAGAGTAAACCTTTGGGCTGTTATGCTCTAATCAGGCATAAGTCCCTGATGTCCCAGAAGGCAAAACTTAAGAGCACAGAAACATCAAGGTGGGGGGGTCTGGGAGGGAGACCACCTCCCCAGAGCAGACCCTGCGGACCCCCTACCTTGTTCCCCTGCCTATTATCTCTGGGCTTCGCCTCTGGGAGGGCAATGGCCTTCTGGGCTTCAGACTCCAAGATCTGCAGCTCGTAGGTGCCGCAGGCCAGCAGGTCACTCATGCCCTCCAGCGGGCACCACTCCACGGTGTCCGCGCAGTACTCCGTGTCAATCACCTGAACGGTCTCAACCGGCAACACATCCTCTCGGAGATGAGCCTGGAAATAGGTTTTCTGGGAACCCGTGTCCTGGGAGGCCATGCTGTAGGGCCCAAAGACCAAGAGGGAAAGCGGTGGCAGAGAGGAGGGCCGGCCGGCTAACGTCACCGGCTAGGGAAGGACGCGACTGGGGGCAGAAAAGGCTACAACGGGAATAGGCGAGGCTAGCGCCAGGAGGGGCGGGGCCGACCAATAAGGAGCCGGTTAGAGCTTGGAAGGGTGGGGCTAGACGCAGAAAGGCGGGCCAGGGCCTGGAGAGGCAGGGCTAGAACCAGAGGGGGCGGGACGAAAGGACGCAGAACTAGAACCAGTAGGGCGGGGCTCGGCCGTGGGCCGACACACTCCAACACTGTTCCGGGGACCAGAAAGCCTGGGTCGGCGAGGGCCCTGGCAGAACGTGGAAAGGTCTTAGTCCTCAGGGCCCCAGTCCTTCCTACAACACCAACCCTACATCGGTGCCCCTCACAGCCGTCTCCACGCGTGGCTGCTGGCTTCTTTAACAACTACTTCCGGGGCACAAGAAGCTGAACTTCCTTGATCATGGGAGGTCTTATCTGTCTCTCTGCTTGTGCCTGGCCCTAGGCTTGCTATACCGGGTTCAAACCTGGCGCGGAACCACGTGTACGCTTTGGGCAGCGCGCACGTACGTATGTGCTCGGCGCTGGCGGGGGCGGGGATTACTGCAAGGGGTGGGCGAACCGTGAGAGGGGCAAGCAGTTGTCCCGGAGCCCTGGGAACTTGCTTTAGACACGTGGTCACAGCTGATTTATTTTTCTAAGAGGCGCGGAAAAGGGTTATAGAAGAGACTTGGGGATGTCGGGAATCCAGGAGGGCGAGATGGAGGGGGAATGGGCCCTTGTCCCGAGGGCTTGTCCATGGGGCAGGGGCGAGACCCAGAGACCCATGCTATCTCTGCCTGAGTACCGTGACCCATTACAAACAGGCAGACCCTCCTCCTGAAACATGGAGCTGGAGACAGGGCCCCTGGTGGGTGGTATGGCACCTATCATTACTAATAATAAAATAGCTAACATCCATACAGTAAATTAAGGTCTGCCCCCAAATTAACCTTGGAAACATTCCTAGAGACAGGAAGAACCCTGAGAGAGAGGGACCGAGTCAAGTCCAGAGAGACAGGACTGGAGGCTGGGAAGACTGGGTTCTCATTCTGGCTGTGCCTCTTGGGCCTTGGTTTTTCCTATCTACAAAATGGAGATCTTGGGGTCCTTGTGATTAAATGAGAGATGTAGGCATAATGCTTTGGGATCATTCCCTTAGGCTTCTTACTATTTCTTATGCTTCCAGATCCAGACATCAGTGACAAAGTTCACAAGTCATTCCAGCCACAGAACCTGGAGACAGTTCTGGATCCCCCCCAAAAAAACATAGTTCTCTACCCTGTGCACTAAACAAGGAAGGGGAGGTCCACTTCTATCAAGATAGTAATATCAGAAGGAAGAAATCATAAAGACCTTGCAATTTTAACATTTGGTTAAAGCCCATTTTAGTCCAACAGAGTTTAAGGATAGTTTTACAGAGCCCCAAGCTCAGACAGGAAGTCAAGGAAGTCACATAAGATACTGTGGGAGTATACAGACCTAAGCTTCCCTTCCACATGAGGAACCATAATTACTAGACTCTTGCCAAACCAGTTCGTCCTTCTCTTCTAATCCTACACCTTAACTATTCAACAAGTGGGCCTCAGGGACTAGACATTCTTTCATCTGAGTTGTTCTGTCCCCATTCCTAGCTCTTGACCCTCCCCAAAGCCCATACCAATCCTTGGCTGATGCATCTAGGCACTCCTATCAAACAACCATGTCACACAGAAACAACTCCTATTTGAAACTAGTCTCATTCTGACCATCTGCATTAACTATGAAGCTCGAACGTGACTGGACATAACCTCTTCCTGGGCAGATACACAAATCACTAAACATTGACTAAACATTGAACACATATGTCCAGTCACATCGAACGTGACTGGACATAACCTCTTCCTGGGCAGATACACAAATCACTAAACATTGACACTAAACAGAGGAGCTGCCTGGCCTACAAGCTGAGCTCTTCTCTCCCTCCACCCCCATGCTGAGGAGGAAGGATTTATACTGCAAGGAAAAGGAAACTTTGCCTTGAAACACACAACTATGGAGCTTCATTGTGGATGGCCAGGGCCCAGCCTTGGTTACTACCCACAGGGACCTCTTGGAGAGCTAGGCCCTAGAGACCATGAAGTTAATGGGGACTGGTTTTGCAAAAATAAGAGTCAAAAAGCCCCATTACGGAACCATCTTTGCTTTTCTTCCATACTTAATTGCAGTAAGCATTTAATGTTTGTAGAATTCAATATGGAAAAAAAGGCTGCCAGTCCCACACATTTTCTACACCTCATCATGAACAGGGACACAAGGCAGGCAGCAATCACCATCAATTTAATGTATAAGATGATGATCTTTAACATGCTTCCCAGAGTTATTGTCGTCTAAAACTGCCTCAGCCAAACATCTCTGTCCTTTGAGGAAATGGGACACCAAACTGTCCACTTATATATAGCAAGTGTCTAAATTAAGGCTATTAAAATCAGAAGGATTAGAATTTTTCTCCAAAGGACGATTAGAAAAACCTAATGATCTGAAAAAATGGAAATCTGGTTAGCATTTTTTTAGCTATTAAATCTGACCTGATAGGAAAGGGAAATAGTATGGATTATGCATTGAATAGAAAACAAGTATATTTCATTTCAGCTGTAGATCGTTGTAAGGTAGAGGGAAAGTAGAGGCAACCCCCAGGGTATAAATGGAAAACATATGCCCAATATAACAGAAGGCTTGATTTTAAAAGATTATATTTTCCTTGCTTCCCAGTCCAGTGCTCTCTTTCCCAGAGAATATATGAGGGCAATAGCAATACTGGCTTGGGTCCAGCTGGGGGAGATAATTTTCAGTAATACAGGAAAGAACTTGGTTGATATGAACTCTGGGGAGTCCATTGCTGTCACTGCTATGTAACTCACCATGCACCAATGGCTTCCTGCTTTTATGCCAGGAAATTTGCATTGGGAAAAAAAGCAAACTGTCCTTGTTTTCTTCCAAAAACCTTGAAAAATAACTTACTGCCTAGTACAACTGCTTCACAATTATGCCAATTTTCTTTAAATTAGAAATTGAGTATATATCGTATACTCCTCCCAGATTTGTACAAAAGCAGAAGGGATTAGTACAGGGAATAAGCAGAAAAACTTGGCAGCACAGACAAGGGTCAGAAATACCAGAGGGACATTAGAGAATGTTTATGACTTGTGGCAACCTGCAGAATCAAACTGTTAATTTGATTTCTAGACTTAGAGAGCAGAATTTAAGAAATCATTTCCAAAAATAATGCACCCACCAGTTTTCTTTTAGTCTTTTCGGTTAAGTATTGAGTATAATGTTAAGCCCAATGTTCTTCTTCTTGGCGAATACTCTCCCCAGCCATACAGAGTCTATCCTGTACCCCCTAAAGAAGCTGGGCTGTCTCCCCAATAAGGACAAATACCACATACACTATAATTTATTTCTAATCCCATGATCAGAGGATTAATTCTTGAGTCAAAAGAGTGGATTAGCAATGTTAACATTTAAGATGGTCAGATACCCAAGACTTGAAGACAATTCTAAAATGCTAATGAAGCCTCTCTCAGATGAGTATCTACTCCAAAAAATTTATGTAGGCCTCCACCCAAATGACTGTCACCTAGGCCTTGGTGTACTCTGTACAGACCACAGAGGACTAGGGGATCTGCTCTATCCCAGGTTCCTGTTTCTGGTCCCATAAACTCTAAAGACCCACAAGAACCCAATTCAAGTGAATGACAATAGAACCTCACTGCAGATGACCCAGGAACAGGTTAAATATCCTACTTTCAACTAATACCGGAGGCCACGCTTCCTAGACTAGGCTAGACCAGTTTGAGCTCTGCTAATGAGTAAAGGCAATCCTCTTTCATAAAGGCAATCCCACTTCAACCCTGCTACAGATCACCTATGTATAACCACTATTTAACCTTTGACAAGTTATCTCCCCTTCCCAGCACACAATAGATGATTTTATCACCATCTCAACATTGGCCTAGCTGCACCACACCCCCAACTTATATCACCTGTCTCAGATAAGGAATTTCTGCACCTCATCCCCAAAATACATACTTTCACAACTGGTATAAAATACAGTTAACAGAAAATGTAACAAAGGTTTTCACTGAAATGGTAGATACCAGAGTACAATCCTGTTACTTACAGGTCACAATGGAGTCGATATTCCCATCTGCAAAGATTCTTGTAGGAATGAACTTCAGCTTATTAAATGATGATAGAAATGGGACGGCATCTTAGAGATCATCTAGCCCAGTCCATTTTAATGGATAAGGAAACTGAGACCCAGGTCACATATGCTGACACTAAAAACCATGTCAAAGACACTAAGACTATCCTACCAAAGCTGGAGTCCCAAACCGTAGAACTGAAACATCCATCCCACCACTACAGATTCTAACATCTAGGAATTCAGAGCTGATTGGGCATTTTACAAATAAGGTAAAGGGGTACACAAAGTAAGAAGATGAAATCTAGGAGACAAAAGAGCAGTCTAGAAACCTAGAGATGTCTCACTAATTACCAGTGGAAATGGAGGCATGAGGAGGCTGTGGAAATCACACAACAGTGGTGACTAACTAGGGACTGGTCTTTTATTTAAACTCAACTTTACCAAGCAAGGACTTATAAAGCAGAGATTAGGTATCCTAGCAAGTAGAGAGTTGGAAAAATATACTGGAAAGAGACTTGGTCTTACTGCCAAGTCTAGACATAGCCCCACTCAGTGAATATTCCTATGGACCCCATGGCAGTATACTGGAAAAGATCAATTCACTGAAGAGAGGGAAATGACTTTTTTGCTGCTACCATCCTTGTACCACCCAATGCACAACACTCAACTCTTCAGTCCATTTTGGTATTTAGTAAGGCAGTTACCCACACTCCTCTCACCACACAAACCACCTAATCCAGGTAGAGACCATGAATAAGCTTAGGGTACCTAGAGGGTACCCTAAATGAATGCTGGAAGGAGACTTCAGCAGCCTTTTCTTGACAGTAGCTACAATCTCTTCAGGCATAAAACCCTTGCAGCTATATTCTAGGCTGAAAATTGAGAGGGAAGCAAATGAGCACACTCAGCAAGGAGCACCACTAAAAATGGCAATTCAGAATGCTGCCATGCCTGAGCCAGTCACTTCAGCCCTTGAGCAGTCCCACTAACTCAAAGAAACAAAATTTTGGCCCCTAACAGTCAGTTTGAGTAAGAACAGGCTACACTTTCAGCAACCACAAAAAATAGGGTCCTCCAGCATGACTGAATGTTAAGTATGTGGCCTGAATATTCAATAGTAGACAACATGTAATTACATTCCACTTCGGTTTCATCTTCTCCGTTCAGTTAAAAAATATAAATCTCAGGAGGACCACCCCAATGCAAAGGAAAGGGTAGCCACAGGCTGACAAGAACAGCAGAAAACTACAGTCAAGACAACAAATCATTTCAACCCTTTACTTTGCTTTTTTTTAAATATTACTTCCATGCAGACTGTTCTCCAAAGTAACTGCTGATGCTGGAAGCCCATCCCCCTGACCTTGGCTCAGCTGCTGTGGCTTCCAGCTATCTAGGTGATGAGCTTTTGCTACATGACGGTTTTTAGACATGTGGCCCAACAGTTTCTCATTTGAAGATTACAGTAAATGATTCTATTTGTAATTTCTAACCAAAAAAACTGTACATGAGTTTACAAACATATTAACATATAAATAATGAGAGGCTTCCTGCCTGAAGCCTCCACAGTAGTCTCTGCTTGAGAATAACACTGGAGGGGAAGCTATGTCCCCCTTACATAGAGCCCCTGAAGTGGCTTGGTCTATACAGTGGCTGTTCTATGCAAGCATCATTAGGTTCTTCAGTGCTTCCGGCTTCAATAACCAGTCTGTTATTACTGTGCAAAAACAAGAGTCCACAGATGCCCATGAGAGCAGGAATCTGACTGCTGAGATGTCACTGATCAGTCATCGCTCTGGCTCAAGCTCTTGCTGGAAGGTTCGTTTCTTCTCCCGACAGTGTTTCTTGTGAGCAGGCCAGTCCTTTTGCTGGCACTGGGAACCACAGTACCTGGCCACCTGACACCGGCCACAGATGTTGAATTCTCGTAACTAGAAAGAACATGGAAAATCCATCATTTCATTCTCAATAAACAGAAATCATTTGTGGAGCAAAGGCTCTAAAAGGAAGCCATCCATCCATCCATGAGCAACTGTGTACCATGCCCCAATTAAATGTTATATTTCAACTTGGGAGAAGGGAAAAAAGTGGGAAGGTCAGAAAAAGAATTAAGAGCTGCATAAGGCAGCAAAAATAAATCTAAAATAAAAGAAATTAAGGAGAGGAATCTTTTAATGGTTTCTGGTGTTAAGGAATAAAATAAAAAGAAACACTTGCAGTTAGGAAGTATACCTAACAAAGCTCTCATTGCTGTAATCTACATGCTACTACACATACCTGCTTTTCAATCATAGTGCATGGGGGATAATGACATTCATAGTATGTGCAGGAATTCTCTTCTTCTTCTACCACATCTCCATTAGCGTTATAATAACGAGTAACATTCAGGACAGGGAACTGTTCTTCAATAGGATCAGTAGGAAGCTGTTGAATTGCCAGCCAGTACAGGCTCTGCTCCCTTAAATAGAGAAGCAAAAAGTTAAGACATGCACTGGCCTCTAGATAACCAGTAAAAGACAAGGGACTAAATGGAGAAAAGAATCTATAAAACAAAGAGTCATTGGCAACTAACAGTAAGAGTAAAAACCCAACTTAATTGTATCCAACAACTGAGTCAATATTTTGAGAAGTCAGTTTAACCAAAAAATACTCTCATCAGCTGCTCTTATTCCCAAAGCATTGTGAGGAAAACCATTCATAAGATACCAATTCAAAAAACATCCCATATTAAGTTGGGACAACGGCCCAAGTTGCAAGTGTGGATGTTCCCTTAGTCTTTCCTAGAGGCAACATTTTTCTAAGGCCAGATTCTCCCAGGGTTCATAACTGGTTATGGCCTCCATGTCTTAATGGTAATTACCTTAAATCCCTAGACTTAAATGGCAGTAGTTGGCAGTCTTCAGTTTCTATCTACTCAGCATTTTCTAGATTGCTTAGAAATGCTATACACTGTAATGATCATGACTCAGTTACTATAATCACCAGATAGAAGTGACCCAAACAAAATAGTTCTAAGCTCAGTAATATCAAATGGTATTAAGCATCACTAGAACCATCAAGTATTGCCTACCATGTGTAGAAAAAGTTCTGTAAATTTTACTAAGGAGTTATTTCTGAAGATACTCCAAGAACTAACAATTTATGAAAATAGGTATGAAAAAATTGTAAGTGGCCGCAGATCCTGGCCTAAGCAAGAATATGAATCATTCCGGAATGAAGCTTAGACTAGCAGTGGGAGCTCCCCTGACCTCAGCCCCTAAATCTCACTGACTTCTCATCTGCTTGGTATCTTTACCTGGCAAAGAACCAGGTGAGGAAACAAATCATAATTCCCTGAATAGCCAGGCAGGACACTTAATGCTTTGCGTATGCCTCTCCTCCCAGGGGCTTACACCTACTCAAGGACAGGCCTCCTTAGAAGCTGTCCTTCAGCAGCCTGCCCACTCTGCTATGAGTGTTCAAAGTCCAGTGTTCTCAGGTTGAAAATAGGGGATAAAGTAATAGAATCATGTGCCTAGAAAAGGCATTAGAGATCATGTCACACCATCCATATGATCCAACCATATGATCTTCTGTTGATTTTCTTTCTTTCCAGTCTGTTATACTACTCTCTTTGGCTCACTTGGTGATCCAACCTACCTGGCCTTCTCTGTTCCTCAAACATGGAACTGTATCTCCTGCCTCTGGGCCTCTCCCTCATGCCTGAAATGCCGTCCTTGCTCGACCATGCCTCATAGACTCCTCCTCTTCCTGAGAGACACAGCTTAAGCACCACTTACTACAATGAAGCAATTCCAAATCCAACTGCTAGTCTCTTCTCCATCCTCCCAAACCACCTTGTATTTAGCTACTTTATATCTATTCTTTTTACATTTATTCTATATATACTTACTATGTATGTGTTGTCTCTTCCCATTGAACAAAAGCTTTTACCCCAATTAATAATGGTCAAAGGATATGAACAGGCTGTTTTCCGAGGAATAAACCAAAGCTATCAATAACCATATTTTAAAAATGCTTTGAGTCACTAATAATTAGAAAAATGCAAATTAAAACAACTCTGAGCTCCTGTCTCATACCCTTCTGTCTGGCTAAGATGACAAAAAAGGAAAATGACAAATGCTGGAAGGGATATGGGAAATAGGCACACATACCCTTTGACATAGCAATAATATTTCTAGGGCTTTTTCTCCGAAAAGATCCAAGAATGAGGAAAAGGAAGTATACATACAAAAATAATTACAGTAGCTTTTTATGTGGTGGCAAAGAACTGGAAACAGAGGATACCCATCAGCTGGGGAATGAACGGCTGAACAAGTTATGGTATACTGATGTGATATAATACTATAGTGCTATAAGAAATAATGAAAAGGATCCTTTCAGAAAAACCTGGGAAGACTTGTATGAAGTGATGCAAAATAAAATAAGCAGAACCAGTAAAACAATTTACACAGTTAACACAATATTGTAAAGTTAGTCAGTTTTGAAAGACTCAGTAACTAGGATCAACACAATGACCCAACACAATTCCAAAGGATTCATGATGAAACATGTTATTACACCTCCAGATAGAGAACTAACAGATTCAAGAGTACAGACTGAAGCATCTTTCTCTTTTTTTTTCTTGGGGGAGAACCTGGCTAATACAAAATTTTGATTCACATGATTACATATATCTCTTAAAGGTTTTAGTTTTCTTGCCTTCTCATTGGGTGGGGCAGAGGATGAAGGTGGGAAAAAATGTAGAACTGAAAAAATAAAGTTTCTGCACATTTAAAAAAATAGTTTTTTTAAAGTATATAAGCTTTTTCAGAATAGGCATTATTTCTTTGTATTTGTATCCCTAGCACTTAATAGAGTGCCCGGCACACTATGAGCTCTTAACAAATGTTTATTGGATGATGGATTTATTTTCAAATCAAATGGAATCCTACTAAGATAACAGCCCAACTTCCTAATTTTACAAATAAGGAAATTAAGAGCCAGAGAATGGTAAGTAGCAGAACTGGAATTCAAACCCAGTTTTCTGAAGACTCCTGTTCCAGTGTTCTTCCACCATCCCAAATAGCTTCCTCTACTAGGCATTCAAGTGAAGAGTCATACACTAACAAAAGCAATTTGTATTTCCAATGAAAATGTACACTAGGCTCAGAAATCTGTCCCAGATTACTTTGGTTCTGAAAAAACATTTAAAACCCACTTCAATGATTCTCTTCTACTCAGACCTGGTTTGAATCAGGTTTTCCCCCCTTTTTCTCAGATGGGTGAAAGACTTTAAAGTTTGAAAGGGAAGATCTTCAATATATCTCTAAAAGCTAAGAATCACCATAACCCCACCTGTCTAAAGAAGAGACACTATTCAATCTCTTGTTTTATCCACATGAAGAAAAAAAAAGAAAACTATAATTTGGTTTAACAGTTAATTTAGTGATTAATGAATTTGGATTATCCTCAGAAACTATCCCAGCAAGGTCCATCTCATCAGCCTTCATGATCCACACCAATTATGACCAGCATAAATTCAGACATACCTTTGTTTACTAGAGATTTCTTCTGCTTTGGGTCTCCAACCCCAGGGCACTAACTGCAGGTTATCTAGCCGATTGTCCACTGTTACTGCATTAAGATGTACCACCTGAAATCCTGGAGCAATGCCTCCCCTGTGTCGTTCCCTGGGACACAGACAAATGTTTCTTTAAAAATATTGCTGGCACTTTTACAGAAAGTAAATTAATCTATCATTCAAAGACATTTTCAAGTATATGTGAATAACACACAGAAAACCCAAAGCACCTAATATAGCATACATCTAGCATTGTGCTCTGTAGGAACAAAACCTTTTGTCTGTAGGCAATGGAATTATATGCTACTTAACTCTAGGAAACTAAGGTACAGGAAACTTTAGAAGCTCAGTGTCACCTCATTTAACTCACTCAGTCCAGACACAAAAGCCAAAATGAACTCCAAGGTAAATGTCCTTCTCTCCCTGTAGGCTGTTAGGTTCAGCCTAGCACTTTCGCTTCCCCTTGCTTAAATGGCTACTCCTACTTAAGTAACCATGGGCCAGTGAAAAATCACTTTACTTACCTTAACCTCAGTTTCCTTATATGTAAAATGGAAGTCATACCTTTAAGTACCAATCTCACAGGGTTATCATGAAGATCAAATGAAATATTTTATATAAACACACACATATATGTGTATACATATATATGAAATACACACATATACATATTGTATAGTGATATGGATATATACATGAACATATAATAAAATACATGTGTGCACATATATATGCCTATGTTTGGGACATCATAATACAATATAAATAAATGTTAGATACATCATTGACTATACATACATTCCACTTCATCTTTTCTGTATCTGCTCAATTTACTAAGGTTATGTTCTCAGGAGCACGTTCAATTGTGAATATAATACAATTGCCACTAGTCATTTTCAAGATACTCCATGTCCCAACCCAGAAAAGTTACATTTCTTTCATTTTGAAACCATGGACCTTGTATATGTCACATGATCCACCAAGTTCAAGTGACCTGCATTTAATAGGAGTGATGTGAGTTAGAACAAGTTTGATAGTCCTTTTACAAAGTATGCTAATTATTCATTTCTGAGAATTAGCCCAATTTGATCAGTATATGGGATTGAATACACAAAAGTAGGGTCTATGTATAAAGAGGTTTTTAACATTTTGATAAATATTTTTTAAAACACAGAAGAAATTCAGCCAAAAATTTTAAATCTAGACTAAGAATAATTCTATGCATCCAGAAAAGGAAAGTGAGATTTAAGCAAACTTCTAAAATAAAGGAAATAGAAACATTTATTCTAAAAAATTTAAGACCCAAGATTTTTATATTCCCTTCTGGCCTGGCTAGCCAGAATGTTCCCACGGAATACCATTTCAAGTTTGTTACACAGTAGCCCAAGCTGGAAAGAAATGTCATCTTGGCAATCAGACACCAATTTTATAAGGAAGCTGAAAAAAGGGAGGATGAGAAATAACTAGCCCTGGTTTAAATGAACAATGTTAAAGACTTCTCCCACAAATCTAGTTTTCCAATAGGAAAACAAACAGTGACCACCTGATAAGACACTTGGTTCCTACCCACAGGATCAGAAAGGAAAAAGTGAAGCAACCAAAGTATAACTCCAGATCCACCTGCACTGGTTACTTTCATGAGAAAAACCTGATAGTGTCTTGAGACCCAATGTAGCATGTTCACCTTGTCTTTGGAAATTTCTGTAATCCGTACTATTCTCTATTACATACATAGTTTGGGCAGAAGAACATAAAGTTCAAAAGGGAAAGCAGCACTCATCACCCTTCCTCCCCCTCCCCCCACCATGGGTCTAAGGCACAGTGCAGTCTGGTGTTCTTAAAACTACTCTCAGACACCCCACCCAGTATATCAGAGATCACACAAGTCTTATTCAGAGAGACTAAGAGGACTGGATGGATAAGTGGTAGACTCTACAAACTGCTAGACATACCCGAAATAAAAGGCAGAAATATTGATCAATATTGATCACAATACCCACCACAACAACTCATGAAGTAAACGTCCAGATCCCCGTCCTCTGTTTTTGTCAAAAGCATAAGCAAAAATTTTAGCACCATTTCCATCAGCATCTACTTCCATTCGTGCCTGAAATAGGATAAGGAAAATACTTAAAATTATCCATCTTGCAACAACACTTCAAAATCAAACTGGGGGAAAAAAGAAATAAAACCATTGAAAATGTTAGCTTAATCCCTAGTATTTTGGGAACAAAACCATCTGGCCCTCCTGGATGTCGGTGGTACAGGAGATAACAAACACTGGACCCAAGTCATCTGCTTCTAAAAACATGGTCATGAAAGAAGAAGCCAAAGTTTCTGATACATTCTAATTTGAATATAGGATATAGTATAGTTCTAATTGTCAGGAATTGTCAGAACTGATGAAAATTAGCTGATTTAGTCCTATCTGGTCTTAAGGTGTTTCAGAACTAGCATTATTCATCTAGAGGAATCTCATTCCCAGAGAACAAGGAGGAAGAAAGACTATTAAAATGTATTTGTAATTTCTCCAAGTCCTTTATGTTCAACCACAACCCAACCCAAGGAACAGGCCATTCTCACCTCAAAAGAGTAACTCTCCACCAGTGGGATATCTTGTTCATCTATCAGCGTGTACTTTGTCTGAAAATTAACCAGATGTTGTAAAGAATTACACTTATCATCAGCAAAGGTAGGTAAGGCCAACAGTGAAATAATTGCAATAGGAAGTTATGACTCACATTTAAACTCTGAAGTCAGATGGTAACTAAATGTTATTTTAATCACCTTGACTCACCTGCCCTCAATTAGATGAGTAAATAACAAGGAAAGCAACAAGGATAGGTAATAATAGTAAGTAAAGGAATTCACTACAATACTAAATGTTTTGCACAGTACAGGCCAAAAATGAGCACTTTCATCAGACTAAATATAAATTTTGTCTTAAAATGATAGCTATCAGAATCTTTCACTTCTGCATGAAAAAGATTAACTTAGCTAGAAAAATTTATCAAAGCAAATAAATTTCACATTAAATTTCTTCATGCATACAGACCCCCAATCTTCATATAAATGAAATGGCTTTACTCCCAATTGCTGCTGATGCTTACCCTGTCTGTCCCCTACTCCACTTGCCTCTCTCATAGGTTCATCTATCAAGAGCTAGTTGCAAGGCAACCAACTTGGAGACCAGCAGCAAGGCTTTCCTGGACCAGACTTTTTCACCAGACCAGGCAGTCAGCAACTTCTAACTTGCTGGTGGCACCAGGGAGCAAAAATGTTCACAGGTACTATTGGTAGTTTAACCCACAAAGTACATAAAAGGAAGAGGAACAAAACAGAGTGAGAAAGCAGGTGAAGAAAGTAAGGAAAAAAGCAAGAAGAATAAGTAAGAGGTGAAGAGAGGCATAGTTTTACATTACATTTTACAAACGCCAAAGCATATACTACATAAATGCTAGCTATTAAGAAGATGATGACGGTAAAGTGCCACCTACAACTGGCTCAGGTGCTGCTCTATGGCACTAATTCCCCAGGCTCCCCCTACTGTTCTAGGCCAGTGTGACACAACAGTGTAACTAGTTGCTCACTGCCTTCCCTGAGCAAACTCCTTAGTTTAATCCAGTGACCTCAACATGGGTAGAAAAAAATGCATTTATTTTACTAATGGGCTTCGCTCAGACGGTGAGAAGACACAGAGATCATTCTAAAGAACAAGACTGAAACCCTGGAACCTAGCACACAACAGCTTTTTCCCTTTTTTTTAAACAAACCCCAAAAAAAAGCCTTCAAGGAAGGCTTGTGCAAGCCAGGGACCCACAGAAGCTTTTGGATCTCTTGAGTTAGATTTCACCTATACCAAGAAGCAAGCAGCACGAGACCTTGGTGCCCCCCCTAGACATCGGTTAGACCTCATGAGTTGCTCTAGGCTCTTCACACCTAAACCTCAACATCTCTCCAGACTTATGCTCCTGTATCTCATGGATCCTGAGATCCTGAACGTTCTTCAAAACTTCAGCCGCCCCGACTGGCCCTTGGCTGGACCACAGACCTCAGCGCACACGCCAATAGCCGGAGTGTCCAGGGGTGGGGGGAGTGGAGCAGACAGCCTGACACCTGACACCCCGGTGAGGCTGGAGGACTCGGGCTGCCAGGGTCGGGTGGCCGGGGGTGGGGGGGCGTCCCCGCCGCCCTGGGGCCTCGCTGAAATGTCGGGGGGATGAGGCCTGCCCAGGACAGAGCACCGGCTCCATACGGGGGGAGGGAGGGCACCCTGGCGGCGGCCACTCCCGGGCCGTGGGTGGGCGGGCCCCGCGGGGATCAGCAGTCTCGGAGCTCCCGAGCCCGGCCTCGGCTGCTGGGCTCCCCCCCGCTCGTGGACGCCCGTGAGAAGCCTCCGTCCTTCTGCGGGGCCTCATGGCGACTGCGGCCTCCGCCCGCTCCGTTCGCCCTGCCTCCCCCGGGCCGCTCACCTTCCCGGCCACTCGGCCGAGCCGCACGATGCCCAGCTTGAAGTCGGTCATGGCCAGGGCCTCCCGATCCTAGCCGCCGCCACCCGCGATCCTTCCCTTCCTCCCTCCCTCCCTCAGGCCGGGGCCGGGGCCGAGGCCGAGGCTAAGGCCCTGGCCGCCGCCGCCGCCGCCGCCGCCGCCACCGCTTCCTCCCGCCTGCCGGCCGGGGCCTGCCACGCGCCGCCGCCGCCACCACAGCCGCCTCGCGCACACAGCCAGAGGAGGGGCGGGGCCGCGCCGCGCGCCGCGCCGCGCCGGACACACCCCCCTCAGCCCTCACTACTCGGACCAATCAAGAGCCGCGCCGCGCGCCGGACTCTACGGACCAATAGGAATATGGAGAGTGCGCCGGTCTATTGGGGGGGAGGGGAAAGGAGGAGGGGAGACAGAAGTCTGCGAGGACTAAAGGAAAGGGACAGGGGAGAAGGGAGTGGAAGGGGAGGAGCTTCCCGCGCGCGCGCTCCGTTCTGACGTAGTTTTCGCGGGAAGCTTTGTGCTTCGAACCCAGCCGAGAATCTCCATAGGGGTGGAATGGGGCGGAGCAGTGAGGGTGCCCTTAAAGGGGCCGCAGAGTCCCGGAGACATTGAGGCTAGAGGCCAATCCGTGTGGTCGCTTTGGCAGCACACACGCCTACCAAGTTCTGTCTGTCCATGAGGGTCTTAGTTACACATCTCAGAGCATCGTGGAAGTTAAAGGTCCTCAAGTCCACCCCCATCACTTTACAGGTGGAGAAACTAGTCCAGAAGGGGGAACGCGATTTGTCCAAATCTTAGAGATTCTGAGGCTGTAAACTGGGTCTCCTGGCAGCACATGGGGAGCCTTTCCGCTTCTCCCTTCACCCTTCCTCCCACTCCTGCACCCAGGGTTCTCCTACAGCCCAGGCGGCCATGAATAAGGCCTGAGGATTCTCTGTATCTCTGGGTGTCGTCTGCTTCTTCCATTCCCCGCCAATCCCCCCACCCCCAACCGAGGTCTCGCTATCCCTGCATCCTTTTTTGTTCTCTCTATACCACTTCACCTCTTAACCCTCCCGTCCCCCCAAAGCAATGATCCCACCTCCGGGCTGCCCCAAGTCCTCATGCTTTCCTTTCCTGGTCGAGCCCTTAATTCTTCCTTTTTCTAACACCCCCCCCCCCTTCCAGGGGACTTTAAGCTGAAAAATATTTCCCTTCATTGGGTAATAATATTAGTTTGTCAGAACACTGAAACTAAATTAAAGCCAATTGTATCCTTGCATTTAGTAGTTTCTAATAATTGACGTTTATATAATGTTTACCGTGTGCCAGGCTAAACATTTTACAGTTACTATCTCATTTGATCTGCACAACAACCCTGGGGAGTAGGTACTATTTTTATCCCCATTTGACAGATGAGAAAACTGAGGCAGACAGAGGTTAAGTGACTAAGGCTGAATTTGAACTCAGGTCTTTCTGATTCTAGGCCTGGTGTTATATGCATAAGCTGCCTCTTACCCTTCTATGTGCACAACAGGTTTCTCCCCTGTTAGAATCACAGCAGCTGCTAAAAATGTTGCTTCATTGTAGAGAACTTTCAGGAGTACCCTGGCTCTGCTAATGAAATGTTCCCCTCCCCTATATTATTACCTGAAAGGTTACAGGGCAGATAAACAGGAGGCTGTATAAACTTGTTTGGATGTAGAGAACTTTTGGGGTCCCTTGACCTCGCTAAAGGAATATTCCCCTGCCCTATACAGTTACCTTCAAGGTTACAGGGCAGATAAGCAAGAAGGTGTCTAATCTTTCTTTTGTTTATGCCTTCGCATATGGTCCTAGGATATGACCCTAATAAATAAATAACCTTAAGCCAAGGTAAATAGTAAACAAGATTAAGGGAGTTTCCTTGTAAATTGTCTGCATTCCTTTGGGTCACCTAAAGGGAGGGCCTTTGTACATTGTTTGCATTCTTTTGGGGTGTCTACATTCTGTTGGGGGGGGGCATATAAACTCTGTGAGCCCCTTGCATCTTTGGCTCTGTATGAAATGGTCCTGTAATAAACAGACTATTGATTACACCCCCATCTCATTATTCTCACCACTCACTAGCCCACCAACTGCGCTGGCCGCAGTACTTCATGAGTGAGAATATACTATTCTGTGGAAAATCTGACATCACTCTGGTCCCTAGGATAATAATATCTAACATTTATGTAATGTTTTAAATCTTCCTTTACAATAACATGTCCAGAAGCAATAAACACAAGATTCTGATTTGCAATATTTTATTCAGAATAGTTTAATTTTCTCACTTTCTTTTGATTGATACTTTGGTTGTTACTCAAGCCTGATTCTGCTTAGGTTTTCTTTCTTCAGCCAGCTCCTGACTGGGTAGGTATTTGGGGTTTATGTCGACAATTGCAGCTTCATACATTTCTAGCCTGCAAAAGGGATCTTACACATCCTTTCTTATCACATCCCCATGGCAAAAAACATTTCAAACCAATCACAACAGATGATGTGGTCAGAGAAAAGGAAGTCACAATTTAAGAGTTATCCAAGACAATTCTTATAGTAGACAATGTGAGAAAAAGTAGACCAGCTTCTCTAAGGCAATGGTAGGAGACCTCCCCTAAGCCACCAAGTTTCCTTTACCAAACATATTTATAAGAGCTGTCATCTATACAGCACTTTAATGTTTGCAAATCTCATTTGATCTTCACAAGAACTGAAGCTCAAAGAGCTTATTAAGCTTGTCCAGGGTCATCCAACTTAGTAAATAGCATCAGAGGTGCAATTTTAACCCAGATCACACCTAATTCCAAGTTCACCATTCTTTCCACTACAGCTGGCTTCATTGTGGTATGGAATTGACCTTGGGTTCCCAAAGGCTATTTTATCAGGGCAATGCAAACTCTGGAAGGTCCTGACAATCTGGAGCTTAGATAAGAACCAGGTAATGGCCTGTGAGTCTATGTGTCAACCGGCAAAGGATCCTCCTAGCTAAGTTTGGAGAAATATGGCAACTAGATAATGGGGAGGAGGGGGTATTTTGTTTTGTTTGGCTACAGTAACTTATAGAAGCATGGGTAGAGTGGGTATTAGTAGGTAATTAGTATTAGTGGGTAATCCATAGGAATACAGATTAAATTCTGGATTCTTATATTGTTTAATTATGTAAGTATTAACTATGTGCCATGAATATCCTATGTACCCTAATATATGTGTTTGTGTATCTGGGGCCTACAGCACAAAGGTTGCCTTCAGTTGTTAGGGAGCTGGATGGTAAGGAGTTCATCAAAACCTGGCATCTGCTAACTTTCAATTTTAAATCTTGCTAACTATGTGCTAAGTTCTGTTGTTTCTAGCTGCTAAGGTATTCTAAATTCTGGCAGTGCCCACTAAACTTGAGGTCCTCTAAATCTGACTCCTTGGACAATGCTTTAGTTATCCCTACTTATGGCTCTGCCTCCTTGTGATACTACAGGAAATCAGGATCCGAAACAACCATGACCTTTAACCTCCTTTCCCTACACAAAAATAACATCCTTCTCACCAGGCATCCAACTCAGCTTTGGGGCCTGAATATAAGTCCAGAAAGGAAGAAAGAACTTCCCTTGGCTTCCCGCAAAGATCTTTGCCTTCCCCACACACTCCTTAATGTTCTTAATGTTATCACTAGAATTCCTTGTAAGAATAAAGGGGGCCAAGTCAGAAAATAGATGATCTTTGGACCTTCAATGTAATGGAATATTACTGTGCTGTGAGAAATGAGCACAATGAATACAGAGAAGTATGGAAAGACTTTCATCAATTGATAAAAAGTGATATAAGCAGATCCCAGAAAACAATAAAAGTAATGACTACCACCATGTAAATGAAAAGAACAACCACCACAAAATAATGAGAAATGAATGTTGTGAAATTAAAAGGAACAAGCTTGGGACCAAAGAAGAGTTATGAGAAAACACCTTCTCCATGTGTGCATGCATGCACATATATGTATGTAGGGGAAGACTATGAGTATGAAACATTGCATATAATCTGAATTTTCCTATTTATTGATCAGTTTAAATGAATTTTTCTTTTCCTTTTTTTTTTTTTTGCTTTTTGGAGGGCAATTGGGGTTAAGTGACTTGCCCAAGGTCACATGGCTAGTTTTTTTTGTGTTACATGTCTAAGGCCGAATTTGAACTCAGGTCCTCCTGACTCCAGGGCTGGTGCTCTATTCACTGCACCACCTAGCCACCCCCTTCTTTTCCTTTTTTTCTTTCTTTTTAAGATTCTTTGTTACAAGGGCTAGCTCTCTGGAAGTGGGAAACCTAAGGTGAATTTAAAAAAAAGATATTAATAAAAATCTATTTTTAAAAATCCTACTGATTCTGGGTGTCATATAATCCATTACATTCTAACTCTGCTTTACATAGTTAATTTATGGATGTTTCCTATATTCTGTGCTCATTTCTGCCTGACCTCTGCAGTTCTGAACTCCATATCTTTTCTGAGTAGTACAAATCCAAATGGAAATTCCCTCAAGTCAGAGCCTTTAAGGAACCAACACTTTTTGTCTAGCACTAATTTCAAGGATCCAAAGTTGTATGCTTCCTTCTCTCCCTGAAACACTTGAGAATTTGAACACCAAGCAACTGGCCCCTTGATGTTTCTCTCTGAACAGACATAAACAAAGCAATGTCCCATCACCCTAAGAGATCCAGATCCGTCCTGTTGTTCTTCATTCAGTCTTACAAGAATTTTTAGGCAGCCCTGTGTTCAGACCCCGGGGTGGGGAGTGGGGAAAGGAGGAGATATGGGGTAATGATACAAGGAAGAAGATATGGTTTTTATTTTCAAGGAATCACAAACTGCTTAGGGAGATATGGTATACATATGCAAAATAGAGCCTTCACTATATTCATTTGCAGCCAGCATTTCTGTATCACCTTTTAATCTCCTTGGGAACCCAAGTGCTCTGAAGGTTTTTACAGAAAACTCAACCCAGTTTGTGAGACACCACCCCAGAAGTGTGATTACTCTGCTCCTTTCCAGGGTAGAGAGTAAATAGCAGAAAATGTCCAGCAATATGTTTCTGTGGCAAGATGCCGTGTGATAGGAGGAGGGAGAATACTAGCTGTACTGATGCTACATCCTTCCTGTTACTGACCCTGGATGTGAATTTCTAGGCAGATGAGGCAGCTGAGGCTGCAATTGCTGGTACTCCCAAAGCTGCTATTGCTGTGGTCAGAGATACAAGGTGGGGGTGAATGAGACTACCAAACACTAGGCCAGTGAGAGACATCCAGATCTTAGAGAAGGGATGGAGCTGAAAGAAAGGACGAGCAGGAAGAGGAGGAAGAGAGAAGATCCAAAGTTACTGAACCTCCAGCTATTCTGACTCTCATAGGGCCAGTGAGCTAAGTGATTGATGAGGGAGGAGGAGGGAGAGCAAGATTGATTTCCCTTATGATTTCCCCCTGATTTCCCTTTTTGATAATCTGTGATCCTGAGATGGGATACAATCAACCCTTTCCACTATTTTTTCAGAAGATACAAGAACTCCCTCTACCACACCCTAAGATTCTATAAAGCAAACAGGAGGAGGTTTAGGAGATGTTTGAAAGTAGCTATCTCCATAAAGGAGTGGTTGGTCTATTTCTTTTGGATTCACATTATTTACAAGAAACTTTGTGATCACAGTACATCACTATTTAATCTGTGTGTGTGTGTGTGTGTGTGTTGACAAGGAGGTGGTCCTTGAAATGAGAAACAGAGAGAAGTGCACAAAACAGAAACTCATGAGCTTAAACTATAGATTTTATATTTGTATTTATATTACATATAATTTATATTTCCTTATATATTATTAACATTGCACATTTAAATTTTACATTAAATATATTATTTTAAATAATATTCAATTTCATTCCTAGATGAATGCTGCTTCTAATCAGAGGGAACTGAACCAAACCACATGACACTGGGCTTGCCAGCGTGCAGTACAGGTAAAAACATGCAGAATGAGACCTGGAAAGTTATCCTATGAATGCCCCAGACAGAAACTGAGCCCCCTGGACTGGTGACTCAAGTAAGGGGCCACCCAGACAGACCACCTACTTATTATATACTCCGTCAGTGGATAATTAATATAATGACACTGTCTTCCTGTAAGCTTTCGGGAGGCATTTCTTAAGCTTATTTGGAGTTTATACTGCAGAATCTCTACAAGTATCACACATTCACAAAAGTTTACTAAGCATGTACCATGTGAAAGTTGCAAAGTTACAAAGCCCTTGATTTTGAATCAGCCAACTTAAATTTTGGTTCTGCTCCTTACCAGCTACTTACCTTGTATAAGCTTGCATAACTTGATAGTTTCCTTATCAGCTGAAGGCGCTGGACTAGAAGATTTTTTAAGGGCCCTTTCCAAGCATGTATGATCCCCTGACTCCTTTTTCTTACTGCACTCAAGGACTTCTAAGTCTTTACTTCACCCTTTTCCCTGCTCTCTTCTCCCATCCTTAATCTTTAATAGTCCCACCACATGACCTTGCACCCTACTTCACCGAGACCACCAAGGCCATCCAGTTTGGCTAACCTCTTTTACATTCCAAAATGTCTCAGTAGCATCACATTCTGGTTCTTCCTTCCTATCTCAAACAATTCTCATTCAGTCATTTTTCAGTCAGGTCTGACTCTGACCCCATTTGGGGTTTTCTTAACAAAGATCCTCTAGTGGTTTGCCATTTCCTTCTCCAGTTCATTTGACAGATGAGGAAACTGAAGCAAACAGAGTTAAGTGACTTGCCCAGGATCACACAACTAGTAAGTGTCTGAGGCTGAATTTGAACTAAGGAATTTGACTACAGGCCTGGCACTCTATGCACTGCATCACCTAACTCATCCTCTGTCTAGATACTATTTTCTATTTGATACTCTCTCCTCTCTCCCAGGATCTTACTCAAATAATCAGTCATCCCTTCTGTGTTAGAAATCTGTCTGTTTCTCCACTGTCTTTTTTCTATCTTCTCACAAAGATGTTCAGGTTTCCCCAATTCTAAAAAAAAAAAAAAATCTCTCTTGACCCTTCTAGCTCATCCAACTATCCTGTTCTTTTCTGTTAAGTTTCTTGAAAAATTCATGTACAATGGAGGTTCTCTTTTGGGGAGTGGGTTCATGATAATGGGTAATGATAGAGTTTAGAGAGAGAGAGAGAGAGAGAGAGAGAGAGAGAGAGAGAGAGAGAGAGAGAGAGAGAGAGAAAGAGAGAGAGAGAGATAAGAAAAACAAAATGCACATAAAAAGTCATTTAAAGGAAACTAGGTAGCTGCTTCTAGGTGTATAGAGTGCCAGGACTGATGTCAGGAAGACTGAGTTCAAATCCAGCCTCAGATACTTACTAGGTACGTGACCCTGGGCAAGTCATTTAACTTCTATTTGTCTTAGTTTACTTGACTGTAAAATGGGATAATAACAGCACCTGCCTTGCAGGGTTGTTGTGAAGATCAAATAAAATAATATTTGCAAAGCACCTAGCATAGTGTCTAGCACTTAGTAGGTGCTATATAAATGCTTATTTCTTCTTCCCCTTTTCATGTACACTTGCTGCCTCCATTTTCCCACTACCCACTGTTTTTTTTCAGATCCTTACAATATGGTGTAGTAGCAAGCACCCCAAGCATCCCCAGTGTAGCTGCAAACACAGGTTCTTGGATCTGCTTTGATATAGGAAAGCAACTCAAAATGGGTTAACAAGTTTACTTTAATCAGTCAAATATGTATCATTTACTTAGTTCAGGGGAAAAAGGTCAGTACCCCGAACTTCAGAGTATTCAGACAGAATTATCAAGACAGAGAAACAGATCAAGTAGACAGTTTCCAAACTGTCCAACCATTACATACATACCAAATCAACATCTGGGTTTTCAAAGCTGGGGGGCTCTCAACAACGGCTTCCCAGAATCCAGATCAAATCACAGAACACTTCTCAAAGTGAGCCCCAAAACAAAGCTACACATCAGGGCTTATATAGCCTTCTCCTGGCTCAGAGAATGTAACAACCTTCAGGACCCACTGGCCAATCAAAAAGTATCTACTGAAAAACAAGCCTCCCACCCCAGGCTCCAGGTGCACTTTAGCCTAGGGGCAGGAAAGATCTTAAAAATGTACATTCCCATTACATATGGCTTCAGCCACACCACTCTACTTAAACTGCTTTCTAAGAGGTAACCAGTGATCTCCTAAGCACCAAATCCAGTAGTCTTTTTTTCAGTCCTCATCTTTTGTGGGTTTTTAAAAATTTCATTTTTCATTTAACAAGCATTTATTTTCTTTCCCACCCACCACCTCCCAATTTAAAAGAAAAAGAAAAGGAAAAACAAACCTTTGATTTAAAAAAAAAAAGTACTCTAAATCAAGCAAAACAAATTCTTATATTGTTCATGTTCAAAAATGTGTCATTCTGAATCATTAATACATCCCCTCGTTGCCAAGAAGTGGGCAACAAAGATCATCAGTCTTCTGGAATCATAGTTAATCATTGAATGAATCAAAGATCTTAAGTTTTTCAAAGTAGTATAGGCTTATAATGTTATTATATAAAATTTTCTGGTTCTGTTAGTTACACTTTGCCTCAGATCATATAAATCTTCCCAACTGTATCTAAACCCAAGCCTTTCATCACATCTTATGGCACATTAACATTCCATTACACTCATACACCATAATTTTGTTTTTTAAGCAATTGGGGTTAAGTAACTTGCTCAAGGTTACACGGCCAGTTATTTCTGGGTGTGGTGCTAAGTGTCTGAGCCCAGATTCGATCCCCAAGTCATCCCGACACTGGGGCTGGTGCTCTTACTCGCTGTGCTACCTGGCTACCCCCATACAGCATTTGTTCAGTCATTCCCTAGTTGGTGGAATTAGTTTCCATTCCTCTCCCACTACAAAAAGGTGGGGCAGCTAGGTGGCACACAGTGGATAGGGCACTGGACTTATAGTCAACGAGACCCTAAGTTCAAATTCTGCCTCAGACACTAGCTGTGTGGCCCTAAGCAAGTCTCTTTGTCTATTTCCACATCTGTAAAATGAGATGGAGAAGGAAATAGCAAACCACTCCAGTATCTTTGCCAAGAAAACCCCAAACAGGATCCTGAAGAGTCAGACACAACTGAACAATAACAGTCAAACATCATAATTTGTTCTGTCAGTCCCCAATTAATGGGATTAGCCTCCTTTTCTTTGCCACTACAAAAAGGACTGGTTTAAATATTTTTGTACACATGCCTCCTTTTCCACTTACTCTACTCTCTTTGGGAGTATAGTCAGAGTCAATAAACATGTATTAATGACCTACTATGTGCTAGGCACCTTGCTAAGTGCTGAGGATACAAAAAAAGGTATGATACTACCAATTTAATGGGGGTTAAGATAACACAAAAAGAAGCTGAAGGGGGAGGGGAGAAGGGAGGCTCCCTGATATGAGGGTTTAGGGGCATGATATCCTATAGACCAAATGGGGAAAAGATCTAAAGAGGTATGAGTTTTGCGGTTAATTGATCTTACAGATAATGAGTTTCTGGAGATGAGGAAGTCTAGGAAAGTAATCTGGTGAGAAATAAAGAGGAGAATTTCCTGAATGCCCTCCTTAAATGATGGAAGATACAGGAGGCACTTTCCAATGTTCACCCTCTGCCCTCCCCAATCAGAGCGAGGGAGGGGCTGCAGGAACCAGATTGCTAAAGAGGTGTGAGTTTTAAAGTTGATTTCATGTTGGAGACTGATGAATTTCTGGAGATGAGGAGGTCTAGGAAAGCAGCTGGGTGGGAAATAAAATACGCCTTGTAGTGGCCACAGGCATGTACAATTTAATGACTTTTTAGGCATAGTTCCAAATTGCTTTCCACGATGGCTGGTCTAATTCATAGCTCAACTACCTTTGCACTCACTAATTCACTTGTTTTCCCTGAGACTCTCTAGTATTTTTCATTTTCCCTTTCTGTTACCTTTGCCAATCTGATGAATATGAATTAGAAACTGAGTTGGTGTAATTAGCATGCCTCTAATTAGTGATTTAGAGAATATTTTCATGTTTATTTACAGTTTTTCAGTATCTATTAATATAATCATATTATTTTAATTGCTTTTGTTATTAATACAGTCCATTATGCTTATAGTTTTCCTAATATGTAACTAACTTTTCATCCCTGGCATCATACAAACTGGTCATAGTATATAATCATCATGTTTTGCTGTAGCCTCATTGCTAATATTTTATTTTAAAAGTATGCATCAATATCAATTCGAGATATTAGTCTATTCTTTCTGTTTTGGCTCATCCTACATAGTTTAGGTATTAAAATCATGTTTGTTTTATACAAGGAACTTGGTAGAAATTCTTTTTCTTTTCTTTCTTTTTTTTTACAGTTTGTGTAATATTTGAATTAATTGTTCTTTGAAGGGTTATTAGAATTTACTTATAAATCCATCTGGTCCCATGCTATTTTTTTTTCCTTTGGGAGTTTATTCAAGGTGCACTTAATTTCTTTCTCTGAGATTGAATTATTTAAATTCTCTTTTTCTTATTCTGTTAATCTGGATGTTTTCTCTTTTTATAAGTACTTATTCATTTCATTTACATTATCAATGTTTTTGCCTAGTAGACAAAAATAATTCCAAATTATTTTCTGTATTTCTTCTTTTATTACGAATTTTAATTTTTCATTTTTGATGCTAGAAAATTGGTTTCCCTCTTTCTTTTAAAATCAGATGAGCTAACGTATAAGGAGTTCCTCCTTTTTGTTATTAGTTCAATGCTTTTTGTATTCATTTTGTTAATCTCTGCTTTATTTTTAGGATTTCTATTTTGGCATTTAAGTGCTTTTGTAAAAAAAAAATTGTTGAGTTTTTTTAATTCTTTAGTTGCCTACTCAATTCATTGACCTGTTCTTTTTCTCTTTTAAAAGTGTTTAGAGATATAAACTTTCTCCTAAGGACTACTTTGGCTGCATCTCAAAAACATTAGTATATTGTCATTATTCTTAATGAAATTATTGTTATTTCTATGATTTGTGACCCAATGATGCCTTAGGATTGTTATTTAGTCTCCAGTGAATTTTTAATAATTTTTTTCAATTGCCCTTTATTGAACATAATTTCATTGTATTATAATCAAGAAATGGTGTGTTTAATTTTTTTGCATATGTCTGCAAGTGGTTTCATGCTCTGTAATACTGCAAATTTTTGTAAAGATACCACGCTCTGCTAAGAAGCATGTATAATCATTTCTATATTGACTTTCAGTAATAGTCAGAGATTTATTATGTCTAACTTTTCTAAAATTCTATTTTGGTCTTTAATTTCTTTCTTGTTTTATTGTTGTTGCTGTTATATTTATCTAGGTCTGAAAGATATACGTTGAGATCCTCTACTATAGTTGTCGTGTCCCCCTGTAACTTGTTTAGCTCTTATAATAAGTCTATTTTTGCTGTTGCCTTGATAGATATCATGATATAAACATCATAAACAACATATTATTGGATTCTTCTTTCTAATTCACTTTCTTCCATTTTATGATTTAATGATTCATCATTAAAGAGTTAATTGTGTACTTCCCTCTCTCCTATTTTCTTATGTTTTTTCCCATCCCTTTGCTCACCAAATTATGCTTATTTGCATGGTTTGTTTTTTTTCCTCTTGGTTTTTTAATGAGTGGTCTGTGGGTTAGAGGAGAATAGTCATTAGCAATACTGATGCCAAAAACCAAAAGAGGGCAATTGAAATTTTTTTTTAATATACCAGAGAGAATAGAAGGAAGTTCAGAAGGAAGCGCAGATAAACATTTCAGCTTTAAAAGTAATGTGTGGAAGGTATTATATACTTTTTAAAAAACAAAGCAGTATGAAATGGAGATTTGTGGTTTTCTGTACAATCTTCTTTCTACTTTTCCTCTGTTCTGCTATGTATATGAAAATATTTTATTTTTTTGGCATCTGTAATGGGAATGCAAATCTGGAAGATCTTCCCTGCCCCTAGGCTAAAGTGCACCTGAAGCCTGGGATGGGAGGCTTGTTTTTCAGTAGATACTTTTTGATTGGCCAGTGGGTCAATAAGGTTGTTACATTCTCTGAGCCAGGAGAAGGCTATATAAGCCCTGATGTGAGGCTTTGTTTTTGGGGCTCACTTTGAAAAGTGTTCTGTGATTTGATCTGTATTCTGGGAAGCCGTTGTCCAGGCCCCCCCCCCCAGCTTTGAAAAACCCAGATGTGGAAACCCAGATGTTGACTGGGTATGGATGTAATGGTTGGACAGTTTGGAAATCTGTCTACTTGATCTGTTTCTGTCTTGATAATTCTGCCTGTATACTTTGAAGTTCGGGGTGCTGACCTTTTCCCCTGAACAAGGTAAACAATATATGTCTGACTGATTAAAGTAAGCTTGTTAACCCATTTTGAGTTGCTTTCCTTTAACAAAGCAGATCCAAGAACCTGTGTGATCAGGCACCCTGGGGACACTGGGGTGCTTGCCGCTACAAAATGGCGTCACGAACAGGATCTGCAGAGTAAAAGGAAAGTATGGGGGCTGGGATAATCGTTTGTTTCCCAGTTGTGGTAGCTGTGACTCTGTGGAGCCATGGACCAGGAGAGAAGAATGGCCTGCATGCAGACTTTGGTGAGCTGAGAGCAGGAATGGTGAGCTGCCTGCATTGGGACCTGGGCAGAAGCCAGGAGCGGCTGCCGCCTACGGGAGGAGAAGGAGCCCAGGAGTTTGGAATTCAGCCACTGGAAAAGATAAGAACTGAGCAGCAAAGCAGGGGCACTGAATGTGTTTCCTGGCTGCATCCCACAGTTTGGGACCCTGGGGGAGGATGGACTTGTGACTATGGTGGATGGGATGAAGTGCCTTGGATCCCCAGGGACCCCACCTTGTTGGTTTTGTTGCCCAGCCCCCTCTCTGTACTTGGAAGCAGGGGCTGGAGCTGTGTGAGGGGAAGGACACCGCGCCCCCCCCCCCCAGAACTTTATTTGAACTCTTGTTTTGAATTGAAGTGATAATGCTATCTATGTACTTTGTGTTTGTTTAAGGGCCAGTGGCCACTTTGGTAACTTCAGTTCTGTACTTTGAAAATGTGACCTAAGAAATGTTCAGAGCTAATTCAAAAGTAAATTGTCTATGCTATGAGCATGAAAGATCTTGGGGCCAAATGTAATGGGAATGCAAATCTGGAAGATCTTTCCTGCCCCTAGGCTGAAGTGCACCTGAAGCCTGGGATGGGAGGCTTGTTTTTCAGTAGATACTTTTTGATTGGCCAGTGGGTCAATAAGGTTGTTACATTCTCTGAGCCAGGAGAAGGCTATATAAGCCCCGATGTGAGGCTTTGTTTTGGGGGCTCACTTTGAGAAGTGTTCTGTGATTTGATCTGTATTCTGGGAAGCCATTGTCCAGGCCCCCCCCCCCCTGCTTTGAAAAACCCAGATGTGGAAACCCAGATGTTGACTGGGTATGGATGTAATGGTTGGACAGTTTGGAAATCTATCTACTTGATCTGTTTCTGTCTTGATAATTCTGCCTGTATACTTTGAAGTTCGGGGTGCTGACCTTTTCCCCTGAACAAGGTAAACGATATATGTCTGACTGATTAAAGTAAGCTTGTTAACCCATTTTGAGTTGCTTTCCTTTAACAAAGCAGATATAAGAACCTGTGTGAGCAGGCACCCTGGGGACACTGGGGTGCTTGCCGCTACAGCATCTAACTTAAAAATAAAAATTTTAAATTAAATGAAGAATTACCAGTTTTATCTTTCTGCTATTGAAGAATCAGAAATCAGAAACACTGGTCTGAGCTCTGGAAGAGTTGTTGCCTTTTGTAGGCTCAGTTGCACTTTAAAATTGTTCTACCTTTACTTACATGAACATCTGATGCTGAGTGAAATAAGCAGAACCAGGAGAATATTGTACACAGTAACAGTAGCATTGTGCAATGACCAACTTTGATGGACTTAGCTCTTCTCAGCAATGCAATGATCTAAGACAATTCTGCAAGACTCATGATGGAAAATGCTATCCAACATCCAGAAAAAGAATTAAGAAGTCTGAATGCAGATCGAAGCATACTATTTTCTTTCTCCTTTTTCCCCTTTTGTTCTGATTCTTCTTTCACAACATGACTGATGTAGAAATATGTTTAATATGATTGTACATGTATAGCCTGTATCGGATTGCATGCCATCTTGAGGAGGCAGGAGGGGAGGGAGGAGGAAAAGTTTTAGAGCTCAAAAGTGTATAAAAGTTAATGTTGAAAACAAAAATTAAATAATGCTTAAATTTTTTCCTATTTTTGCTTCACTTTTATTATAGTTTTTCTTCTTCTGTTAAAAGCATCTCTGTACATTTCTTATTGTCTTAGTTGAACATCAAGTCTACAGTGTGCTAATTCAACTACCTTTAGATTTTTTTAATCTTTTTTTCCTAGTTCCTGACTCTGATTAATTCAGAAACTCAGACTGATTATTGCAAGATTATTGCATTTCTCTTTGTATTAATTCAGTACCCACTGATTTAATGTTGGCACATTGCTGTTAAAAAGCAGCTGGTAGCACAGTAGATGGAGCACTGGGCCTGGGATCTAGTAGACCTGAGCTGAACACAGCTTCACACTTAACAAGGGCAGCTAGGTGGCACAGTGGATAGAGTGCTGGGCCTGGAGTCAGGAAGACTCAACTTCCTGAATTCAAATTTGGCCTCAGACACTTACTAACTGTGTGACCCTGGGCAAGTAACTTAATCCTGTTTGCCTCAGTTTCCTCATCTGTAAAAGGAGCTGGAGAAGGAAATAACAAACCTCTCCAGCATCTTTGCCAAGAAAACCCAAATGGGATCCTGAAAGTCAGATACAACTAAACAACAAGTTGTGTAACCCTGGGCAAGATTCTATGCCTTGATTCCTACATCTGTAAAATGGGAATAATAATAGCATCTACCTCCTAGGGTTGGTGTGAGGATCAAATAAAATAATATTTAAGTGCTTAGCAGAATGTCTGACACACAGTAGGTGTCACATAAATGCTATTATTAATTCCTTAATATTATATTTCTCTGCTTTCTAATCATGTTTCACGTTCTAATTGTGCGATGAGTTCTAGTTTTTTCCCCCACAGAATCTACTTTTTTTGCAAATTAGTTACAATTTTCTGTGAATGATATTCAGTAACATCTTCACATTTACCTAAGGGTTCTTTCCCTCTTTCTTTGATCTCTTCAGGGGTAGATGCCTAGTTTACTCCTATTTAGTTTCAGTTGTTCAGTCAAGGACAGCATAACCTTTAGTTCTGTCACTAGCACAATACCTAGGACTAAGCAAGTCCATAGTACTTACTGAATGAATGCTTGATGATAATAACTGACTGTGTTTCACTGGGACAAAGGCAGGCAATTAAACTCTCTTGAGACATCCAGATTATCCTATTGTGATCAGGTAATCAAACTCTTCCAATTAAAACCAAAATATTACCTTTCCCCAAAAAGTATTTTTCTTACTTTTTCACTGAGGAAAAAGGTGATTTTATATAAGTTAAGCTTCTTTCTCCAAGTTAAAGAGAAGAAAAAACAACAAAATCAATATTGGGAAGGTAAGGATTCTTAAAAATAACGAAGAGGTCAACTGCTTCTTATGTTTCTCAAATTCAGGAGTCATTAAAAATTTTTTTTAAACCAACTTTACTTTTGTTATGGGCTAAACACATTTTTACTGGACAGATTTCATCACAAACATACATAAAAGACAAAGACAAACATTTTTTGCCAGTGATCATTCATTCATGCAACCAAAATTCTTGACCGCACATTCAAATGAAAAGATTCTTCTTTTGAAACTGTTTAGCATGACCATCTTTGGTATCTATTAAATTTGTCTATGAATTTAAAAGTTTCACTTCTATGACAGGTGAGACATAAATTATCGACTTTTTCTGGCATCAGGAAGACCTGAGCTCAAATCCAACCTCATACCCTTAACTAGCTGTGTGACTCTTAGGCAAGTCACCTTATCACCATATGCCTTAGTTTCCTCATCTGTAAACTGAGGATAATCATAGCACCTACCTCCCAGGGTTGTTGTGAGGATAAAATAAGGAAATAATTGTAATAGACAGCTATGGAGAACAGTGCAGGACCTGGGGTTAGGAAGACTCATCTTTATGAGTTCAAATCTGGCCTCAGATACTTACTGCTTTGCAATCCTGGGCAAATCACTTAACCCTGTTTGCTTCAATTTTCTCATTTAAAATAGGCTGGAGAGGGGTGGCTAGGTGGTCTAGTGAATAGAGCACCAGCCCTGGAGTCAGGAGGACCTGAGTTCAAATCCGACCTCAGACACTTAACACACACACACACACACACACACACACACAAACCTAGCTGTGTGACCTTGGGCAAGTCACTTAACCCCAATTGCCCTCCAAAAAATAAAAAACAAAAAAATAAAATAGACTGGAGAAGGAAATGGCAAATCATTCCACTATCTTTACCAAGAAAATCCCAAATGCAGTCATGAAGAGTTGGATAGGACTGAACAACAACAAATATTTGTAAAGTACTTTGCAAACTTTAAACCCTAGATATTATTGCTATTGTTATTGTAATGATGATGATGGTGATGGTGATAAAGCAAAGCCATTTTTATCCTCAGATATATACCTTACACATATATGCATACATACATATACACATACACAAATACATAGTGTGTATCGCGTGCGTGTGTGTGTGTGTGTGTGTGTGTATCATATATCACCTGGGATGCTCTTCCAATCTTTCCTGTTGGATTCTAACCTCAGCTGAATAGTGAGGAATCTGACTTCAAAGTTGAAGGACCCACAGTATGGTGATTCAGAGAATATGACCTTAGATCTCAATGACTGAAGGAATTTGGTTCTAGACCTCACTTTCAGGAAAGACCTACTATTTACATAATCTAGCATGCTTGGAATGTACTCCCTTCTTAACTCTACCAGTGATCTTCCCTAGTTTCCTTTACTGCTCAGCTCAAGAGCCTTTTTACACAAGTCTATTCTCAAAATCTCTAGTTAATAGTATCCTTCCCACCTCCCAATACATATACAAATTACTCTGTGTACATCTGTTTACATATCATTGCCTCCATTAAAATATAAGCCACTTGAGGGAGAGACTGACCCAGAATCCCCTGAAGAAGGGAAAAGGGCTTGTTCTGCTACAGGCAGTAGTCTTGGTGACTTGTAACCAATAACAATTTTTTGTTACATTTTCAGGAAAGGAGAGCAAACCAAGTTTCTGACTAATTAAGAAGTCTATAGGCTTTTAAGTGGGAAAAGAATTACAGGTATGCACAGTTGTAAAATATTGATTAAAAATGGCTATGATGCTAGATAAGGGCTTGACATCCAAGCAGTTATTACACAGCTGCAGAAGCTTCCTGGAATGTTTATTGTGTGCTTTAGGGATCCTGTTTAGTTTCAGTTTTTCAGTCAAGGACAGTCTAACCTTTAATTCTATCTAGCACCTAGAGCTAAGTAAGCCCATAGTACTTATTGAATGAATGCTTGATGATAATAGCTGACTGTATACATTGCTTTAAAGTTTCATACAATATCTTATTTGAACCTCACACGGATCCTTTGAGGCAAGTACTAGAGGTATTATTATCTGCATTTGGCAGATGAAAATACTAGGATGACTTGCCCTAGGTTATTGTAATGAAAATGTAAATTTTAAAGATCTTCCCTGCCCCTAGGCTAAAGTGCACCTGGAGCCTGGGGTGGGAGGCTTGTTTTTCAGTGGGTCCAGAAGGTTGTTACATTCTCTGAGCCAGGAGAAGGCTATATAAGCCCTGATGTGTAGCTTTGTTTTGGGGGCTCACTTTGAGAAGTGTTCTGTGATTTGATCTGGATTCTGGGAAGCCGTTGTCCAGAGCCCCCCCCAGCTTTGAAAAACCCAGATGTGGAAAGCCAGATGTTGACTGGGTATGGATGTAATGGTTGGACAGTTTGGAAATCTGTCTACTTGATCTGTTTCTGTCTTGATAATTCTGCCTGTATACTTTGAAGTTCAGGGTGCTGACCTTTTTCCCCTGACCAAGGTAAACGGTATATGTCTGACTGATTAAAGTAAGCTTGTTAACCCCTTTTGAGTTGCTTTCCTTTATCAAAGCAGATCCAAGAACCTGTGGTGGCAGCAAACCCTGAGGACGCTTGGGGTGCTTGCTGCTACAGTTATAAGATAGTATGAGAAGTGAAATTTAAAACCAGGTCTTCCTGACTCCAAGTTCAGTGTTGTGGAAATTCCTTTATTGATCTAGATGAGGACATTGGGCTTCTATTCAAAAAGTTGCCCCACTCATTTTAGCCTGATTCCATCTGTAGGGAATAGCACGGTATTTCTGCCTGTCATGTTCTTCCCTTTCAGAGCTTATTTATCTCCAGGATGACTTAGCCAGGTATGGTGTGGTCATCTTATCACACTCCAACATCAAAGGCGCAGGTATTTCACTCCAGCTCTGGTCTCCTTCCAGTCCATCCTTAGCACAAGCAGATGCTTCTTCTGAAAGACAACCTTCTCTCAAGAAACACATCCTGGGTATATAAGAGTTATCAGTACAACCAATTTGTTCTCTGGAGTGCTCCCACAAAGCACTGGGAAACATCACACAGTTTAAACAAATAAATTTAAACCTGAAAATCATGATTACTTAAGTGTCTCTTTTCTGATGTGATAACAAGCTATATAGTATGAAACTTCTTAAAAGCTGATTATTTAAATGTGGATCTGACAGTTAACATTGCTCAATTGATAAATCATCCAAGGATATGAATAGGTAGTCATCAGTGAAAGAAATCCAAGCTAACTATAACCAAATGAAAAAAGTGGTGTAAATCACTAATAATTAGAAAAATGCTTATTAAAGCAACAGTAAGGTCCCACCTCACACACATCAGAATGGCAAAGTTCATAGAGAGAGAAAGAGAGAGAATGATAAATGTTTGAGGTACTTTGAGAAAATGGGCACATGGATATACTTTTGATGGAGCTGTGAAATAGTACAGAAATTATAGAAAACAATTTGGAACGATGCCCCAAAATTTGCTAAACTACATTTCCCCTTTGACCCAGTGACAACTGGGGTTTATGCTTCCAAAGAGATCAAAGAAAAAAGAAAAAGTCCTAAAAATGTTTATAGCTTTTCTTTTCGTGGACAAGAAATTTTTGCGTTTTTGTGGTAGAAATTAAGGGAGGATACATCAATTATGGAACATTTGAACAAATTATGCTACATAAATGCGATGGGATTCTGTTGTGCTGCAAGAAATGATAAAGACAATTTTAGATAAACTTGAAAAGACTTGTATGTATTGAAGCAAAACAAAATGAGGAGAACAAGGAAAATAATTTATATGATAAAAAAACAGCCTAAAAACAGGCAATTTTGGAGCAGCTAGGTGGCGCAGTGAATAGAGCACCAGCCCTGTAGTCAGGAGAACCTGAGTTTAAATCCTGCCTCAGACACTTGACAATTAACTAGTTGTGTGACCTTGGGCAAGTCACTTAACCCCAATTGCATTGTCTTCCCCACCTCCCCCCAAAATAAAAATAAAAACAAAAACAAAACAGGCAATTTTGGAAGACAAGAACTTTGATCAACAACAATGATCAGCCAGAATTCCAGAGGACTGATGATGAAGAAAGTTACTCAGCTATCTGGTACAATGGACAGAGTGCCAGGCCTAAAGTCAGGAAGACCTGAGTTCACATAGAGTCACTTAACTGCTGTTTTCCTCAGTTTTCTCATCTGTAAATGGGGATAATACTATCACCTACTTCTCAGGATTTTTGTGAGGATCAAATGAGATAACATTTGTAAAGTACTTAGCACAGTGCCTGCACATAATAAGTACTATATAAGTGTTAGCTATCATTATTGCTCACCGAGACAGTTGACTAAATATACACAACAAGACAAATATTTTGGACATGGGCAATGTGGAATTTTATTTTGCATAACCCAGGGACCTTGTTTATTTGTTCTGTTTTGTTTTGCTTTTCCCAGCTGAGGGAAAATAAGAGAATGAGAATAAACAAACAATAATATGAAATAACGAAACAATAATACGAAATAATATGAAAATAAACAAAAATAAGAAATGTTTGTTAATTGGGGAAAAAAATTTAAAAATACAAACCTATGGACTCCTATGAGCCAAGATGGTAGAGCAATCAGGAATTCACCAGAATTCTCCCATATTTACCTCCAAACAACTAAAATATAGCTCCCCCAAACAAATTCTGGAATGGCAGAGCCAACAAAAAGATGGGGTAGAAAAAAGATGGGGTGAAAAAATTTTCTAGCCCAAGGCAACTTGGAAGGTTAGCAGGAAAAGACTGTCTCATGTAGGTAAAAGGGAGGGCATCCCAGGGAGCCAGCAGCAAGCCCTGACTCAGCAAGCCAGCAGAAGGCCTGCACCCCAGCACAGATCAGTGACTGAGACCCCATGTCCCCTTTGTAGCAGAGGGCAAGTGGCTAGTCCCCCCTACCCCAAGCAACCTTAGTCCTGCTCCTCCTCACACACAAAGCTCAGCACAACACCCAGCAAAGAAGACTCCTGAGGCACTGTGAGGCACCAGCCCTCTTCCCCCCAACCTCCTTCTCATCATAGCACTAAGCAAGTCCCAGCACAGGGCAATATCAGCACAGCACCAGACAAACAGTCAGGGCCTGCAGCCCCATCACAAGAAGCTTTGAACAGTTCCCAGGAGTAGAGTTCAACTTTAAAAGTAATGAAATAGGCTGGAAAAGATGAGAAAAATACAAAAAAAGAAACTGACCACAGAAAATTATTATGGCATAGGGAAGATCAAGACACAACTCAGAAGAAGGTAACAGTGTCAAGACACCTACATGCAAAAACTCAAAGAAAAAAAAAGTGCTAATTGATGACCCAAAAAGAACTCCTGGAAGAGCTCCAAAAAGTTTAAAAATCAAACGAGAGGTAGGAGAAAAATTGGGAAAAGAAATGAGAGTGATGAAAGAGAATCATGAAAAAAAGAGTCAAAGTTTTTTTTTTTTTTATTGCTTTTTGGAGCGGGGAAGATAGAGCTGTTGGGGTTAAGCGACTTGCCAAAGGTCACATAGCTAGTTTTGTGTTAAGTGTCTGAGGCCGGATTTGAACTCAGGTCCTCCTAACCCCAGGACTGGTGCTCTATTCACTGCACCACCTAGCCACCCCTAGTCTTTTTCTTTAGAAAAGGAAAACAACTCCTTAAAAAGTAGAACTGGTGGGGTGGCCAGGTAGCACAGCGAGTAAGAGCACCAGCTCCAGTGCTAGAATGACCTGGAGATCGAATCCCGGGCTCAGACACTTAGCACCCACCCAGAAACACCTGGTCATGTAATCCTGAGCAAGTTACTTAACCCCAATTGCTTAGGGGCAGCCAGGTGGCTCAGCGAGTAAGAGCACTGGCTCCAGTGTCGGGATGACCTGAATCAAATCTGGGCTCAGATACTCAGCACCACACCCAGAAATAACTGGCCGTGTAACCTTGAGCAAGTTACTTAACCCCGATTGCTTTAAAAAAAAAAGAAAGTAGAACTGGTTAAATGGAAAAGGAAGTACCAAAGCTCACTGAAGAAAATAATTCCTTAAAAATTAGGGTTGGTCAAGTGGAAGCTAATGACTTTATAATACATCAAGAATTAATCAAACAGGGGTGGCTAGGTGGTGCAGTGAATAGAACACTTGCCCTAGAGTCAAAAGGACCTGAGTTAGAATCCAGCCTCAAACACTTCACACACACACACACACACACATAAACTAGCCATATGACTTTGGACAAGCCACTAAACCCAAATTACCACCCCTTCACACCTTAAAAAAAAAAAAGCAAAAAAAAAAAAAAGAATTCATCAAACAAAATTAAAAAAAAACTAGAAGAAAATGTAAAATACCTCATTGGAAAAACAAATGACTTGGAAAATATATCCAGGAGAGATATAATATAAGAATTATTAAACTACCTGAAACCCATCATCAAAAAAAAGACCTAGACATCTTATTTCAAGAAATTATGAAAGGAAACTACCCTGATATTCTAGAACCAGAGGGTAAAATAGATATTGAAAGAATCTACTAATCACCTGAAAAAAGATGAAAATGAAAACTCCCAGGAACATTTTATCCAAATTCCAGAACTCCCAGGTCAAAGAGAAAATATTGCAAACAGGCAGAAAGAAACAATTCAAATATCAGGGAGCTACAATCAATATGACACAGGATTTGGCTGTTCCAACATTAAAGTATCAGAGGGCATGGAATGTGATATTCCAGAAGGCAAAGAAGCTGGGACTTCAACCAAGAATTACCTACCCAGGGAAACTGAGCAAAATCCTTCAGGGGTAAATGGGCATTCAATGAAATAGAAAGCTTTTGAGTTTTTCTGATGAAAAGACTGGAGCTGAATAAAAAATCTGATTTCCAATTTCAAGACTCAAGAGAAGTATAAAAAAGCAAAAAGGAAAAAGAAAATACAAAATATTCAATAAGGCTAAACTGGTTCCATCCCTACATGGGAAGATGATACCTGTAATTTTTTTTTTTTTTTGCTTTTTGGAGGGCAGTTGGGTTTAAGTGACTTGCCCAAGGTCACAAGGCTAGTTTTTTGTGTTAAGTGTCTGAGGCTGGATTTGAACTCAGGTCCTTCTGACTCCAGGGCTGGTGCTCTATTCACTGTGCCACCTAGCTGCCCTTACTTGTAGTTCTTTAGAACTGTATCATTATTAGTGCATTTAAAAGGCAGATTGGGGGAAGTAGTGGTCAGAGGCAAACCACTGGTGGGGAAGGACATGGTGAAAGAAGAAAGAGAACACTGAACAGGAGGAAAAATAGGATGTATGGAAATACACAATTAGTTACCATAACTATGAAAGTGAATGGAATGAGCTCTCCCATAAAGCAAAAGGATATAGTAGAATGAATTAAAAACCAGAATCCTACAATATGTTGTTTACAAGAAACACACTTGAAGCAGAAAGGCACACTCAGAGTAAAGATAAGAAACTGGAACAGAATCTATTATGCTTCAGCTGAAATAATAAAAAAAAAAAACAGGGGTAACAACCATGGTCTCAGCAAAGCAAAAGTAAACAAGAGATTAGGAAGAGAAAAGGAAGAGATAATTAAAAGAGATAAGGAAGAAATTACATCTTGCTTGAAGGTACCATAGACAATGAAGTAATTTCAATACTAAACATATTTGCACCAAGTGGTATAGCATCCAAATTCTTAAAGAAGAAATTAAGTGAGGTATAAGAGAAAATAGACAGCAAAACCATACTAGTGGGGGACCTTAACTTTCTCTTCTCATAACTAGATATGTCTGACTACAAAAGAAACAAGAAAGAAGTTAAGGAGGTGGTTCTTTGGCCCATTCACTACCAGAATGAAGACCATTCTAAGCAACCAGATCGTCAACATCCCAGAAAATGTTGACATCTCTCTTAAGGGTAGGACAGTTATTGCCCAGAGGAATCCTCTGCAGAGATTTCAACCATATCAATGTTGAGCTCAGTCTCCTTGGAAAGAAGAAAAAAAGGCTTCGGTTAGACAAGTGGTGGGGAAATCAAAAAGAACTTGCAACTGTGTGCACAATCTGTAGCCCTGTACAAAACATGATCAAAGGTGTTACCCTGGCTTTTCATTACAAGATGAGGTCTGTGTATGCTCACTTCCCCATCGATGTTGTTATTCAAGAGAATGGCTCACTTGTTGAAATCAGAAATTTCTTGGGTGAAAAATATATCCGAAGAGTGAGCATGAGACCAGGTGTTGCTTGTACCGTTTCTCAAGCCCAAAAAGATGAGTTAATTCTTGAAGGAAATGATATTGAACTTGTTTCAAAGTCAGCTGCCCTGATCCAACAGGCCACCACAGTCAAAAACAAGGATATCAGAAAATTTTTGGATGGCATCTATGTTTCTGAGAAAGGCATAGTGCAACAAGCTGATGAATAAGTTGGAAAAGATGCCAAAGGCCATGTCCTGAGGAGTCAACACTTATTCAGATATCAAATAATTCAGATGTCAAATAAAAATATTTTTTGTCATTAAAAAAACAAAACAAAACAAAAAAAAGAAGTTAAGGAGGTGAATGGAATTTTAGAAAACTTAGCTATGACAGATATATGGAGAAAATTGAATGGGTATATAAAGGAATATGCCTTTTCTCAGCAGTAAATGACACCAATACAAAAATTAACCATTGTATTAGGGCATAAAACCCTCAAAAGCAAGTGTTGAAAGACAGAAATATTTCTAACCTGGTCCCAGGCAGGATGACTCCTGCAAAGAATGGTGGAGAGAAGAAGAAGGGTCATCAATGAGGTGGTGACCAGAGAATATACCATCAACATTCACAAGAGGATTCATGGAGTAGGCTTCAAAAAGCGAGCTCCCTGGGCTCTAAAGGAAATCCGCAAATTTGCCATGAAAGAAATGGGAACTCCATATGTATGCATTGACACCAGATTCAACAAAGCTGTTTGGGCCAAAGGGATAAGGAATGTCCCATACCATATCTGAGTGTGCTTGTCCAGGAAATGCAATGAGGATGAAGATTCGCCAAACAAGCTGTATACATTGGTTACTTATGTGCCTGTCACCACTTTCAAAAGCTTACAGACAGTCAATGTGGATGAAAACTAAATTGAACTTTGTTTAAATAAAGTTATAAAATGTCAAAAAAAAGACAGAAATATTAAATGCATCCTTTTCAAATCATACTGCTATAAAAATTCCATTTGGTAAAGGGCAATGGAAAGATAAATTAAAAATTAATTGGAAACTAATCTAATCCTAAAGAATAAGTGGATCAAAAAACAAATCACAGAAATAATCAATAATTTCATTAAAGACAGTGACAACAATGACACAACATGTCAGAATTTATGAGATGCAGCCAAAGCAGTACTTAGAGGAAAATGTATTTCTCCAAATTCTTACATCAATAAAATAGATAAAGAACAGATCAATGACTTGGGCATGCAACTAAAAAAACTAGAAAATTTTTAAAAATAAAAATCCCCAACTAAGCACCAAATTGGAAATCCTAAAAAACAAAGGTGAGACTTAAAAAACTGAAAGTAGATCAAGATGGCGGAGTAGAAGCAGGACCTCCCTGCTACTCCTGCTTCCACCTTCCCCAATCCATGTAAAAGGGGACTCTAAAAAAACTTTGGAGCTGCAGAACCCACAAAATAACAAAGAGAAGCTAACCTCCCACTGAGGACAGCCCGGCAGGCTGGCAGGAATCCCCAACGCAGTGCTCTACTAGCCGAGGCCAGCCCCCTGAGACTTTAGGCCCAGGGTGGGCCTGACCAGCCAGCCAGAGAGACTCCAGATCAGCAGTGGCTGTGGCCGCTTCCAGATTTATCAACACATAGATGCGAAAGACAGGGTGAGAGGTCAGTGCAGTCTGGACTTTGGGACCAGAAAGTGGGAGTGCGTGGCCAGGCACAGCCAGCCAGTGCCATGTGGCAGCTTCAGCTTCTGGCCTGCAGAGTATGGGGGGATCAAGCACCAGTCTAAGGGGTAATTGCTCTTGGTTTAACAAAACTTCTTGGACCTGGATTGCAGTCTAGGGTGGAGGTCCTGGGGTGTGTGACCAGCTTGCCAGAGCATGTGGACACCTCAAAGAGGGCACCCAACTAATACCTCCAGCAGCTGAGAAAACCCCAGCATTTGGAATGAAAGCTCCCCTGTCTTGTAGCAGAGTTCTACTGTGGCAAAAAGCCCAAAAGTCAAGTGACTGAGGGGCGACATGATCAGGCAAAGGAAACAAAGCAGACAAAAGATTCCAACATTAGACTCCTATTTTGGGGACAAAAAAGGAGCAAAGCATGGAACAAGAGGAAGACAGTGAAGTCAGAACTCCTGCACCAAAAGCTTCAAAGGAAAATACGAGCTGCTTACAGGCCATAGAAGACCTTAAGAAGCAGATAAGAAAAGTGGAGGAAAAATTGGGAAGAGAAATGAGAATGATGAAAGAAAATTACAAAATGAGAGTCAACAGCCTGACTGAGGAAAATCAAACCCTAAAAAATAGACTAACTCAAATGGCAAAAGAGGCTCAAAAAGGCAATGAGGAGAAAGCCTTAAAAAGCCAAATTTGCCAGATGGAAAAAGAATCTCAAAAGCTCAATGAGGAGAATCATTGCTTCAGAATTAGATTGGAGCAAATGGAAGCTAATGACTTTAGGAGAAATCAAGATGCTGTTAAACAGATCCAAACAAATGATAGAAGGCAATGTGAAATATCTCATGGGAAAAACCACGGACCTGGAAAATAGATCCAGGAGAGAGAATTTAAAAATTATTGGACTACCTGAAAGCCATGATCAAAGTAAGAACCTAGAAATCATCCTCCAAGAAGTTCTCAAAGAAAACTGCCCTGATGTTTTAGAAGCAGAGGGCAAAATACAGGTTAAAAGAATCCACCGATCATCTGCTGGAAAAGATCCCAAAAAGAAAACTCCTACGAATATTATAGCCAGCTTCCAGAATTCCCAGATTAAGGAGAGAATATTACAAGCAGCCAGGAAGAAACAATTTGAATATTGTGGAACTACAATCAGGATAACCCAGGATCTGGCAGCTTCTACACTGAGGGATCGAAGGGCTTGGAATATGATATTCCAGAGGTCAAAGGAGCTGGGATTAAAACAAAAAAAAAATCATGTTTCAGGGGAAAATATGGTCATTCAGTGGAATAGAGGACTTTCAAGCATTCTTGCTGAAAAAAAACAGAGCTGAATAGAAAATTTGACATTCAGATACAAGAAGCATGAGAAGGTAAACAGGGAAAAGAAATCATAAGGAATTTATCAAAGTTGAACTATTAACATTCCTACATGGAAAAACAATAATTGTAACTTATGAAACTTTTCTCAGTAATTGAAGGGAATAGAAATACATATATATGTCTATATATGAGGGTATGTGGGCATATGGATACACATGTGAATGTGTGTATATACGTTTACAGGTATACATAGAGGGCACAGGACCAATTTAATAGGAAGGGATAATACTTAAAAGGTGAAATTAAGAGGTGAGAGAGGAATATAATGAGAGGAGATGGGGAGAGACAGAATGGAGTAAACTATCTCATATAGAAGAGGCAAGGGAAAATGGTTACAATGGAGGGGAAGAATAGGAAGGCAAAAGGGAATGGGTCAACCTTATTCCCATTGAATTTGGCTTGAGGAGGGAATCAAATACACACTAAATAGGGTATCTCACCCTCCAGGAGAGTAGGGGGGAAGGGGATGAAAGGGGGAATGATGGAAGGGAAGGCAGGCTGAGGCTGAGGGGGAGGGAAGTTGGAAGCACCCACTTTTGAAAAGGGACAGGATCAAAGTAGAGAATAGAACAAGTGGGAGGTGGGATAGGAGGGAGGGAAATATAGTCAGTCTTTTACAATATAGCTACTATGTTATTGTTTTGCATTAGCCACACATGTACAACCTATACTGAACTGCTTATCTTCCCAGTAAGGGTGGGTGACAAGGGAGGAAGGGAATGAATCTGGAATTCAGTTTTAAAATCAAATGCTTAAAATTATATATATATACATATATACTATTATTAATACTATTTTACACATAATTGGGAAATAAGATATACAGGCATTGGGGCATAGAGATCTACTGGAAAAGTCGAAAGGGTTATGGGAGAAAATATGGAGAGAGAAGATTGGAGGAGGGGACATCCTGTGGGACTGCTATTTTGGGGTGGTGGGTAGGGGAAAAATGGGAAGAAAATTTGTAACTTAAAATCTGGCAGAAATAAATGATGTAAATTAGAAGTTAATAAAGCATTTGTAAAGAGTTTTGAACAACAACAAAATAAAAATAAATTTAAAAGAAGTAAAAAAATTGAAAGTAAGAAAACTATTGAGCTAATAAATAAAACCAGGAGCTGGTTTTATGAAGGAAAAAACCCAATAAAATAGATAAATTGTTAGTTAATCTGATTAAAAAAAGAAAGAAGAAAATGACATTTCCAGTATCAAAGTGAATGAAAATGAAATGAAAGGACAAATTCACCACCAATGAAGAGAAAATTAAAGCAATCATTACTGCCCAATTATATTCCAATAAATCTGACAATCTAAGTGAAATCTATGCCTATTTATGAAAATGTAAATTGTCCAGATTAACAGAAGAGGAACTAGAATACTTAACCCCATTTTAGAAAAAGAAATTGAACAAGCCATCAATGAACTCCATAAGAAAAAATACCCAGGGTCAGATGGGTTCCCAAGTGAATTCTACCAAACATTTAAAGAATAATTAATTCAAGTTAATTGAAACTATTTGGAAAAATTGGTGAAGGAGTCCTTCCAAATTCCTTTTATGACACAGATATGGTGCTGATACCTAAACCAGTAAGAGCCAAAACAGAGAGAGAAAGTTATAGACCAATTTCCCTAATGAGTATTGATGTAAAAATTTTAAATAAAATACTAGCAAGGAGATTACATCAACATATCACATATGTTGATGTATCATATACTATGATAGAAAGAATCATATACTATGACCAGGTGGGATATACATCAGGAATGCACAGCTGGTTCAATACTAGGAAAACTATCAGCATAATTGACTATATTAATTACAAAACCAGGGGCAGCTAGGTGGTGCAGTGAATAGAGCACTGGCCCTGGAGTCAGGAGGATCTGAGTTCAAATACAGCCTCAGACACTTAACATAAAAAATTAGCCCTGTGACCTTGAGCAAGTCACTTAACCCCAATCACCCTACCTTCCCCCTTCCAAAAAGCAAAAAAAAATTAAAATTAAAAAAGAACCAATAGACATCATGATTATCTTAATAGATATAGAAAAAAGCTTTTGCCAAAATATAGCACCCATTCCTATTAAAAACACCAAAAAGCACAGGAGTAAAGGGAGCTTTCCTTAAAATGATATGTAATATCTATCTAAAGCCATCAACAAGTATCATCTGTAACAGGGATAAACTAGAAGCCTTCCCCATAAGATCAGGGGTAAAGCAAGGATGCCCAATCATCACCACTATTATTCAATACTGTACTAGAAATGTTAGCTATAGCAATAAGATAAGAAAAAGAAACCGAAGGAAATAGAATAGGCAATAAGGAAACAAAACTCTCATTCTTTGCAGATGATATGATGGTTAGATGATTAGAGAATCAACTAAAAAACTACTTGAAATAATGAACAATTTTAGCAAAATTGCAAGATATAAAATAAACCCACATAAATCATCAGCATTTCTAGATATTACCCACAAAGACCTGCAGCAAAAAATAGAAAGATAAATTCTATTTAAAATAGCTGTAGACAATATAAAATACTTGGGAGTCTACCTGCCAAGACAAAACTAGGAACTACAAAACACTTTTCACACAAATAGAGTCAAATCTAAACAACTAGAAAAATATCAATTGCTCATGGTTAGGCTGAGCCAATATAATATGACAATTCTACCTAAATTAAACTATTTTGTAGAGTTAGAAAAAATAATAACAAAATTCATCTGGAAAAACAAAAGATCAAGGAAATTAATGAAAAAAAATGTAAAGGAAGGTGGCTAACTTGTATCAGATCTCAAACTATATTATAAAACAGCAACCATCAAAACTATCTGGTACTAGCTAAGAAAGAGTAGTAGATTAGTGGAAAAGATTAGGGACATGACACAGTAACAAATGACTATAGCAATCTAGTGTTTGATAAACTCGAAGACCCCAGCTTCTGGGATAAGAACTCAGTATTTGACAAAAATTGCCAGGAAAACTGGAAAACAGAATGGCAGAAACTAGGTATAGACTAATATTTACAACTTATATCAAGATAAGGTCAAAATGGGTATGTGATTTAGACATAAAGGATGATACCCATAAGCAAATTAGGAGAGCATGGGATAGTTTATCTGTCAGATCTATGGAGAAGGGAATAATTTTTGACCAAACAAGAGATAGAGAGCATTATGTGAAATAAAATGGATAATTTTGATGATATTAAATTAAGAAGGTTTTGCACAAACAAAACCAATGCAACCAAGATTAGAAGGAAAATAGAAATCTGGGAAACTTTTTACAGCAAGTATCTCTGATAAAGGCCTCATTTCTCAAATATATAGAGAATGGAATTTTTTTTAAAGCAATTGGGGTTAAGTAGCTTGCTCAAGGTTACATGGCCAGTTATTTCTGGGTGTGGTGCTAAGTATCTGAGCCCAGATTTGATCCCCAGGTCATCCCAAAAAATTTATAAGAATACAAGTCATTCCCTAATTGATAAATGGTCAAAAGATGTGAACAAGCAGTTTTCAGATGAAGAAATCAAAGCTATTTATAGTCATATAAAAAATGCTCTAAATCACTATTGATTAGAGAATTGAAAATTAAAACAACTCTGAGGTACCACCTCATACCTATCAGATTGACTAATATGACAGAAAAGGAAAATGATAAATGTTAGAGTGGATGTGGGAAAATTGGGTCACTAATACACTATTTGTGGAATTGTGAACTGATCCAACCATTCTAGAGAGCAATTTGGAACTATACCCAAAGGGCAATCAAATCATGTGTATCTTTTGATCTAGCAGGACCACTCCTAGGTCTGTATCCCAAAGAGATAATAAAAAAAAAAAAAAGGAAAAGGACACACATGTATAAAATATTTATAGGAGTTCTTATTGTGGTGGCAAAGAATTGGAAATTGAGGGAATGTCAAGCAATTGAGGAATGGCTGGATAAGTTATGGTATATGAATATAAAGGAATACTACTGTGCTAGAAGAAATGATGAATAGGAAGACTTCAGATAAACCTGGAAAGACATGAACTAATGCAAAGTGAAGTGAGCAGAAACAGAAGAACAGTTTACACAGTAACAGCAATATTGTTTGACGATCAAATACAAATAACTTAGTACTTCTCAGCAATACAATGATTCAAGACAATTCCCAAAGAATCATGACAGAAAAAGCATGCTATTTTCTCTTCATTTTTTTTCATATTTTTTTTTCCTTTTGGTCTATTTCTTCTCTTACAACATAGCCAATATGGAAATATGTTTTATGTTGTTATACATGTATAACCTATATCAAATTGCTTACCATTTTAGGGAGGGGGAGGGAAGAGAGAGAGGAAAAAATTTACAACTTAAAATGTTTTTAAAGAATGTTAAAAATTGTCTTTACATGTAATTGGAAAAAGTAAAATGTTATTTATAAGAAAAAAACTAAAACTTATGGCTGAGACATTCCACCATCTCCAAAACAAACAAACATTACACAGGGCCTTTTTACCCTTCCTAATTTACAAACCAAAAGTTCTCTAATCTCCCACAGTGCAGGATTTATACCTAAGGAGAAAAGGCCAGCCAGGACCACTGCCCTGGTACAGACACTGATGGCCTTTCCCTAGGCAGGCTAGATTTCCCTTGGTAATTAACTCTCAGGAAGCTATATTTGCTGGCTTGTAATTTCCTTTCTTTGGACCTCAGTCGTCACATCTCTGAAATGAGGGGGTTATGGTCTCTAAGGTCAATTTCAGTTTAAAATTCACAATCCTATGAATGCTGTATTTTAAATGATAATCCATCAATTCTGACACCAGAAGACAGGTTGCTGCCACCCTCATTGAGAGGAGCAATTCCTATGGAAAGGGGGCTTACATTGATCACATGGACAAAGATTCTGGTAGTTCTGAGTAGTTTTAGTACATAGGGTAAAGCTTGTTCTCAAATGTTAACCTAAAACTGTATCTTAACATATTATGACATTTTTCCTGTTTAAAATTCCTGAAAATGTTACCCCAAATCATTTTGGGAAGGAAGAAAACAAGCATTCATTAAGCACCTACTATATACCAGGTATTGAGCTACCTCATATGATCCTCACAACAACCCTGGGAGATAGGTGCTATTATTACCACCATTTTACAATTGAGAAAACTGAGGTACATGAAGTTTAAATTACTTGACCACAGTCACACAGCTAGTAAGTTTCTCATTTAGTATTTTATTTTCCCCCAATTACATGTAAAAATAATTTTTAACATTTTAAAATTAATTTATTTTTAGTTTTCAACATTCACTTCTATAAGATTTTGAGTTCTAAATTTTCTCCCCATCCCTCCCCTCCCTGTAACACAAAATGGCATGCAATCCTATATAGGCTATACATACACATTCATATTAAACATTTTCCCATTAGTCATGTTGTAAAGAAGAATTAAAACCAATGGGAGAAACCATGAAAAAGAAGAAAGAAAAAAAGGGGGAAAGAGCAAATAGTATGTTTCAATCTGCATTCAGACTTCATAGCTCTTTTCCTGGATGTGGATAGAATTTTCTATCATGAGTCTTTTAGAGTTGTTTTAGAACCTTGCATTGCTGAGAAGAGCTAAGTCTGTCAAAGTTATTCTTCCCACAATGTTGCTGTTACTGTATATGATATTCTCCTGGTTCTGTTCACCTCGCTCAACATCAGTTCATGTAAGTCTTTCTAGGTTTTTCTGAAGTCTGCCTGCTCTTCACATTAGTTTTAAAATTTTTGAGTTCCTATGCCCAAAGGGCTATAAGAATGTGCCCTTTGACCCAGCAATACCACTTCTAGGACTGTATTCCAAAGAGAATTTGGACCTTTTGTGTATATGTGTGTGTGCGTGCACACGCACATGTGTGCTAGAAAATGCTTGAGTATAGAATAATGTTAAATAAAATAAAATTGTTTCTGTCAGACTTGTGCCTAAAATGCAAAAAATAAAATTTAATAAAAAGAAATGGGACATGGTTCCTCATCAACACCAGCACCAGTTACTGATCAATTATCACTGACTTTCAAAGAAGCAAAGCCAAGATCCCAAGAGGGGCAGCAACCCCCCACCCCCACCAGTCCTGCTTTCATCCCATTCCCCCTAAGCTATCATTTGAAGAAGCAACTCCCAGTTGCATCCTGGCAACTGCTATAGTCAGGTGCTATAGTCACAGGTGCTATAGTCACAGCTATGAAGACCCAGAAAAGAAAGTTCTTGACACCAAGGTCCTTGGGGTTGTCAAGTGGTTCCACATCAGAAGCTGATATGACTTTATCAGTTTCTTCTTTTTTTAAAAAAATCTTATTTAATATTTTATTTTTCCAATTACATGTAAAAACAATTTCAACATTCCTTTTTTTTTTCAAGTTTTGAGCTCCAGATTATTTTCCTCCCTCTCTACTCCCTCATTTAGAAGGCAAGCATTTTATCATAGGCTATGCATGTGTAGTCATATAAAACACATAAGTCATTCTGTGCAAGAAAACACAAACCAAAAAAATCCCCAGAAAAATAAAGGAAAAGTATCTTTGATCTGAATTCAGGTTCCACCAGTTCTTTCTCTGGAGATAGACAGCACCTTTCATCATAAGTCCTTCAGAACTGTCTTGAATCACTGTATCACTGAGAATAGCTAAGTTATTCATAGTAGATCATCATATAATATTTCTGCTCCCAAGTCCATCTCCTGGTTCTGCTCATTTCACTATCAGTTTCTTCTTTTAAAGAAGATGCACGACCATCTGCTTTACTGCTACACCCCAAGTACCATGGGATTTTTCCTTCCATCTTGTGGCTGAAGCCTTCCTTGTGTGTGGTCTCCTTTTAGAATACACAATCCTTGAGGGTAAGGGATGGTCTTGCATTTTTATGTGTATCCCAAGCAATTAACACATTGTTGGTTACACATTTGCACTTAACAAATATTTTTTCATTCATCCTTCCTAAGGGAAGACTGATTTTTTAGGGGATGGTTTAATTGTGGTCTAGCTTTAAGGCAGAGGTTTAAATTAGATTAGATAACTTCCAGCAGATTTTCTAGCTTTCTTTAAAGCTCAAATTAAATGTCTCCTCCCATGGAAAACCCATTCTGATCCTCTAAACTGCTATTGTCAGAAATCTTTATGTATCTGTTTCACATTTACTTTTCTCCACCCTGTTTAATTCTTACTGGGGGTGATTTAAAAACTGTACTCAAACACCACTTCCTCCTTCATCTAGCCCTTTGCTAAGAGTGAGTGAAGTAAATCCAGCTGCTATCTCTGACACAGAATAAAATAGTAGAAACATTTCAGTCAGTGATTCAGACATTTATTAAGCACCTACTGTGTGCGAAATAATTTAGCACTTAGCACAATACCAGTGTCTGGCACGTAGTAGGTAAGGCACTTAATTAATAAACAATATATGTGTGTGTGTGTATATATATATATATATATATATATACAGAGAGAGAGAGAGAGAAAGAGAGAGACTGCTGGTAAAGTATTTGGATATGCCCAGGGGTGGGGGGGAGAAGGAGTGGTAAGATATCAAATAATTTTGTGATAGTACCTCATAGAACTCCTTTGAATGAAAAGTTAAAGAATAATAGAGGACATAATTCAGGAATAAAGTGAAATATGGTCAGAGTACTGAAAGAAGATTGTGATAATCAGGCTATTTTAATATGGAAAAACAAAGGCTAAGAAGAGATGTAAACAAAGACAATTGGAAACAAACCAATATGGAGAGTCAGGAGACAATCAATTGATCAAATAGACTAGGGGTCTAATCCAATTTTGCTATTAATTTTCTTTTTTTTTTTCTGGAAAACTTTATTTTTATTATAGGTGGAATGGGGACACAGCAAGTTAGACGATTCCAATTTTGTTGGCAACATCTAAAGCATCATAGTCTGGAGCAAGACGGACATAGGCCTTTTTCTCTCCATCAGGCCGGATCAGTGTGTTGACCTTGGCCACATCGATGTCATACAGCTTCTTTACGGCCTGCTTGATCTGAGGCTTGTTGGCCTTGACATCCACAATGAAGACTAGGGTGTTGTTGTCCTCAATCTTCTTCATAGCAGACTCGGTGGTCAAGGGAAACTTAATGATGGCATGGCTTGTTTCTGTGAGGGGCATTCTTCCGAGGGTATCTGGGCTGCCTTCAAAGTCTCAGTGTCTTGGGTCGCCGGAAGGTGGGGGATGTTCAGATCTTCTTCTTTTTGTGGCTATGGACACCCTTCAGCACTGCCTTCTTGGCCTTCAAGGCCTTGGACTTGGCTTCTGTCTTGGGGGGGACAACAGCTTCCTTCTTCACCTTCAGCGCCATGTTGGGGGAAAGGTGCTACTAATTTTCTGTGTCACTTTAGTCAAGTCACTTCCCCTCTATGGGCTTCAACTTTTTCATCTGTAAAAGGAGAAGCTAAGACAATATGAATTTGAAAATCCCTTCCAAATTCATAATTCTGTATCCTCATGACAGGAATAACCCAAACACCAGATACTAGAACTACCTTGGAGTTTGAATAAGGAAAATTTAGGACAAATTAAAGATTGTCCTAATTTATTCAGTAGAGAATGCCTAGATTCTGCCCATTCCCTCAGGAGATGTAATCAGTTAAAAATATGAAGAGAAGTGTTTAGGGGAATCCTTAGATGACAGCTCTATAGTGGGTTATGAAGGGCAGCCAAGTGGGGACCTTTGGGACAATCCACGAGCAATAAGATAAGAGGTGAGGGTGGCCACAGCTTTCTCCAAACCAGGCTTCTGAGGAACAGGATACTTAGATAGAGGCATTGACCCTGGAGTAGATCACAGGAAGTATCTCTGATGGTTTTAATGGTCCTTTTCCCCATGAAAATGACAAAATAATTCAGCAAAAACCATCCTTTCCTGGTCCCAGGATTTTCATCTGAAGGGGAAGTTCATGAGCTTCTTCCCACCTCAGTTCTCTCTTTGGGAGCTGGCTTTCTGGTATCCACATACGTCCATAGCCACAGCCACCTCTACCTCCACCTCCATCCATGAATATTTCTGTGTACATGTATGTGTACACACATGGACACACAATCCACATACATGTGTACATACAAACTAAGATCCCACCACACTGGTTATATATGCACAAGTATAGGTGTCACATATGTGTGTACATGCACATACGTGCATAGATAAGCCTATATGCATGACTAAGCTGTGTGTGCACATGTAGGTGTTACTGCATGTGTGCATCATGCATGTATGTGTGCATACCTATAATACCTACATGTGTATACACATCTATATTATACACACACGTGTATATGCACATATGTACACACGCATATGTGTGTGTGTGACTACTAAATTTACTATCAGGGCAGAACAGTGGTCAAAATGTTATGTCGTACCACCACCCTTGTTGATGTTCTTAGTGTCTCTTGGACTATTATACTGGCCTCCTAATTGGTCTCCCTGCCTTCATTCTCTTCTTTCCCCAAACCATACTTCACACAGCTACCAGGCTGAGAACATCACCCCTATGGTCAAAGACTTTCAATGGGTCACTACTTCATTACTGTATTTTACCACATAGTCATTGCCCCGCATAATCAGAGCACCTTATTTTTTTAATCCAAAAATTGGTTTATAATCTTTCATCACGTAATCATCACATGGTGTAATTCTGTTTACCATTCCAGAGTAGCAATGTATTCACCAGTGGCATGTGGATAGGCACTTATCTCTCATGCATTGCGAGCCTTGAGCCTAGAATTCTCAGCACACGGGCACAATTGTCAGCTTATTTCCGAAAGCCAACTGTCATGGATTGTTTAGAGAGCTGTAGTACTTGCCTCCATCCTGTACAAGGGCCAAGGAACATGTGTGTGCAGAACTAGGTGATGAACCATCAGATCAAGGGTCATAGACTCAGAGCTTTCAAGGGACCTCAGAGGCATCTAGACCAACCCCCTCATTTTACAGATGAGGAAAATTGAGCTCTAGGAAGGGTAAGTGACTTGACCAATTAGTGTCCAGGGACCTCATTCCCCTCTCCCCAACACCTCTCCCTTTCCCTTGTTCCTCCGTTGCCTTGTAAGTTTATTATTGTGAATGGTGATCTATACGAATACTACCACCTTGTGGCCAAGATAGGAACTGCGCCTGCTATGAATCAAGCCACACCTGATGACTAGGTCCGGGAAGGGACAGAAAGAGCCAATCACTTATCCCCTGCCCCCAACCACCCTACAAGTTTTGATTGTTCTAACTCTCCACTCTCAGTGGTGCCGATCTTGCCCTAACTAGCTTGCACCCACAGGATCCACAGTAAGCCCTACACCTGTTCAAAATCACAAATGGGTCTGTGTGTGTCTCTAGGGCCAATGTATGGACAGATTCTCCATTTCACACTGTCATGTCCATTCAGCCTCTTTTGCCTGACCTTAGTGACCTAAGTGCACTGGGATAATTAAGTTCTGGTCTCCTTCCTCTCCTTTCCTCACTCCAGAATTTTGCTCCCTAGCATGTCTATTTTAAGCAAAGGCAAGGAGTCACAGGGCAAGGCATGGAAAGGATCAATCATTGGTGCCTGCTCTCACATAGGCCCAATCACTTCAAGGGCTGTTCAGTTGTTTTAGTACTGATCACACACACACACACACACACACACACACACACACACACGATTACCTAGAGAGCTTCTGAAGGAAAACTAGCTGCTCCATTCAGTTCAACAAACATTTATCAAGAGATTACTGCATGCTAGATTCTGGGGATACAAAAATTAAAGCTTTAAAGTCAGGTGGGTGGCTCAGTGGATAGAATCAGGAAGCCTGGAAAAACCTGGAAAAACTCAAGGAAAACCTGAGTTCAAATCTGGCCTCAGACTCTTACTAGCTGTGTGACTCTGGCGAGCCACTTAACCTCTTTTTGCCTCAGTTTCCTTAATTGTAAAATGAGGATAATAATAGCACCAACCTTGAGTTGTGAGGATTAAATGAGATAATTGTAAAGCACTTGGCATAGTGCCTGGAACATAGGCACTATATAAATGTTTATTCATTTCCTTCCTCCCTGACAATGAAGAGCTTGGATTGGACATCACCTGTTGAGAGGAAGATGAATCCTTTGGTCTGTTCTTCAATGAAAACTGTCTGTCTCTACAAAATCTCCCACCTCAGAGAATGGAAGGATCTTGGAGTAAGGATGAAATGACCACAGTCCAGTCCCCCAAGCTGCAGTGGGTTAGGGGGCATGGTCCCAGGCTCACCCACATCATGGAGAGGGCTAGCTCTTGGAAGCCTGTTCCTTCCTGGTCTCACCTCTTTCCACCCTCTCCTTTTTCTGTTGTGGCCTCCTCCTAAATGTCCAGAGAAGGGGATACTAGGAAAGGAAGGACATGGAGCTTAATGCCCTAAAGCCCGTGCTTTCTATCCCCAAGAACACTTCCCCTAGATTGTACAGGGAGGGCCCTGAGCTCATGCTGATGCATCATGGACACCAGCACCTCTGAAACAGAAGGGACCAGGCACCCACTCACTCACTCCCTCCTGGCAGGAAAAGCCTTGAACCTCTCTTTAGGCTATTCTGATCACCAAGAAATGTTTAATGATTGATTTATCGATTCTCTTTCAGTATGTTCAGCCATTCATAACTCAGTAATGTGCAAAGACTGATGTTCGTGCTGCCCTCCAGTGGTCATCATTGAGATTGCACTTGAGTGTCCCTGAAGCAGTAGTTAAGGTTTTGAATACAGGGTGAGCAGTTATCACCAATGTGGAGCGCAAGGGTACATTAGGGATCATTCAGTCCAATCTCCTCACTTTACAAAAGTGAGTGTGCCCAAGGTCACACAGGTAGCAAGTAATCAGAGGCAGAATTTTAGTCCAGATCCTTAAAACCCACATCCAGCAAGGTTGCCAATAGCCTTCTGCTGCCAGACTGTCATTGTTGGGTTTCGATTTGTGTCCGAGGAAGGTGTTACAGAATCGAAGAATTCCAGAATTTCATCTGATCAAACCATAGCTGAACTGGAATTTCCCTACAACTTTCCTAACAGGTTGTGATCCATTGTTTGCTTGAAGAATTCCAATGAGAAGGAGCCCATGACTTCCCAAGGCAGAGCAAATTTTTCTTTGCATCAATTCTAAGGCCTCTTCAAAGCCTTTACCCACTACTCCTAGTTCTGCCTTCTGGGAGTCAAACAGAATAAATCAAATCACTTTTCCATCTGACAGCTATTCAAATGTTTAAAGATAGCAACTAGGGGGTGGCCAGGTAGCACAGTAAGAGCACCACCCCAGTGTTGGGATGACCTGGGATTGAATCCAGGCTCAGACACTTAGCACCCACCCAGAAACACGTGTAACCTTGAGCAAGTTACTTAACCCCAATTGCTTAAAAAAAAAAAATAAAGATAGCAACTAGGTCTACCCTCCCCTCATTTCTCTGCAGATTTTTCTCTTTTCCAGGCTACACCCTCAGCTCATTCAAAAAATAATCACAGGACATAAAACTTAGATTGACATCTCCTGGGAGATCTCCCCTTTTTAAAAAATTGTTTTTGGTTTCTTGTTTTAGGAAGTATTCAGGACCTGTGATGTTATAGGTATGGAAACTGACCACGTGTTGATTAGTCATTTATTTGTAATGTGGAGTCTTAGAGAGTTGTCTGGGTCATTGAGAGGTCATACCACTGGTATGTGACAGAAGCAGGATTTGAACACAAGTCTTTGTGACACCAGGACCAAACTTCTATCCATTACACTCTGCTGGTTTTCAACTTACCCACGTACTTCCTAAAATGTGACCCACAAAATTGCTCTAGATCAGAAATTATCTGGGCAGCCTGGTGTAGTGGATAGAGGTTTGGGTCTGAAGCCAGAAAGCGCTGGGTTTAATTAAACTCAGCCTCTGGCACACACAAGTGGTTTGACCTCTTTGTGTTTGAGACAACTCCCTAAGACTCCACTTTACAGAGGAATTACTAATCTATATCTGTGGGCAGTTTCCACACCTATGATATCACAGATGCTGAACATCTTCCCCCTACCAAAGAAACCCCCAAAAGTTCCTTTGAGGAAAAGTTTCTTTAAGGAAGCCTGAGATTACAGTAGGGAGGGGTGTCCTTCAAAGAGACTCTGCTGAATGCCCTGATAACTGTCTGTGATAAGGGTTGCAAGTAAGATATGCCAATCCCAATCCTATCGGCCCCGCTTCCCTGGCTGCCATAGCTCATGGCTCTTGCCTCCCAGAGGGTAAATCCTATAGGGCACAGCTCCAAGTTGTCTCCTCCCCTATTCTCTCCATCTGTGACCCTTAAAGACACTGTGAAAAATTGAGGGAACTCGAGTTTCTGGCCAGATCTTTAGCTGGACATCTTGCCTGTACTGCTGGGACCTGCATGTCAAATATACAGTTTCAGTCTTGTCCAGCAGGAGAATCATCTAACCTGACTCAAGTGAGAGATTAGTGGGTAACATTCCATCCTCCCTGACATCCTTCAAACCTCCCTTCCACAGCCATTCATGGCCCTGTGGCAAGGTGACACTTCATACTCTAGACATCCATAATTCTACCACGTGCCTCTTTTCTCTGCCTCCTAAGTTTACTATTAGGGCACAGCAGTGGTCTGAGCTTCATATCGCCCCTCTCTGTCTCTCACTTTACCTATTATGGAGGCCTCCTCACTGGGCTTTTTTCTCTCCCTTCTCCAAGCCATTATTCACACAGTTGCCAGTCTTATAACATCACTCCCCTGGTCAAAAACGTTCAGTGGCTCACTACTGAATACAACTCAAAAATCCAAGGTCCTTATGCTGGCATTCAAGGCTTTCTACAATTTGGCATGATCATTTCATATCAGTTCCCTTCATGTACTTAATGTTTTGGCAAAACTGCCAAACATTTGCCAGATCTTAATCTTCTTTCCCCCACCTCTATATATTTGAATGTCTCCCCCCTCTCCCTTTCACCTAGATTTGATTCTCTACACCACTATCTGTTCAAGTACTTCCTTTCCTCTGAGAACCAGATCAAGGACTACCTCTTTCATGAAGGCTTCTCTGCTCAGTCAAAGCTTAATATTCTCCCTCCCCAAATTCCTCACACTAGTTCAGTCCCAATGATACTTTTATCACATTTTATATACTTATTTATATATATTTATATACTTTATTAATCAGGGTAATTTGATCATTTTTCATTTTCCAAGCACTCAACACAATTCTTTGCACATGGTAGGAAATAAATAGATGTTTTTTAAATTGACCTGAAATAAATTAAATTGAACAATAGTAATTCTAAAATAAATAAACTTAATTCTCTTATAAAAATAAAATATTGTGTCCTGTATTAAAATCAAACAAAAAATCAACAATAAAAGTCTATTAGAAATACATTTTTTAAAATAAGCAAGGGTGAAAAAACAAAATAATTTCTTTTTGAAAGTGATATAATAGTTTACTTATAGAAACCTAGAGTGTCAAGTAAAAAGTAATTAACACAATTAATAACCAGCAAAATTGTAAGATATAAATAAATTTCCTCAAATTGTCAGCATTTCTGTATATTACTAACAAAACCTAGCAAGAAGAGATGGAAAGAGAAATTTCATTTAAAATACCTACAGAATATATAAAATACTTGGAAGTCTATTTACAAAGACACACATATGAATTATATGAGTAGAATTACAAAACACTTTTTTATGGAAATAAAGACAGACCTAAACAATTGGAGAAAAATTAATTGTTCATGGGTAGGCTGAGTCGATATAATATAAATGGTAATTCAACCTAAATTAGTTAACTTATTCAATGCTATATCAATTTAATGACAAAAGAATTGTTTTATAGTGCTAGGAAAAAAACACACTAAAATTCATCTGGAGAGGGAAAAAAGTTAAGAATCTCAAGGGAAATAATGAGAAGAAGAGAACCTAACATTACTAGATTTCCAACTACACCACAAACCAGTAATTATCAAATCAATTTGGTATTTGTTAAGAAATCTATCAGTCTATCAGTGGAAGAGATTAAGTATAAAATATACAGAAAAGAATTAATCTAGTAGCCAAATCCTTGATAAAGTCAAAGAGCCCAGCCCAGTAACAACTCATTCACTATTTGACATTTTTTTTTTGCTGGGAAAACTGAAAATAAGTCTGGCAGAAACTAGGAATAGCTTTGATACTATAGACCAACACCTCACACTATATAACAAGATAAGCTCCAAATGGGTACATGACTTGGACATAATGGGTGATATTATAAGCAAATTAAAGGAGCAAGGAAGAAATTTCCTTTCATATTTATAGACAGAGGAAGAATCATGACCAAATAAACAATAGGGAAGATCACAGAAAAAAATGGATAATTTTGATTATATAAAATTCAGAAGTTTTTAAACAAACAAAACTAATATACCTAAAATTGGAAGAGAAACAAATAACTAGGGAAAACTTTCTTGCAACAAGTTTCCTTAAAAAAATAAATTTAAAAAAAGTTTCCTTGATCAAGGTATATAAAGGTTCAAATTAATATGAACAAATGCCATTCCTCAATTGATAAATGATGGTCAGTGGATATGAATAGGCAGTTTTCTAAGGAAAAAATCCAAGCTATCTATAGTCACATGAAAAAAATTCTCCACATCACTAATAATTAGAGAAATGCAAACTAAAACAACTCTTAAATTCTACCTCACACCCATTAGATTGGCAAAATTGACCCCCCCCCCCAAGAAAAAGGAAAACGGCAAATGTTGGAGGGATTTCCAGAAAACTGGAATATTAATGTATTTTTGGTGGAGCTGTGAATTGTTCTAGCCATCCTGAAAAGCAATTTGGAACTATGACAAAATGTTATTGAACTGTGCATAATCTTTAAACTAGTTATATCACTACCAGTCCTACACCTCAAATAGATCAAAGAAAGAAGAAAAAAGAGACCTATATGTACAAGAAAACTTGCAATAGCTCTTTTTTATGATTGTAAAAGACTGGAACCTAGGGTGATGTTCATCAGTTGAAGAAGATAAAATCAAATTATAGTATATGAATGTGACAGAATACTATATTACATAAGAAATGATGAAAGGGATGGTTTCAGAGAAATCTAGGAAGACTCATATAAACCAATACAGAGTGAACAGAACCAGGAGAGCTATTTATATGACTGTAAAAACAAGCAACTTTGAAAGACTTAAGAACTCTGATCAACACAAGGAGCAACCATTATTCCAGATGACAAATGATGAAGCATGCTACCTAATTCTTGACAGAAAGTTGGCAGACTCATGGTGCAGAATGAAATATATGTATGTTTTGGACATGGACAATGCAGGATTTGGTTTTGCTTAACTCTACATATTTGTTACATATTTTTCCAATGGGGGGAGTAAGTGGAAAGAAAAGAAAATTAATTTTTACTCTTTAAAATTTTTAAGTAAAAAAATTTAAAGTAAAAAGCATTCCCTAAAACAAACTAATTAAGAATATACCAAGTCTCATTATCTGAACTGTTATCTAGACATACCTCTCTCATCTTTTACTTGGGCAGTTGATCTTTTAAGGGAAGGTATTATTGTTTAAAATATGTTTTATTGTCTTTATATCAGAATTATTTTCTACCTCCAGTTGCTGCAGTTTGAATTCTTGTTCCTGACAAAGGAAAACAGTTACAAAAAAAAATCTGATACAGAAAACATATCTGTCAACATATGCAACATTCTGGCTTAGTAGCCCCCTCCCTGTCTTCCTTGAGGAAGGAAGCACTTTTTTTTTTAACTCTTCTCTGGGAGGTTCATTAGTTTTTCAATGATCGAAAGTTCCACTTCATTTAGTGGTCTTTCTTTTCCATTATTGCAGCAATGTATACCAGTTTCTTGGTTCTGCTTATTTCTCTCTTCATCAGCTCATATAGATCTTCACCTGTTTGTTTTTTAATTCTTCATAGTCATCATTTCTTACGTTATTACTGTATAAAAATATTACATTAAGTTAATATAACCATTACTCAGTCATTAACCAATCAGCAGGAACCTAGTTTCTTTCCAGTTCTTTGCTACCACAAAAAGTATTGCTAGGGATATTTTGGTACATATTGGACTTTTGTTTCTGTCTTTTGACTTCCTTGATGTATTATTGCCCAGTAGTGGCATCACAGAGTCAAAGAACATTCCTTCCTTTCTTATTTCCCTGAATGTGTAGTTCATTACTATCCCTTTTTTTTTTTAACCTGTTTGCAATGAAATCTCTTCAGTGGGTGCATGCATTCCCAATCTTAGTGGGTCAGTTGGTCCTAGAAATTCTGATTCCCTTTCCCCTGAGGCAGGATAAGTGGTCTCTGTAAGCAGTAAATCCCTGCAAATTATACCCATTGTAAGTTTCTGATCTACCTTTATAGAATATCTCTCTTCCCTCATGGGAGTGTTCCCCAGTGGAACTCCCTCCCATCATATAAACAAATTTTGCCCTTTCTTTCCATCTGTTTCAGTCATTCCTTTCGTCTTAATAACTCTTCTCCTATAGGCCTTCTTCCTGAGAAACGACAGGAGTTATTTTCCCTTCATTAACATGTGACTTGATTAGAGTACATCACACATCCCTCTTTCTCTTCTTCATCCCCACTCTTTTATGTGCCCTTCCATTCTGCAATTTAATCCCCCAAAACACACACACACACTGATTCTCCTTCAAGCAGAGAGCTATAAGGTTTAGCCCATGATATTTCAAGCTTTTGGTGTTGCATTCTATTTGACTTCCATTTTTATTCTTTTCTCCATCAGTACTTTTAGAAAAATCTCTTCATGGTATCTCTGTTGTTTACCTTTCCTGTATGTCTATTGTCTGGGATGTTTGAAAAAGAAATAATTTGTTCTGGTCTGGTTTTCTTTATAAAAATGCTCTAAACATTTCCATCTCTTTTTCATTAAAGATTAGGTTTGCAAGGTATTGGGTTCAATCTTGAGCTCCTTGTTCTTTTAAACACATTATTTTATTCGTTCTTGTGGTTTCTGGTGGGTTCAAAATAATCTTGTGTTATTCAACTCTCCTTTCCCTTGTATATGAAGGTCCTTCTCTTGTTCTCTTGAGGAATTTGGCTTTTGTTAAATTTAACTACTTTATGTCTTGGAGTTTATAGCAGAGGTTGTTTTTCTGGAAGTGATCTGGGGATTCTTTTGGCTGGTTGTAAGGGTTATGGGATTTAAAGATCTCCCATGCCCCATGGACGTGCTGACATAGCAGAGCAAGGAAAAAAAAAAAAGCCGAGCTAACGGTCCTGTGGTTGGCAGTTGGTGGCAGTTGCCTTTTTTTTTTTTTTTTTGAGTTAGGACTCCTGCTGAGCACTGCCAGGGGCCGGAGCTGCTGGGAGCGCTCTTCCAGGATGCTGGGTGGTTGCTGTGAGTGGGGAGAGGAGGACCTTTGCCTGAGGTAGCCTGTTCTGTTTTAAAGGCTTGAAAATGTGGGTGCTTTCTACTTTATCTACCTGTGCCAATATCATAACTACTCTGATGGCTTTCACTTTCTGGTTTTGGGACTCAGTCTTTTGGTATCTTAATAAATTTTCTAGTTTATTTCCCCAAATGGCAAACCTGACGTATTTTGTGATGGATAATTATATCAGCATATTTGTAATCTCTATAGGCATTGTGAATATGGCATTGCTGATACACTGGTACTTTGCTATGTTCAGAAATATTGAACCTTTTCTTGTATTGTTTCTTTGCATTATGGTGTTTAGGGGTTTTGACTTACGTTCTTCTAGAAGACCCATAATTCTTATATTGTTCCTTGGCATCCTCTCTTCATGATCAATATATTTTGCTTTATGGAGATAATATTTTATTTTAGTATTATTGCTTTTTGTTTCTCTTCTTCCAGGATGTCCTTCACTTCTGCATATTTGAATGTTCAGTCACTTAGTCTCTCTTTTGTTTCTTTAGTAAGGTTTGCTGCTGTGCTTTCAGTTTTTTCTATTCTGCCAATTACTTCTGCTGTTCAGGCCATAATTTCTGCTCTTACAATTTTTATTTCTCTTTTAAACCATTCAGGAACATCATGTTGCAGTTTAATATTTTCCTGAGAATCATCAGGGTTCTCTCATCAGCATTTTAAACAATTTTTCATTTGATTTCAGATGATTCTTTTTCCTTTGTCAAACAATATCAATTTGTAGATACCTGGACTGTAGATACCTGATCTGGAGGCCATATTCCTTTCTTTTATTAATATCTTCTCTGTTGGTTTATATGCTTATGCTCAAGGTATTTAACATAGTTTTATTCTTCCTGAAATATTTTGTAATTTCAGTCTTCTTTCCTTTTATTCCTCCTTTTGCTCACTTTTTCACTCTTTCCTCTTTGACTGTGGTTTCTCTTAGAATTGGCCTTCAAAGCTTTCTCAGCCTACTCCCTCACTGGGCAATTCACATTTTACCAGCCTTTGTCTCTGCCCCAACCGATATTTGGGGGAACAGTTCAACTTCCTTTTAGTGATCTTTTCATTCACATATAGTCATTGTTTATCACTCATTATTTTAATACTAGGGGTACTAAAACTCACTTGGTCTATTCACCTATAGCTTCCTATTTTTCTTCATTCCTGGACCACCTCCTTTTCTCATCATACAAAGTTTTTATAATGTCTTTTATACTGCTGGTGCTGACCATTCATTTGTCTATTGTCCTTTTGGTTAGTAATAATTTTGATTCCTCTGATTCTGCAGGGTTCCATGATGTGGGTCATATAGCACCAGGAGAATGTTGTCATTAAAGAGATGAATGTTTGTGGCTATGAGAAGTTGGGGATTATTGAGAGACATGGGCATTTACCCAAATTCAATTTAGTCTAATAGACTCCTACTCAACTCTGGGCCTAGATCATTGCTTATCTCTATGCCTCTATAAAATGTACAATTAGAAATATGCATATATGTACATACATACAAAAGTATATGCACATATATGTATCATATGTGTGTATGTATATTGTGTATCTCCATAAATACAGATTTCGATATGCCTGAAAAACCACAGCTAGGGTTACATATATATTTATGTTTACATATATGTAACTTAACTCTGAGCATCAACAAAACTAGTTAAACAACTATTAACATTTGAAAAAATGAGTTTCAACTTCTACAATGTCCATAACTATTCCCTCTGTGTATCCTTTCATTTTCTTCATCCATGCATCCCTACATTTACCCATAAATTTGTCCTTCAAATAGTTGTAGTCAGTGTGCTTACCTTTCTGGCCCTGTTTCCTTTCTCTCGGGTTATTTCAAACAAGTTTCTTAAATTTTCTTCAGGTTCTTCACATTTACGTGATAAATGGAATAGGCTGGGGGTCTACTTACTGGCCCTGCAGAAGCAATAGCAACACACACACCTGGTTCATTCTCTTGTTTTCTTTCTGCAAGCTAAGAAAAGCAGACTGTCAAGTTATTAATTAATTAAGATCCTCCCCTCCGATCATCAGTACATGGTTACATCTTTTCCCTTACAAAAACCCTTGTCATTAATATCAAGAATAGTATGAATGATCATCAGTGGTAACAAATTGTACTTCAACCATTACAGGCATTTTGTATACCAGTGTGGAAGTCTATCAAATTCTTTTCTAAAGGAACACTTTTGTGGTCAATAAGGACATTATCTCTCACACCTCCCCACCCCCATCCCCACCCCCGCCAGTGCTTCTTCCTCAGACATAACCTCCCATTTATGCTTCATGTTTGCATGTTGTCTCCTCCTATTAGAATGTGAGCTCCTTTTTTTTTTAGATTTTTTTCTTTTTGCTTTTTTGGAGGGGGGAAGGTAGGGAAATTGGGGTTAAGTGACTTGCCCAAGGTCACATGGCTAGTTTTGAAGAATGTGAGCTCCTTGGGGACAAAGATCATGTGTTTACCTGTCTTTATTTCCCCAGAGCTTAGCATGGTGCCTGATACCTAGTAAATACTTAAATACTCATTGACTTATTGTCTAGTCACCGGGTGACATGAGCCAAATGGTTTCATCAAAAAGTATCAGTTTGTTAAGCCTCAATTTTCCCCAAGGCCATAGTATCCCCATTGCTGGCCAGAATATGCACTGCCTACAAACTCTACAACTGTTCCCCTTCCCAATGCCCCAACAAACAGCTGGTGGCTCTTGAATGTTGGCCCAATCAAATCTTTTTCTAGGGAAACAAAAAAGGTATATAATTTTGAAATCTCAAAATTATGAAAACTCTGCTATAGCTCTCTGTGGCTCTTGCTGTCTCCCTGCATTTGAGAGATTCCCTTTAATTTGATTGACTGTCTACATTTTATGTCATCTTGAAGATATTCTGGCCTGAAACTATATATACTTTATGGTAGAGAACAAAAATAGCAGAAAAACTATTTCTAACCAGTTCTCAAAATGTATATATAACCATAGCTAGGATTATAGACACACACACACATATAATATGAACTTAATATTGAGCATAAGCAAAAGCTCCCATTGGTTTTCTTGAAGTGGCAAAAAGATTGGAGGATGGATTTACATATCTATACCCCCTTTTTAGGGTTCAGGGACCTCAATTTACTGGAGCAAGAAAATATTGTGGGAAGGGCAAGTTTACACTCCCTCTGTCTCACCAGTTGATACAGTTCTCAAAAGCAGCAGCTAATCCAATCAGCCTGTAAATCATTTCTGCCCTGGCTACACTCACTCACCAGGGTGTTGGAAGGCAGCTTGAATCTTTGCATTGGATCTGGGTCCTTAGCTCTCAAGCTGTCCCAGTCAAACAGATGGTGGCTTAAGCCTCTCTTAAGTTGTGGCCATGCCAAAAATGTCAGTCTGAGCACAGTGACAAGTCTCCCTCTGTGGTCAGCAGGACTGGCACACATGGCTCTGCCTCTTTCTTTTCCTTTCATGTGCACTAAAATTTGTTGCAAGATGTCTTTTTAAAAGAGCATTTGATTAGTACCTTTTGTTTTTACCTCCTCTACATTTACCAATATATTTCTCCCTCTCCCAGAAAATGTGTGTGTGTGTGTGTGTGTGTGTGTTTAATAAGCTCTGGGGGTTTCTATCTCAATTCCCATTCTCACTAGCAAACTGGGTCCCAGAACATGACATGTTCTCTTCAGGCACCCAGTGGCTCATTGCCATCAGGCCCTAAGCTGTCGTCTGCTCCCCTTTCTTACTGTCTCCTTTATCCTGCAGGCAGATTTTCTGCTTGTGTGCTGAATCATCTCTTTTCCCTCTGTCTCATTCCTCCATATCAAAGACATCAAAACTCCCAAGTGCAACTCAAGTCTACCTCCTGGCTCAAAGATCGTGATAGTCCAAATCACTCTCAGGAATGGGAGATAATATTTGTCCCTCTGAACTACAAATCCCAGAAATTCAGTCAGTTCTCAAACCTCAATTACACAGAAAAAAAACCAGCCTAATCTAAATGGAAGCAATCTTAGTAGATATTCTTCCTACAAAACCCATCCCTTAGTGGCAAAATTCTAAAGGTCTTCTAGAGTAGAGTTCCTAAGCTTTTATGTGTTATGAACAAACCCCTTTGGCAGGATCATGAAACATACTGACTCTTTAAAATGATGTTTTTAAATAAAATAAAATATATAGAGTTATAAAGGAAACTAATTAAATTGAAATACAGTTATCAGAACATCAAAAACAAAAAACAAGATTCATTGACTCCAGGCTAAGAATCTCTGTACTAGAAGATCTTCCACCATTTAAATGGTCTTAGGACCATTACTATAGAACTCTAACCTTGGAGATGCAGGCATGGGAAGCACTGGAGGCAGTGGCAGATCAGGTTAAAAAAAATAAAAACAGAAAGACATCAAACAAACAAAATGACCATCTCCTGATGGAGCACAGTACCAGGGAGACCAAATATAGTGGAGGGTGAAGATCAGGCTTTCCCCCCCCTCACTGGAAGGGCCAAGTCTCAGGTCTTCTATATGGTCAATCATGCTTAGAGGCAGTGCAAAGAGGATCTTCCAATATAAAGCCATGACACTAAGAGGAGAAATGAAAACATCATGGCCATAGCACAGATGATATGATGACACATCCAGCAGTAACCAATTCTGATCATAGGTCAAGGTCATCAAGAATTCATGAGCCTTTTGCATGCAAATTGACCCCAGAACCTGAGATGACGCTGAGACTGACCTTATGCCATCACTTACTTAGTGTCCCCTCACCTACCAGCCAAAAATCTCCCATAGTCTTACACTTCCTCCCACAGAGCCCCATCAGCGGGATGATACCAAATCTTTGTCCCTTTAGTGCCTTCTGATGAGAGGATATCCCCTTTATCTTCAGGGGCTTGGTAAAAGGTCTCTTTCACCTTTCTCTAGGGACTCAGAATTGCCATCAAGTCAATTAGGAGATCCCTTTTCTTCCAGGTAAATTCAAGATTGCTATACAGAGTTATACATTGTCTCAACACTTTAGTACCTAGAAAACAAGGTATCTCTCAACAGTTTCACTGTATCACCCCCAAGCCCTTTCTGGGAAGTTGTCACAACCATCCTAGGTAAAGAAATGTGCCAATTGAGGGAGATCTTAGCCATGTCCTCTCTTTTAGAAGATGGGCAGCATATTTCATCATCAGTCCTCTGGAATCATGACTGGTCACTATCAGAATTCTCAAGTCTTTGAAAGTTATTTGTTTTTAATGTTATTGTTGTATAAATTGTTCTCCTGGTTCTACTTACTTCACTTTGTATCAGTTCACACAAGATTCATGACAGTTCCACTAGAAATACAGAGAGTTGAGTCCCAATAAAAGTCCAGGTCTGGAAAGTAAGGCCAGAAGAATGAGTAAGCAACAGCAATAAAAAGATTAAAGAGTTATTAGGATGCTAGGGATCCCAAGACACTTGAAAGAAGAAAATTATTCCAAAACACTTACAAGCAAAGCCTCAGAGAAAAATAGCACCTACCTACAAGATTAATTAGAATTCCTAAAAGAAATTGTGTAAATCTAAAAGGAAAAAAAATTATATTATAAATTAAATGGGAGTGATAGAGAAAAGAACTGGAAAGAAAATGAGAAATTTGAAAGAAAGACTTCAGAAAGAGAAATGACAGTTTTGGCACAAAAAGTACAAAGCCTTATCCAAGTAATAGACTCCCTAAAATTAGGATGAACTAGATAGAAATTAATGAGACAACTTCTTGTCTATGAGACAACAAGAAATATTAAAATAGTCAAACATTTTAAAAATAGGAGAAACTATAAGGTATCTTGTATCAACACACACACACACACACACACACACACACACACACACACACACACCTGACCTTGATAGCAGATAAAGGAGAGACAATTTAAGAGTCAAAAATTCATTGGACTACCTGAAAATCCATGACCAAAAAAAAAAAAATCCTGGATATCATGTTTTTTTTTTTTAGATCATGAAAAAAACACTTCCTGGACAAGAAAGACAAAGGGAAAATAGAAAGAATGCACTAATCATCTCCTGGAAGAAACCACAAAGTGAAAGCTCCCTGGAACATCATAGCCAAAATCCAAAACTTCCAAGACAAAGAAGAAATACTACCAATAACCAAAAAGAAATAATTCAAGTACTGAGAAGCCACAATAAGGATAACAAAATATATGATGCTACCACTAAAAAGTTACAGAGAGAACTCAATAGTCTAAAAGGCAAAACATATGGGCCTACAACCAAGAATAACTTATCTAGCAAAACTGAGTATAATATTAAAGTGGGGGGAAATGGATCTTTAATCAAATAGAGAACTTTAAAGCATTCTTAATGAAAAGATCAGATCTGAGCAGAAACTTTGAAATGCAAAGAGGGTAGTCAAGAGAAATATAACAAGGTAAACACAAGTGAGCAATTACAAAGGACTATATGAAGATGAACTATTTACAATCTAATGAAGGAGATGATACAAGAATCTCTTCAGAATTTTTATGTCATTAGAGGTCATAGATTTAAATAAGAAAGAAGATATGAAAGGCATTTTGTTATGTTCTGAAGATCTTATAAAAAGAAATTAAAGGCAGTAGAAAATGGATACACCGGGAAGGAAAGGGAAGAAAAGTAGCAGAATTTATTAATATCTGGGTGGGCAAGTAGAAGTCTCTACAAACATGGAAGGGGCAGGGAAACGGATCCCAAATGAATCTCATTTTCATCTCAACTGGTCAAAGGTGGGTAGAACTCAGAGTGACCTAAAGATTTTGGTCTAGGTTATACATTCAACTCAACAGGGGAACCGGGAAACAAGGACAGGGGAAAGAATTGAACTATAAACTAAACAAATTCTACATGCAGAGTGGGGGTCATGAAGAGGGGTTTAAAAGGCAGGAAATGAAGGGTAAAAATCTGTGATTAGAGTCTGGATGAGGGCAAAAGAAGAAGGTTAGGGTGGAAGCTATTTGCATTAAGCCTAGAACATTAGTACTAATTATGCCCCTGGTCCATGCCCTTCTTCTGTGTTAAGAGAGGGTTGGAAGCAAAGAAAGGAAAGAGTATAAAAGAATAGAATAGAGGGAAATATATAATTAACTATAATACCATGAATGTGAATGGGATGAATTCATCCATAAAATCAAAGAGGATAGCAGAATGGATTAGAAGGCAGAATCCAAAAATATGTTCTTTACAAGAAATCCACTTGAAACACAAAAAATAGAATAAGAGGTTATAGTAAAACCTTAGCTAAACTCCAAAAATTAATTGGAGCAATCATGATTTCAGACAAAGTAACAGCCAAAAAATAAATTTAATTAAAAGATATAAGCAGAGAAACAACATTTTGCTGAGAGGTACCAAAGACAATGAATTAAATTTTTGTACTTAACATATATACATCCACAGCACAATATCTCAATACTTAAAGGAAAAACTAAAAGAGTCAGGGAGAAATAGAGAGTAAAACCAAAATAATGGGGACCTCAATGTTCTCCTTTCAAAAATGAAAAATATATAAAAAATAACAAAAAAAGACATTATGGACATGAAGAAAATTTTAGAAACATCAGATATTCTGGATTTCTGTAGAGTAGAAAATGGACAGAATTAGACATATTTTTCAACTATGTCTCCCACCTTGACAAAAATTGGCTATATTTTATGACACAAAAACCTCACAAACAAATGCAATAAAGCAGTAATATTAAATACAGCCTTTATTGATCACAATATAATGAAATTATATTCAGTAAAGAATTGTTAAAAACAAGATTAAAACTCAACTAGAAAAAAAATTTTAAAAACTCAACTAGAGACTAAGTAACTTAATCCTAAAGAATTGGTAGGTCAAAGGACAAAACTCAGAAACAATAGATAATTCCATTAAAGATAATGACAACAATGAGACAAGATATAAAAATTGGGGAGATGCAGCCAAAGCAGCCTTAAGGAGAAAATGTATTTCTCTAAACACTTTCACCAATAAAGGAAAACAAAAAACAACAGATAAAGGATTTGGGCAGTCAACTATAAAAAAAAATCAACAAACCCTTTAAAGCCCAATTAAATACCAAAGTAAAAATTCTGGAAATCAAAGAAGAGATTAACAAAATTGAAAATTGGACACTTCACAACAAGCAGGGCTGTGAAAAAGCCATAGAATGGAAGAGATTTGTGGTGAAGGAAAAGGATGGGGCATTTGGATTAGGTGGAAGCTGTGCCATTCTTTGATGTTCATAGCCTGCTGGGCCTCAGTGTTGACAAATGAATGACAATTATGAGTGTTGAACTATTTTATAAGATGCCAGTATGATGCCATGCTTTTGAAAAGGAATTCATTGATTTTGCCCATGGAATTGGTATGACCTCGTCTGAGAAAGAATGCAAACTGGAATATGATTTCATTGAATGTTTGCATAAGTGGAAAAATGTTAGAACACTTGAAAACAGTCATCAAGAAAAAGGAGAAACTAATGAAGGATGGAAAGCATACTTCCATTCACCAGTCAGGCAAGGAAGAGTGAGGCCTTGAACATTTAGTGGTGACATTAGGCAGCTTCACTCTTTATGCTGGGATGAAATATACCCTGCTGTCCACCAGAAATGTATATTTCTTAAAAAACAGACACCTCCTTTCAAAGGTAAAATATTAGAGCAATAGAAACCAACCTGCTTTCCCCCGCCCCGGTTCTCTCTTTACTTTCCCACTAGGACAACCAAACCAGGCAAGTTGGTGGCAGTGGTTCATGCTCTAATATAGGACTTATAATTCTGCCTCTGAAAATAACTATTTTGGAAAGTAAATATTTACTAGTGTAAGCAAACAAAAATTAAAAATTTCAAAATCATTAAATTTATAAATAAAACTAGGAATCGGTTCTTTAAAAAAAAACTAAACAAATAGACCATTAGCTAATTTGACTAAGAAGGAATAAAAACAAATTGCCAGTATTAAAATGAAAAAAAGAGAGAATTCACAACAAATGCAGAAGTAAAAGACATAATTAGAAATTATTTTGCCTAACTCTATAGCAATAAAACTGACAAGTGAAATATTTTAATATTTGTTTAAAAATACATAAATGCCCAGATTAAAAGGAAAAGAAATGGATAATTTAAACAACCAAATCTCATAAAGGGAATTGAACAAGTCTAAATGAACTCCCCAAACATCCAGCAATCATCCTCATCACTTCCCTTATGATCCCCCACCAGAACTTTGGACTTTGCCCCTGAATTTCTGAGCTCTCTTAGGTGAGTTTTTGTCTCATCTTGCCTGGAATTAGGCCACTTCCTAGTCATCTTCACACTATGCCAATACATATGAACTATACCTCCTTTCCAGTGTTGTCTTCTCTCATTAGACTGTAATTTACTTGAGAGCAGGTACTATCTCTCTTACTTATATTTGTATCCTCAAAGCTTAACAGAATATCTGGCACATAGTAATTGCTTAATAAATCCTCTATCAATTGATCTATCTACCTATATATCTATAAGAAGAGACTCTGTTACATCTTTTTAGAGAGACTGTAAACAAGACAAATCTAAGCTTTATTTAAGAGATTGTTCCTGGGACCCTGGGATGGAAGAATAATGAACTGGAGAGAGCAAGAAAAACTTGATCCCCTCTCTTTGAAGTCAACCTTCCTTCCCACTCCAAGAATAAGTTTGGGTCTGTTTGAGCCCTTTGTGAGAAGATGCCCTCTTAGGCCATGGATGACAATAATAAAACACAATATCAAGACTCTTCAAATAAAAGTATGAACTGATGAAACATGAAGTAAGCAGAACCAAGAGAATCATCTTATCTTAAAGAAAACAAAACAACTTTGAAAGACTAGAATTCCAGTGAAAGCAATGACCAATTACACCTCCAAAGGATGATGAAGTATGTTACCTGTCTCCTGACAGAGAAGTGATGTACTCAAGGTATAGAAAGAGAAAAGAGACATACATTGATGTAGTCACCATATAGATTGGTTTTCCTTAATTATGTTTCTTTGTTAAAAGGATTTTTTTTTCTGCTTTTAAGGGATACCATGTGAAATTAGCAACAATAATGCCCCCCCAAAAAGAGACATTGAAACAGTTTTTAAATGCACAGAAAAGAACAGAAGGTTCAGAAGGAAGAACAAGACAAATAACAGTTTTGAAATTAATGTGTTAAATTTATAATACATTTTTAAAAACAAATGCTCTGAAATGGAGATTCACAGTTTCATATACAATCTTTTTGTGTTCTGCTATGCACATGAAATCACTCATTTTGTGTTTAAGTTCAGAATTTTTAAAATTCAATTTTTAAAAAACATCCTTTTTTAAAGGTCAAATTAAAGAGATTTAAATTTTAGACTAGGAATTCTTTTTTCTTTTCTAAGCAATTGGGGTTAAGTAACTTGCTCAAGGTTACACGGCCAGGTGTTTCTGGGTGGGTGCTAAGTGTCTGAGCCCAGGATTCGATGTCCAGGTCATCCTGACACTGTAGCCGGTGCTCTTACTTGCTGTGCTACCTAGCCACCCCTAGACTAGGAATTCTTAACCAAGGGTCCATGAATTCATTCTTTAAACATTTTGATAACTATAGTTCAATGTAATTCATTTATTTTTAATCATATGTATTTCTTTTTTTTTTGCCTTTTTGGGGGGCAATTGGAGTTAAGTAACTTGCCCAAGGTTACCAGGCTAGTTTTTTTGTGTTAAGTGTCTAAGGCCAGACCCGAACTCAGGTCCTCCTCACTCCAGGGCAGGCGCTCTACTCACTGCAAATCACATGTATTTCACTTAAAAACTTTATTCTGAGGATGCTTCTAACAGGGTCCATGATGCAAAAAAAAAAAAAAAGGTTAACCCCATGACTAGAATACGATTGTTCCCAAACAATCCAACCTAGGTTCCCCTGGTTTCTCCCTCCTCTTCCATCTTCTGCCTTTCATTTTCAAGTCACTTAAAAATCCTAGAGCTCAAACCTGCTGGACCAGGTTCCAGACAAATTTCAGGCACTCAAAGCTAGTTGTTGTAGGGGGAGGGGTATTCAGAATGCCTTGTGAATCCTGGGAGAGAATAGAGAAAGGAAGACCTTCTAGGAAGCCATGGAGACAGTCCAGGTGAAGTGTATGAGGAAAGCAGTGAGACTCAAGAAGAAGGAATAGATTTTAGAAAGGCTGGAGTGGTAAGATTAACAAGACCTAGTAACAAGGCTTTTTATCTCTTCCCAAAAGGGCTTGGGGAAGTTTCCTGTTACTGTCCCCTTTAACCATATAATAAAATCATATTCCTCGTTGTAGCTGTATTTCAGTTGGTTAGTAAAGAGAAGCATTTTTGTTTCTAGCTAGGAGAGTTTCTATTCTGATGCCCTAGTCTCTGGCACACTCAGACTCTGGCAGACAAGTGCAACACTGCAGTCTGAAAGGTGTTCAACCATGAGTCATTGTGCGACAGCAATTCTACATGGAGTTGGGAGAAATAAAGAGCAAAACTCAGTTTTGGCGGACAGTCTTCAGCCATCTCAGGAAAACAAAAAGGCAATTAGAGTGAGGTACCAGCTGACTCCAACAAGCCAAACTTATGCACTTGATTACCTGCCATTTGGGGCTCTTTTACTGTCCAGTGTCTTTACCTTCAGTCTCTCTCCTCTCCAAATCATTCTTAAGTCCAATACATCGATGCATTGTTGATTCCATCAATATGGGTGATCACTACATATATTCATGATCTACATCAGGAGTGTCAAGCACACAACCCACAACATTCCCAAATGTGGTCTGAACCAGATTAAAATGTAGTTCCTATCTGATTTTAATGTGGTGATGTAGTAATAAAAAAAGATATATATATATATATATATATATATATATATAATCATGTGTGGTTTTCTAAGTCAATATGCAGCCATTAGGAACCCTTTTGTGTGGTTTAATAGTCTCTATTTTCTATTTAGTTTGACACCACTGATCTACATCATTGTGACTTATTTGAGCTTCCTTATCCTGTGTTTCATATCTATGTCCTTCCATAAAACCTTCATAGAGTACCTATCCAATGTCCACTTTTCTCAGAGCTTCCAAAATAATATTCCTGATAAATAGGTCTGAACAAGTCACTCCTTGCTCAGAAATCTCCAGTGGCTCCCTCTTACCTCTAGAATAGAGTATAAATTTTTCAACTTGGAATTTAATACTCTCCATAGTCTGGAGACCAACCTATCTTTCTAATCTTCTTTCACTTACTTCCTCCCATTCATTCTCCATTGCCAGATAAACCAAAATATTATCTGTTCCTTGATCTTGTCCTCCTGCCTTCTACCTGGTTCTCCATACCTAAAATGCTTTCCTTTCACATATTTGCCTGTTGAAACCCTTCTCCTAAATTACCAGTTTCAGGGGATGTACAACTAGAGCTAAACTAATCTACTCTCCTAATTTCATAAATGAGAAAACTGAGGCTTAAGGAGGTTCACTGCCTTTCAAGATCTAGCCCAGGTGCCAATTCTTTATTAATGCCTTCTCAGTCCAGGTCCAGCCACTTCCCAGTACCAGCTGAAAGTCATGCTTAGATTTTCTTATAGCACTTTGTTGTCTGTAGCACTTTCCCTCTCATTGTACTCTCTAATCAAATTTTCTTATAGTACTTTGAGGATAACCTTTCCCCTTATCACATTCAACCTTATAACATATAGCATGCATATTTGCAAAAATGTGGTTTCCACCAGAACCATTAGGCTGTAAAATATATAAAGTCAGGTATTGTATCATTTTTTGTCTTTGCATACATGCTCTGAGTTAAGCTGGTACACTATATATATTAGGCGTTTAATATTGGTTGAATTAAATCAGTCTTGTCTTTCCAACCATACTATGAGCTCCCAAGAATCTCCTCTTCCTGCATCTTCCATAGCACCTACCATGTGACTAAACACACAGAAGATATACAGTCAATCTTGAAGGATGAATTGGTACCATAATGTAACCATGGAGTAGGAAGGATTCAAAACAGAAAATTTGAGTCCCAAACCCAATTTCTACATTTTAGAGGCAGGTATGTTTTTTTAGGGGCCAATGACCCCCCCCCCACACACACACACACACACTACTCCAAGGAGGGATGAGGTTAGGGGCCCAGCAAGAGTTGCCATGGCCATCTTCCATCTATATCCTTACTCCTCCCGTTCTACCAGCTGGTTAATATTTCTCCTGAAAATAAGCCTAGAAATGGGTATACCTAGTTGTCCTTGTCACATATTTGACAAGTGTATGTGACAGATACATTCCCAGGTTCTACAACTTCCCCTAGCTTAGTCCTACCTCTTAACACACATGGTAAGTGCTTTCATTCCTCTGCCCTGAAGATTACATGCTCATTATCTATCTTTTCTTAACTGGTCTAAAATAGGAGCTGCACAGTATTATAGAACATAGAGAGAGAATCTTAGAAGTGATCTAGTCAAACCACCTCATTTTACACATGCAGAAAAATAGGCCCATACTTGGCTACAATGATTTTCTTTTCCTTTTCTAGTGTGTAGAGGAAAAGAGAGAAAAATGAAATTTTAATAATAGGAAGAAACAAACTGGGGCTCCAAGAGGTTCAGGGATTTACCTAAAGTCATATACAAGCATCAAAGCCTGGGTTCAAACCCAGGTCTTCTAACTCCAAATCAAAATCCATTGTTCTACCCACTATACTTGAATGTTATGTCACATGTAGCCACATCTGTCTAAAATGTGGCAGGTGTAGGAGGAATACAGATCTCAGAAAAACTGTCCTAGTCTAGGTGACCAAGAACCAGAAACAGGAAGGGCATGGGAAAATCAAGATTAGCATAGCCTGGCTATAGAAAGTTTGTGAAGAAGTTAATTAAGGAGGTATGAAATGATCCTCTCAGTCACCTAGGAAAAACAGGAAAAAACAAGATAAAATAGGTGCCATTTACAAATCTGGGGCAGCTAGCTTGTGCAGTGGATAGAGTGCTGGGCCTGGAGTTAAGAAGATCTAAGTTCAAATCTGGCCTCAGACACTTACTAACTGTGTGAACCTAAGAAAGTCCTTTAACCCTGTTTGCCTCAGTTTCCTCATCTATAAAATGAGTTGGAAAAGGAAATAGCAAACCACTCCAGTATCTTTTTGTCAAGAAAACCCCAAATGAAGTCATGAAAATTTGAATATGACTTAAAACAACAACATTTACAAACCTCCCCTTAAATTCTCTCTAACCTTCTCAGGAACACAGTTGTGTAAAATAAGATTCTGGACTGTTTCTTCAAATCCAGTCCAATAGGGATAGAGATCAAGAATATGGAAGACTGGAAAGAGGTTAGCTTTTGGGTGGTGAATGGATTCCGAAGCATAGGAGCATAGGTTTAGGGCTGGAAGTTACTTTATAGGTCATCTCATTGAACCTCTTCATTTTATAGATAAGAAATCTGAGGCCCAGGGAGGTTGTGATTTGCCTAAGGACACATAGTAGCCATGAGGACAAGGTATTAAGTAAAAAGGAGGAAGAGACCACCCCTGGTATACTGGGGGATTTGAGAGAAAGCTAACCTAATTGTGTCCCTGAAAAGGCAATACCTCCACACCATCCCTACTTCCCATGACCAGCCTTTTGAGGAGGATTGGGGTGAGGTCCTTCCTTTGTCCCAGTTTGGGGCTCTTTCACTAGGCCAAGAGAATCTTCAGTTGCCATGGAAACAGTGATGTCACTAGCAGAGGCAGAGTGCCAAATCTCCCACCATGGGGGAGGGGGACAAAGAAGGAGAGTTTAGGGGATAGGGAATAGGGCCAGGGGAATAGGGCATAGAAACTCAGGGTATAGGAGACTGGAAAAGGGCAAAAGGGTAGGAATCAATAGACAGGTGGTAATGGGAGGATGGGAACACAAAGATGGGATATGGCTTAGATAAAGGAACCCCATTTTCTTGATTATTCCTGTTATATGACCTGGGGAAGAGGGAAAGGGGGGAAAATATTTAGACTGATAAAGGGACTGAAGGGGGCGGTGTTGTATCACAAAGGCAGGAAGAAAGAAAAGGTTAAAGAGTCCTGATTTTCTCTGACATGCACCTTATCAAATGGAAGTTCTTTCTAGAATCTAACCTCAATCCCTTCTTCTGTAAATCCAGTCCTCTTCATTCTTTTTCTTCCTCCTACTTGAGATGAAGGTTATACCTCTCCTATCCTTATCCCTCTAGGAGCCACTCTGACTGTAATAGCCTGGCTCATTCTGAAGCCTCTGATTCCTTTCCTGATTCCTCCTTATGTGAACTAGAGCTCCTGGAAGAGAAACTACTTTGACTTCTTCTCTCTTCCTTCCTAAAGCTCACAAGTGGTAAGAGCTGAGCTCCCACTATGGGCCAGTGAAGCTTTCTCTGGAGGCGAGGAAGGTTCAAGAACATGGGAACTGCTGGAGTACTCATCAAAAAAGTCGCTCAGAATAGGCATTTTCCCCTTTATGATCACCTATCCCAGACACCCAGACCAGCCATGAAATGACCTAAACTGGTAGGCAGCGGCATATAGTCGGGGATGGGAGGAGGGGGCGGGGCGAGAGGAACTAGAATGCGATGTAGGGAAACCCGTTCTCCAGGCGCCTTCTTCACCACTCCCACCCCCAACCTCCATGCTCCACACTCAGTGGGCTAGAGACCCGAACACCACTCTACGTGTCACTAACACTCGTTCACAGTTGCTCGCATCCGCGCATACGAGCACGCGCGCACACATTCTGGTGTGTGTTGGGGTTGGGGTTGGGAGAAGGAAGGTTTGGGGAGGCGGGGGTGGCAAGCGAGGAGGGGCTTGGGGGTGGGGGTCGTTCTCTCTCTCTCTCTCTCTCTCTCTCTCTCTAGCTTCGCAGGCGCATCCCCGCTAGCCCCGTAGCAGCAGCTGCGGCAAAAGCCACAGCGTCAGAACCAGAGCTGCTGCCGCTGGGTCCCCTCAATTCGCTCCACTCACCCGTTCCCTACAAGGCGCTGCGGGTCGCTGGACCCCCCTGCCGTGCATCTCACAGCCGTCACTTCAGAACCTCGGACAGCGTGGCGAGCTGCGAGTAGAGCGCGCCTGGGGCGCACAGCTGGGAATGCCCAGGGGCATGCAGGTGCGGAGCTGCTGACACCCCGGGGCCCAGGTTGGGGCCCTTGAGCACGATGCGTCTACTGTTGCTCGCCCTGCTCTTCTCTTGTTCCTTCGCCCGCGCCGCTTGCGACCCCAAGATCGTTAACATTGGCGCAGTTCTGAGCACCCGAAAACATGAACAGATGTTTCGCGAGGCTGTGAACCAGGCCAACAAACGGCATGGATCCTGGAAGATACAGCTCAATGCTACCTCGGTCACCCACAAGCCCAATGCCATCCAGATGGCCTTGTCTGTATGTGAAGACCTCATCTCCAGCCAGGTACCCTCCCCCTCCTCTGGGGCTCTAGCCCTAGTCCCCAAATCCTTTTCCCATCCTTGACATCATTCATATCCATCACACACAACCCCTAACTCTATCGTTTGTCCTGCTCTGCTGTTTTATCTCTTTCAATGTCCTCCCTAATTTCTGTCCCTTTCTCTCTCCCTCCCCCCTCTTCTCCCATCCCAACCCATCTCTCTTCTCTATTTCCCTCCCCTCTTGCCTCCACTATCTTTTCTTCCACCATCCTCTTCATCCCTCTTCATCCACCACATTCCTCCCTTCCATTTCACTATCCTTCCCTCCATCCCCTCTTTCTTCTCCATCATCCTTCTCTTCATTCCTCTTCTTCCACTCCATTTTATTCCTTTCCCTCCATGTTCCTCTCTCTCCCCTCTTTCCATCATTCTCCTTTAAACCCCTTATCCACCTTATCATACCCTCTTTATTTATTTATTTATCAGTCTATCTATCCTCCTCCTCTTCAATCTCTACAATTCCTTTTTTCCTTTTCATCCTTCTCTACCTCTTCATCTCTTTCCCCCTCCTCCCCTCCTGTCTCCTATCATTCCCTTAC
>NW_027187360.1:27202529-27226776 GCF_028583685.1 Petaurus breviceps papuanus
GAGAGAGAGAGAGAGAGAGAGAGAGAGAGGAAGATGAGGAGGAATGGAGGGAATAGAACAGGAAAGTGGGGAACACGAGAATGAGGAAGAAAGGAGGGAGGGAGAGGGATCAAGAGAAAGGTGAAGGTAAGAAGAGAGAGTGGAAGAGTGAGAACAAGCAGGAGAGGGAGGGGGAGGGGAAGAGGGAAGGAGAGAGGAGGAGTAGAGAGCAGGAGAGAGTGGGAAAGGGAGGGATAGAGAGAAAGAGAGAGATCATTCTGTGTATTAGTGTGTGCTAGATGTGAATGCCTAAACAGCATTGTAGTCACAGAATGGAGCTTTAGGAGAGGAACTGAGGCCATCACCGTTTCCTTCTGTCATCTTTTAGTTCCCTCAAATCTTTCTCTGCCTCTCTCATTCTCCCTTCTCTTCTCTCCATACATCATATTAGTGAGTATCTACATAGGAAGAGAAAATGGTTGCCTTTTTCAACAACATAGGTTGCTGTTGTACATATAACTATTATACATGGGGGCAGGGTACATGTGTGGTTCTACATGGGTTTGTATGAAGTATATGTGCAGTATACACACGTGCTCACAGTGTGTGAATATGGGAATATCACAGGTGTGAGAGATATATTCTTATGTGTATGGTGTATACACATACATACATATACCATACACAGATATATATATATATGTATATATACAAATATATGTTCTTAGTTCTGTGAAGTGTACATAGAGGTCATACAGTCTGTGTGTGTGCACCTGCATGTGTGTGTGTTTGTGGTGTACATGGGGAGGAGGTGTGCATTGTAAGGGGAATGGTATGTTAACATAGCTTTCCTTGTGTCTGTCTAAAGTTATCCCTCCCCTGCAGCTCAGCTTCCTTTTGAATTCCAACAAAGCCAATAGGATTACCCGCAATGCAGCCCTTTATGTAAGAGACAGTGAGACACAGAGATGGAAAGAAACACCCTCAGAGACAGAGACCCTAAGGCACAGGTGCCCACACACTGTCTTGTGTGGAATTCTAGTTAATTTTTATCAAATTCAGGGAGTATTAATGTCAAGATCCTAATGATAAAATAATCAAATGTCCCCCAGCTTCCAACCTACCACAGGACCCTCCCACTATATCCTGAGGCCTCTCCCCTGGAATCACCTCAGCTCTCTATCCATGGGCCAGGTTATACTCAATGATCCTCTCTCCAGAATGTCCATTTACATAGGAGAGGGGGTGCTGCTTGTTCTCAGGCTCTTCCCAAGATCACTCACCCAAGCTGACAGAAAGCCAAATCCAAGCAGTAGGAGGTGAGGGAGTGTGAAGCAGTGTTGCCTTGTCAGAGATTGTGGGGGCTGAGGAATAGATGGAGGCACCCAGCAGGGAACAGCTGTTCTCTATGACAATGTTCCTTGTGGGGGAAGAATGAAAGGTGAGGGGGGGGGGGTGGAAGGAGTGACTTAGATCCATGCCTCCAAATTACTGCTTACCAGATCACACAGGGATGGGGAGTTGGGAGGGGACAGTGCACAGGTACATAGGAGCAAAAATGTTTTCAGGAATCAGATCCACAGTCTATTTATCATCTTTCTCACAACCAGACTGATTATTTAACTCCCAGGGGTTCATTTATGAGACCACATCTATAGCCAACAATTTGGCTCACCAATATCTCTGTCTGGAATGTTGCTGCAAAGGGGCTGGGACCAGCACAGGCCAGTCCAATTAGGCTAGGTAGACCTACTCATTCTGCTTCTCCTCCCTGTGAGATTCCACTATCCCCAAACACACAGACTCCATCCCCATGACTTATGAGGCAGCCTGGTGTCCTGAAAAGAGCACTGTATTTTTGGCATCAGAGAACTGTGGCTGAATCCTGGTTCTGCTATCTACTAATTTGTACGACCCTGGGCAAGTTATTTGACTTCTCTGGCCCTTAGTTTCTTATCTGTAAAATGAAAGATTTGGACTAAGCATATAAATGCTTATATAGTACCTACTATGTATTAGACACTGTGCTAAACACTTTTTACAAATATTAGGTGCTATTACTATCCCCATTTTATAGTTGAAGAAACTGAGGCAGACAGAGGGTTAAAAGACTTGCCCAGCTAGTTAGTATGTATCTGAGAAGTCAAATTTGAATTCAAGTCTTCCTGACTCCAGACCCAGCTCCCTATCAGTGAAGTCTCTCTAAACTAGGTAAGACTCCTTAAAGCTATGACAAATTAGTGTTGGTGTCCCAGTTAATGCCAGTTCATGGGGAAAGACTCAGATAATTGGAGACATTATAAAGTTGGGGACATTATAAAAAATCAGAGAAGTGAGGGCCTGAATACTTTTCTGTGAACTTGCCCTTTCTTGATAGAGAAAAGACACCTTCCCAGATTGTTGTTGATATGTTCAAGATTCCCATCTTCCTTATGTGCTATGATCTACTGGGATCCCTAGGAACTTTGGAGGAGAGGGTTTCCTTTACTGGGGACTACTTACTCCACCAACTAATATCTACAACATTGGGGAAACTCCAGGGATATCTTGATCTTATATTTACTGAAAATCAACCTATAAACTGATCAACACTCCCATGAAGAGGTCAGTGGCTAGAAACTGACTCTCATCCCTCAGGGTAGGCCCTTTGTGTTTTCTTCAGTCATAGAGTTCTGAATTAGATGGGGGAAAAAGAGACTTGGAGGAGGGTTTCGATGCCATTCTGAGAATTTGATTTATAACCTTTTCTTTCCAGCTCAGCATTCTCACTCCCACGCCTTCCTCAGGGTGGACAGGCTCTGAGTCAGATGTTGTAACAAGAAACAGGGAAACACCCCTTTCCCTGAAGGTCTGAGCTTCTTCTCCAAACCTATCAGTCAGATAGGTTTGTCTTACCTTACCCAGTCTTACTTTCTGATCATTCAGCCCCCTCAGGTGCCCTCTACTCCCCAGTTTTTGCACCCTTGAATGCCTCAACAAAGGTATGACCAAAGTAGGCAGGTAATACCTGCCTGTATATGATATATATGCAGACTGATGCTGTTAGCTTAGTATCTCTCACTTCTGCTTCTCTGAATCTTAGCTAAGGCTCTGCTCATCTGGGGCTCTGTCATTTTCCTCTAATGGTCTCAGAGGGGGTTTTATGGTCAGTGTTGTAATGAGGTTCTAATGAAATCATATATAAAAAAACGCTTTGGGAATGTTAATGCCAGCTATCATTATTATTATTACATGTGCCTGTATGTAACTATGCAGGAGACCAGGGTAAGGATCAAGGGGTCTCTATTTGTGGTTATGTGCATAATTAGGCAGTGTATTCATACAAGGCAGATGTGTCCATATGTAGACATTGTTTGGTGGTGGTGGTAGTGTGTGTATGTATGTGGAGGGGGTACCTCCAACTCTGGGCAACCTCCTCTGGTATTTTTTTTATTTCCCTCAGCCCTAGCTTCTACATCCTCCAACATCAGTGGATTCAACTTCTGCTTGCCAGCCTCGGCCTCCGTTTGTCATCAGCCAATATGGTGGGAGGGTGGGCTCATGGGCAGTGCTGGCTGGCATGCCTGGGCCCCCCCAGACCCATAACCCCCACTGACCTCATATCCTATGTCCACAGGTCTACGCAATCTTAGTTAGCCACCCACCTACCCCCAACGACCACTTCACTCCAACCCCCGTCTCCTACACAGCCGGCTTCTACCGAATCCCCGTCCTGGGGCTCACCACCCGCATGTCCATCTACTCTGACAAGGTAACTCCCCCATGTACCCCTCGATGCCCTGGTCATCACTCTGCCTTGCATTGTGTCAGACTGGGGTAGAACTGGCCTATGGGCAGCAGTTCTGTGGCTAGAGACAGCTGACTGATAACATCAGGCTTCAAGAAATCTGGGGACCAGAAGTGAGGAGGAGAGGAAGAAAATCGGGTCTGAGAATGGGCAGTAGGTGAGTGGTGGTATAAAGGAGAAACCCCAGAACTAGTGGTCCTGAGGCCACCACCAGCTCTTCTAGCCTCCACATGGATGTGGGGTCCAAACTGTTTCCCTCCAGGCCTAGGCATGACCCTGGGGAGGAACCCAGACCACTTTATGTCAGTGACAAAGGCTGGAGGACTTTATACAAAGCAGAGGGTGAGGGAAAGTACCCTAGTCTAAGATGTCCAATAACTAGCCCACTAGACTGTCCAGCATTCCCAGAATGGCACAAAGGTTGTTTCCAAGTTCAGCCCAAAACTAGCAATTAAGATAGCCAGGCAGTCATGCCTGATGCTCAGTGCCTTCTTCACACCCCTAGCCCTAGATGATAGGGTCAAGAGTTTCTTCCTCTTCTGGGAAAGGGAGACCAATGCCTATCTACTTTCCTGCTTGGCATGAGGGACACAAGTTTGCTAGGAAAGTTGCCATGTAGCATAACCAAATATCATAGTTTGTCCACTCAAGACAGCCCATAGGAGATGCTTTAATGATCTTCCCCTACTTCTATCATCTCCTCGACCTAACTCATGTACTGCCCCACTGGAGAGTCAGCAGTTTTCTCTGAGATTACACAAAGTGATGTTGAAGCCAAGCCCCAACACTGGACTGGGCCAGCTGAGGCAAAGAGGGGAGATGTGTTCCCTCCCCCCACTCACCAAGTTCCCGGGAGTTAATGTTGGAACAAAAAGAAGGCAGTTTCAGGACCAAGTAAATCCACTTCACACAGTAGGGAATAAACTGATTGAATTCATTCCCTCATTAATCAATCAACACATGTTTATCAAATGCTTACTGTGCATGAAGTTGGGGAGACAAAGATGTAGGAGGCAGAGTCCCATGCCCTGAGGACAGACCAAACACAAGAAAAGATAAGTAATTCAAGGGCGGGTAAGATCAGTGCCCAGCAAATGCCTCAATCTAGCAACCCTTCAGGGAACTGAGTGGGCAAAGACCATTATGACCTGGGGCCATCAGGGGACTTTTCCTGGAAGTGGGGCCCTGAGACTTGAATGGGGATTTAAAGAAAAGAAAGAGTTTAAATAAGTGGAAGGATATGGGGAGAGGCATGCTAGATTTGGAGGTAGGAAAGTACCCACTGCATTTAAGGACCAATGAATGAAGTGAACTTCAGGCTAGAAGGGACCTTAGAGATGAAATTGTTAATCCAATTCCCTTATTGTACAGACAGAGAAACTGAGTCCTAGAGAGAAGTGACTTGCCCAAGGTCATTACCCTGAGAGATGGCTCTGGATAATGAAAGTCCTTTCATGTCTGGGTTCTAAAGATTCCCCCCTCCCCCACCACCATCATTTGAAAACTATGCATGCATATCTTGGGAGAATCATTCTGCTCACAGATCATTTACAGGACATTTACTGGAGTGGTTAAGCGCCATGACAAACACAAACCCTAAATCAAACAGATGCCTCTGGGAGCTACAAGAACTGGATGCATAGATGGAGTACATCCCTGGATCGAGGAGTGTCCCTCAGGCACCCTCTCCAGGAGTTCCTCAGGCCTGAAAACCACAGAATGGGAAAAAATAGACACAGAGAATAGTCTTTTCATCTTATAAAGCCCAGGAGGGAAGGAGAGCCTATTGAATGAACCCTACACCCTTCAGTTAGTACAGGGGAAAGAAGGCTGAAGAAGGGACCCCAAATTCCAGTGAAATCATCTATAATGTGCTCTTCTCTCTGAATACAAAAATATCTTAGCAACTTAACAAGTACTAATCAGTTTTGCAGTCTCAGAACCCAGCCCCTCCCCTGGGGAGAAGAGAACCAGAGGAGGAGCTAGGTAAGGCACATAGTTGCTCAACACTCAAAGGAGGAGCTTCAAGGCTAGGTAGTCTCAGACAGGGCTAAGATAGAGGAAAGAGCTAAAAATTAGCAGCCACATTAGAGCATCCCAGCTGACACCATCTACGGACAGATTTTTGCTAGGTTTGGATCAGAGATCTGGACTCTGTAAAGCTCACTAATTTCTCTGATTTTATGGTCATTGAGGCTGTTTGTTGTTCGATCCATGGTGGGGATGGGGGGGGAGAGGTGCAGCTGGTGATTTTGGAACAAATTCCAACCTTGTCTTGACTGAAACAGGAAGGAAAGGTTTTTTCATGTCTCTATCAGGACAGACAGAGATAAGCACATTTGTGGAGGCCAGGTGGGATGGCAATAGTGTCACCAACAGTGACCATGTCAGCTCCAGATGGGGACATCCTCTGCTAGAGACAGAGAGGATTGGAAGCCCTTGTGTTGAACTCATATTGACAAGCTATGTCATTCTACTCCTTGGTCCTAGTTCTACCTCCTAAAGACAAATGGGACAAGGCTAATCCCTTTTTCACACGACAGCCTTTCAGATAACTGAAGACAGTCTTCATCTTTTTTTTTGGGGGGGGGGGGAGAGCATAGACTAAAAAGTGGATGTAGGTATCTGGATAGATGGAAACTGTATTAGGAAGAAACCTCTTCCCTACTGACATTCCTTATACCACAGAGTACCACACACACCCAGCCCCTCTCACTGTCTAGATCAGTTAATATTACCCTTAAATTTCAAAAAGATCTCAGGATCCTGGAGTGATGGATACCTGAATTTTTATAAAATCATCTACACAAGTATGTGATAAGAGAAGAATGAATGAACAGCAGATCATGTGAAAAAGATGTGGAGATTTTAGTGAATTTTATGTTCAGTATCAGTTAACAGTGTGACACAATGGCCATAAAAAAAAAAACCTTAATGTAATCTTAGAAGTACAATATCCAGAATGAGGGAAGTCACAGTCCCATTGTACCAGGCCCTCATAAAGCCACATCTGGAGCACTGTGCTCAGTTTGAGGATTGAGGTTTTAGATGGGACATTGATGAATTTGAGCATTTCTAGAGGAGGGTGACATGCATGGTAAGGGGACTCGAGATCAAATCACATGGGAACCAAATAATATAGAGAAGGAATTTGGGATGTTTAAGCTGGAGAAGGAAAACTTCATAAGGGGACATTTTCAAATATCCAAATGGTTGTCCTATAAAAGAGATCAGACTAATTCTGTATTTTCTTGAAGATCAGAACCTAAGATCAAGAGGCAAAAGTTAGAGGGAGACAGATATTGACTCAAAATAAAGGAATTCTTGGCAAAAAAAACTGTTTGAAGTTAGAATGGGCAACCTTGGCACTCCATCACTTGAAATGTTTGAGCAGAGGTTCAATCATCACTTGATAAGGATGCTGTAAATGGGTTAAAGTTGGGCTGGATTGTCTTTGAGGGACTTTCCAACTAAAGATTCTATAATTCTGATTCTTAGGTGTGGGAGGGAAACAAAAGGTATGGGTGTAGGGAGCATAGAGACAGAAGCAGTACCAAGAGGGATCCAATGGCTGGGACAGTGCCCAGTCCCTTAGACCGGTAAGTGTTAGCCTGGCCAGTGGTGGCATGAGTTGGGGAGAATGGGAGGACCTGGGTAAAAATGTCTGCCCTCTCAGTTTCCAATCGACTCCCCAGCTTCCATCCCAATTAGGTACCCTTTGCTTCGTTTCCATCCCCCATAATACTATTCCCCTCAAGCTCTGCTCTTCTCAGTCTCTCACTTCTCAGGCTTCTCTCACCTCTTAGTTTTCCCCACCTCAGACTCTGTCTCTCCTTGGCCTCCACATCCCCAGACTCCAGAACTCAAGTCCTTCTGGCCACTTGTCCCTTTAACCTACATATAGTCCTGAATTCTGATCCCCTTGTCCTCTATGCTTCTGAGTTCCTGTTCCCTACCCCTAGTTCCTACACATACACACACACGCACACACACACATGCACACATGCATGCACATGTGCACGCACACGCACACAAACTGTAGTTTCTGTCCCCCTCAGTCTCTCCTGTGTCCCCTACAGAGTATTCACCTGAGCTTCCTTCGGACTGTACCTCCATACTCCCACCAATCAAATGTCTGGTTTGAGATGATGCGTGTCTACAGCTGGAACCACATCATCCTCATTGTCAGCGATGACCACGAGGGCCGGGCAGCCCAAAAGCGCCTAGAAACACTTCTGGAGGAGCGAGAGTCCAAGGTGAGGGGGAAAGGGGTGGTTGAGGGAGGCGGCTGAGGCGAGGAGCAGAGGGCAGAGGCCGCCTGGGGCAGGGCCGCAGTGTCTGTAGCTCCTATGTGTAAAACACCCTTCTCTTTCCATTGTGCCATGGCCGGCATCACCATGTCTGACGAGCGCCCAACCCAATCTGTACTTGGTTCATTTCACGTGCTTTGCCATAGTCGAAATCTCCCACGTGTCATCCCTACAGGCAAAGGGTCACATAACCTGGAGTTCTGCAAACACCACCCTGCCCCTGCCTCCAGGAGCCCCTTGGGCTGGGTGTGGGGGACTCCAAGCAGGGCTGTTCCCCTCTGCACCCTGGCATGGAGCCCCTTACCCTGGAACTGTCCCTGTGCTCACTAACACATCTCCCTAGGCCAGGTGCCTAGGAAGTGAGCATAGGTCAGTCCACTGGAAACCCTTCAAGTATACTTCCCAATCCTGAGTGTAAGCCATGTAGCCCAGCTCTTAGCTCTGCTTGTTTCTTTAGAGAGCTCATTCTGATGCTTGGGAGGTAGCATGGTATGTCAGAAAGAGCATTGACTCTGGAGTCAGGGGCTCTGGGTTCAAATCCCCTCCTCTGATGTTTACTGCCTTGTGTGACCTTGAGCCAATCACTTAAACCTTCATAAAATTCAATTTCCTTCTTGGTAAAATGAGAGGTTTGGACTAGTAGGCCTTTGAAGACCCTTCAAGTTCTGTCTGATCCTATTATTCACCTCATCCCAAGCCTGTGAATGGGAGGTCTTTATCTGGGCATGGACCTTGAAGCTCTTAAATCTACCCTGCCTCTACAATGTCCAGGCCTCATCCTCATCAGAATCCAACTGGCCTGAGACTGGCCACCCAGATGCAATCTCTCAGGATAAAGGTACTATCCCAGAAAAGGGTCCAGGTTCTAGCCCTTTTCTTTCTCCCCTTTCTCAGGTACCTGACTCTCCCTTCCTAAGTCTTACTTCTCCAGCTATTCTGGAATCTTAGGTGGAGAATTGCCCCTAGCACAGAGGTTGAAGTATCTCCCCATCCCCTTGGAGTCCTGCTTTTCCCTCTGTGTTCTCCCTAGTATCTCTACTGTCATCTTCCCTTTCTTGTGCCCTCCTATATCTTTCCCACCACCAGTGCTAGGGAACTGAGGACTAGAGCATTTGGTCTCCTTTTCCTTCAGAGGTGCTGATATTCATCCTTTCCAATCAAGCCCTCTCACCCTCTACCGTGACCTCAGTTCCTTTGGTTCATGACCACAACCCTGGTCATGAGCTAAATCTTTGAATGCTCCATTGCTTCCTTGGATTAAGAGGGAAGCCAGAGACTCATCTCACACATACTCGTATCCTGTCCTGTGTCTGTGCTCAAGGCAACCCTTGGGCTCAATTACCAGTCCAGAACTAATATGAAGAGAAACAGGAAGAGAGGGAATTCTAGAGCTGGGGGCCCTGGGTAATGGGGAAGACTTTAGGTCACTCTCCACATTTTGACACATTTTAGAGATCCTTGGAGATTGGCATCCTTCCTAGCTGACAGAGAAGTCACGAGGATGGGTTTTCTGGAGTTAGGGACATATTCCCCTTAGGACTGGAGGTGTCTGAGTCAGGGGCTATGTCTCCCCCTCACAAGTTAGAGAAATATAAACAATGGAATCAGTGATCAGTGCTGGAATCAGCTTTATTTGATATTTTTAAATAAATGGTATGGAGGAGGAAATGCACAATGAAATCTATACATTTGTAGGTGAGGCTAAGTTTTGCTTTGTTTTGAGAAGAATGGTAGTACAATGGACAGAGTTCTGGACTGGGAGCAGGGTGTTCTGAATGCTAGTCTTGGCTCTGCCCCTAACACAATGTGTATATGACCTTGAGCAAAATATACCACCTCTCTGGGCTTCAGTTTATGCATCTGCAAAATGAGGTGGATAATACAATATAATACAAGAAAAATTTATTGTGTCTGTGCTAAGAACTAAGATTAGCTGTTCCCTAAGATTTCTTATAGAGAACTGAAAATTCTGTGACTCCATAACTCTCATAAAACCTATAATGCATTTACACCAGAATACTGATCTTTAGAATAGATACTAGAAATGGTCTCAAAGGAAGAGAAAAAAGTCTGGGACCCAGGGGGAAGGCCTAGAGTAAGACTAATTTGTAAATACAAAGGTAGAGTGGAGAGATTTGGGCTTATAAAATTACAGAGAGGAGGAGTCCAAGGAAGACCTGTGGCCTGCTTTCCAAACCTCAAATATTAGACCTAGAGGTGAGTAGTGTGGAGCACGAGGATGAATCCCAGGATATCCCACTTTACTGATTAGGGAATAAATTGAAGAACCTTATTCCTTAGAAATGCTATAGGCTAGAAACACAACCTATGGCAAATTCGTGGTGGATTTGTAACCCTTCCTCCAGAGATATGTCAGTAAGATTTGGAAAGGCCCCATAACTTTTTAAGTTTGACCCATGCACTTTTAGTCTTTTGTGTAAGGTCCAAGCTAGAAGTCTTTCCATATTGTGGAGACAGGTTTGTTGAGGGTCACAGATTATAAAGGAAGCTGGGTATTGGGAGTGGGGGATGTTCCTGACCCACATGGTGATGACATGGAATACAACCAGGCCTTTCCCAAATACTCCCCACCCTCTCCCACCACACACACACACACACACACACACACACACACACACACACACACACACACCACACAGTGCTTCTATCCTAAAAGTTCTGCCCAGAGAGGGTAGCTTTAGAGGTCATTACTCAGGCTTTCATTCTTAGTAGTGAATTGGTGGCAGGGTGGGGGAGTGGCTGCTATTGGGGAGGATGCATATCCTCTGGAAAGTCTGAGGCCAATGCAGAGGGTTTGTCTGCTCTGGGCACTGCCTGAGGGCCTCAACCACACAATTTTGTCTGTTCTGCCGGGCATTGCATCAACCTCACAGGCCAATTCATCAGTACTTCATAGCCACTTAGGGAGGAATAATGACATGGAGTTTCATGCAGATGTCACCCTCCTGATTGTGTAGGTTCTTAGTGACTAGTACACAGATTCTACCATATGTGTGTATATGTACATATATACATATATACATTCTTCCTATCTATGTGTACACAGAGTCGTGCACTTTGCTCAAGACCTAGTTCTCCACATATTGTCTAAGGATTTAGACCAATCCAATCCAAGGCCCATCTCCTACTGTGAAGAGAGAGGGACAATCAAATATACCCAATGTTCAGTTGTGCTCCCTGGGGGAAAGGCAGAGCTCTCAGCCCTTCATGCATGTTTGCAACAAGACACAGTACTCCACAGTAAACCCAGAAGGGGACCTAGACCAGGATAGATTGGGATGCAGATGGTAGACCATGAATCAGGATATACAGTGACACAATTTTGGATATGGATGGAATGGAAATAGAGACACACAGGAACACAGATTTGATGACATATGAGGAGGGGGAGGGGAGAAGGGTCCAAATGCCAACACTTTTCTTTCCCCAAGGTATGAGCTATTTCATAATCCCCAGCTCCTTGGACAGGAGCAGTCCTTCCAGCACCAGTCTCCCCCACTCTTGATCCCCGCCCCGCCCTGCCCCGACTCTCCCAGGGGAAATATGGTGTTTGCAAGCTCCATGGCTACGTGGCCCTCATGCAGACCGTGGAGAGGCGGTGATGTTGGATTTGCTTTAGTGCTCGTCATTTTCAGCTGTTTATAATCTTCTTCTGTGTCTGCATATTTTCTCTGTGCACATTATCCATCAGAGTAAAAAAAGGAACTATGAAAACCTCGACCAACTTTCCTATGACAACAAGCGAGGACCCAAGGTATCTTTGCATGGACGTGCACGCCGCCCACCGACCTAGGTAGTCACTGAGGTGCCTGTGAGAGTCACAGACACCAGCCCTCAGGCGTCCGCCTCCGCCTCCGGGCGAGAGGGCTTTAACCAAACAAGGAATAACTCTTAAAGTCGAGGCAGGCTGGTGCTGGCAACATGGGCGCACGTGGCGGTGCCGAGCTGGTAGTTTTGTTTGAGGAGACAGAGAGAAAGAGAGAGAAAGAAAAAGAGAGAAAGAGAGAGAGAGAGAAGTACAGTCAGCAGGAGGAGGAGGACGAGCTCTCTCTGGGAAATGCATGTGAACCGTTGGGACCCGCCAGGGTTTCCTTTTTGAAACCCGGGAGGGAGCCACCCCTACCTGGTCACCTGGGGACGGGGCTGCTCCTGCTGGCCACTGCCTAAATCGGGGCCTTTGCGGATTTCCCGCGGTTCTGGAAAAGACGCCCCCGTCTGAGTTCCCGGTTGCATTCCGAAAGCCTTTTTTCTGTTACCTGTCCGCTGCACGCCTCTTTCTGAGTCTCGGTCCACTTCAGTTTGCATGCACAGTGCAAAAAGGAGAGAAAGAGAGAGCGCGCGCGCGAGGGAGAGAGAGAGAGCGAGCGAGAGAGTTTGAGATTGACTGAGAGAGGAAGAGCGAAAAAGAGCGAGAGCGAGAGAGAGAGAAAGAGAGAGAGAGAGAGAGAAAGCAAGAACAAGGGAGCCAAGGAAAGAGAGAAGGAACGGAGAAGGAGTGAGTGGAAAAGGAGAGAAAATAAAAGAGGAAACGGCAAACAGCCTTAGTTAACCTGAATTGCCGTTTGGGGTTACTGGTGGCTGCGGCCCCATTGCGCCAGAGAGGCGCCTGTATCCGACCCAGCAGGCCCCTAACACTCCGGTTCATAACCACAGGCAGAGAAGGTGCTGCAGTTTGAACCTGGGACCAAGAATGTGACAGCATTATTGAAGGAAGCCCAAGAGCTGGAGGCCAGAGTCATCATCCTCTCAGCCAGGTAAGTCAAAAGTCATAGGTACTTTGTCACCCTGCAGCTAAACCCATCATGAGGCCTCAGGGTTTTATTCCTGTTGTGACCTAACACCCTCTCCCCACCCCCGCCCAACATAGAATTTTTCATCTCTACCCCAGTCCCCAGTGTAGCCCTTATCATGACCTCTCCCTTTCACTCTCTCTCTCTCTCTCTCTCTCTCTCTCTCTCTCTCTCTCTCTCTCTCTCTCTCTCTCTCTCTCTCTCTCTCTCTCTCTCTCGTACACACACACAAACACTTCATGCTACAGAGTTCCTAAAGAAAGTAATAGAATATATTTCAAGTTCCACAAGGCCTTTGATATTTACAAATTGAGGCAACATAGACTTGTAAAACTGAGTTGGAATTGGGAATAAAATAATATTTATATAGTTCCTTGAGACTTAAAAAAAAAGTACTTTTCCCTCAAGAAGTACAAGTATTATCCCTATTTCACACAAGAGGAAACTAAAGCTCATTGAGATTAAGTGATTCATTCAAGGTCACATAAATAGAAAGTATCTTCAAACCAGTATTCAAATCTTGATTCTAAGTCCAACATTCTTTTTTTCTTAAAAAAAATAAATGTTTTGGGGCGGCCAGGTAGCACAGCGAGTAAGAGCACCGGCTCCAGTGTCGAGATGACTTGGGGTTCAAATCCGGGCTCAGATACTTAGCACCACACCCAGAAATAACTGGCCATGTAACCTTGAGCAACTTAACCCCTATTGCTTTAAAAAAAAGTTTTACTTTTAAAAAACTCAATGTTTTACATCAATGCATCCAACTCAATATGCTTAATAATTATATTTAAATTCATTCATTTTAAGACCTAAAGCATCATTAATCACCTTTGTATCATTCCCTCTTGTGTCTTTTTTTAGCTTTTATTTAGTATTTTATTTTTCTCCAGTTACATGTAAAAAATAATTTTTAACATTTGTTTTTAAAACTTTGAGTTCCAAATTCTCCCCTTCCTCTCTTCCCCCACCCCTCATTGAGAAGGCAAACAATTTCATATAGGTTATACATGTGTAGTCATGCAAAACATAACCATAATAGTCATGTTGTGAAAGAAAACATAGACAAGAAAAAAATAAAGCTTTTAAAAAGTATGCTTCAATCTGTATTCAGACACCATCAGTTCTTTCTCTGGGGATAGATAGCATTTTTCATCATAAGTCCTTCAGATTGTCTTGGATCATTGTATTGCTGAGAATAGCTACATCATTCACAGCTGACCATCTTATAATATTGCCATTTCTTTGCATATAGTACATTTCACTTTGCATCCGCCCATGTAAGTCTTCCAGGTTTTTTCTTTGTCTTTTTTTTTTCTTAAAACAATTGGGGTTAAGTAACTTGCCCAAGGTTACACGGCCAGTTATTTTGTGTCAGTGTTAAATATCTGAAGCCGGAACCAATCCAGGTCCTCCCAACTCTGGGGCCAGTGCTCTTACTCACTGCTCCACCTAGCCACCCCCCCGCAAGTTTTTCTAAGAGCATCCTGATCATCATTTCTTATAGTACAATAGTATTCCATCATAATCACATACCATTTTTCAGCCATTCCCCAACTGATGGGCATCCCCTCAACTTCCAATTCTTCACACACACACACACACACACACACACACATACACACACACACACACACACCAGAAAAGAGCTGCTATAAACATTTTTGTACATATAGGTCCTTTTCCTTTTGGGTTTTTTTTTTATCTCTTTTTGGATACAGACAGAGTAGTGGTATCACTAGGTCAAAGAACATACATAGTTTTATAGCCCTTTGGGCATAGTTTCAAATTATTCTACAGAATGGTTGAATCAGTTCACAACTCTACCAAGAGTGCATTAAAGTCTCATTTCTCTCACTCTCCCTCCAACATTTATTATTTACCTTTTCTGTCCTACTAGCCAATCTAATAAGTATGAAGTAGAACCTCAGAATTGTTTTAATTTGCATTTCTCCTATCAATACTGCTAGTATTTTTTCATGTGGCTATAGATAGTTTTGATTACTTCATCTGAAAACTGATCATATCTTTTGATTATTTATCAATTGGGGAATGGCTCTTAATTTTTATAAATTTGACTCCGTTTTCTATATGTTCCCTCTTCTAAGTCACCACCAAGATTCATTCTTATTCACTTTCCCCCCTATACAGTCCTAGTTAATATATCAAGTCCACAGCTGTTTTAGAGATACCACCACAACAAAAAAAGACTACTTTTCCTGTCAAAGGAGAAATATAAGTCGTAGGGTACTCTGGAGATTGGTCTTATTTTACTTTTCCTGCAAATTAGCTAAAAGAGAGAGTTACAGCGATATTTCATAGACTCCCAGACAGTCAGAGCTGGAAGGCCTTAAAGAACAATGCCAGAATTTGACAGAAGAGGAAACTCTCTTCAAAAAGGGGACATAGCCCATTTAAGACCACATAGTCAGGGGATGGAAGACCAGAACCAGGATTTCTCATTTGATTCCCCATCCAATGTTCTTGCCTCTACACCATGCTGTCCATTTTTGCCAATGACTTTAGTAGTATCATGTCATCCCAAGATGATATTGCATACCAAGATCAATTGCAGGAGTATCAGTGATGGTATTGCCCAGGTGTGAAGGGGCTTAAATGTCCAAAGCTGGCTGGCCCTTATTGTTGTATTCTTCCTGGTCTCCCACAACCTCTGCCCTAGTTCTAACAATTCTTCTCTCATCTGGACTCTGGAATATATCTGACTACCCTTATGCTTTTCAAGGTTGCATGAGATTACAGAAAAGCAAACCATGAATTTCAATATTGGTTGAAGTCATACTTTGTGATACATTGGGGAGGGGGTGGCAGTGTCAAGGAACAGCTCACCCAACCACATTTGTAGACTGGCAAGCCCTGAGCTCTGGGGAAAGGGATGGAGCAAGGACGCAAGGGGCCTTGTTGTAGATCATTCCATGAAGATGTAGATCTTGTATGTTACTATGGAGACCTTCACAATATTAGATAGCATTGGGAAGTAAGCTGGAAATTAAAACAGAAAACTCTTGCCCTTGTCTACTAAACAATATTCATCCACCACTTAGAGATGTGGATGGGTCTGGCCACTGGCCCTCTGGACAGATACACCAGGATAGGGAAAGGTCTGAGAAAGATAACAACTGTGACCCAAGCAAAGACACTTGGGTGAAGGATGGCAACAAAAAATAACAAGTTGGGGTATTAGAAAAGGAAAATAAATAAGGACTGGTAGACAAGATGAGGACGCTTTAGCCTGTAGGAATGGAGGCTGAAGAAATATGGGAAAGGATGCCATAGATAATCACCAAATGCCAGACATTAGAAAAAGAAGATGGAAAGATATTTGGGGGGTGAAGTTTTACATTCTTCTTTGTGAATTAAATAAGTGTGTTCTGGGTAAATGTTTAACAATCTGCTCTGAGTGGATGGATGGGGAAATGTATGCAGGACATATTTTTAGGTTTAATCTGCATTATTAACATTTTTCTCCATCATTTTAAATCTAGACAATCAGCAAAACAACCAGTCAAGTCTTGATTTATAGCAGTTGCTGATTTCTGAGGTGTGCAAACTCACATGGAATTAGCACACCCCTGACAGTAAACTCCCAGGGTCACAGAATCCAAGGATTTAGAACTAAAAGTATTCTTAGTTCATCCCCTTCCCTTCGTGGAAACAGCCTTGTTGTAATGAAAGGAACTATAGCCTACATGTCAAATGAGTGACTTTGCCAGTTACTGACTCTGTGAGCTTGAATAAGACACTTCCTATCCCTGGGACTCGATTTTGGGTCTCAAAACAAGAGATTGGAGAAGATGATATCAAGGGCCCCTTCCAGTTCTACATGCCATGATATTAACGCAAATGAGGAAAGTGAGGTGCAGAAAAGATAAACTTATTTGTCTTAATACAGTTGATAATATAAATAGACTCAGAAAAGACTCCAATGTATTCAAAAAGGACAAATTTTCTAATGAGATAAATCTGGCTTTTTCATGAAGTCTTCTATACAAGAATCTCATTAGGACTGATTTTTTCTTTTTAAAGAATGCTCAAATAATGATCCAAACCCCACTATGAAAAGGAAATTCAGGCATATTAACATGGCTGTTTACCTTTGATGTCACTTCCTCCTGCTTCCTTACACCTGTCATTGGCATTCTGTCACAATGCAACCCCTACTCTGTTCTCCCAAAACTGCTGCTTGAATATTTGAGAAAAAAAGAAAAAGGAAAACACTTCAATTTGAGCCTTTATCAGATGCTTGCCTGGTGCTAGGTACCAAGGAAGATCTAGTGACTTAATGAGGTGCAACAACTCCTGTCTACCTTCAAGGATCTCACAGGGTGGTAAGGAAGCTATGACCTGTGGCAGAACTGGGACAAGGCAAGGTCTGAACATTGCAGCCTCATGCCATGGAAGATCACATCCATTGGGTGTCGCTGCCCACTGGAGGCTATTGGCTCAAATTGTAGCACATGCAACCTGACTTTATCACAAAATCAATTCTGACATGCTAGGGAGAGAGGAATTTCCTGGCTTTAAAACTATGTACATAAAAGATAAAAAGCATTTGTTTCTAACAATCTAAGGATTTTCATAATGATGTTGGAACTGAACACATTGGCCAAATAAAGTTGAAGTTTTAGTTTTTAAAAACTCTATAGTACTATAAGAGCTATATAAAGTGCTATAAAAAGTCATTTTTAAAAGTGTCCAAGATTGTATGCTAGGCAGCTTCCTCTTTTACCTGTCCCTAATGCCAAGTCTGTGCCTTGGACAAGTCACTTGCTTTCTCTAGGTCCTAGTTTCCTCTTCTGTCAAATAAGAGGATAGGACTAGGTGACTGTCAAAAGACAACGGAGGCCACAGCCCTCCCTCCTGGAGCACCCCAGTCCTCTATTAGCCAAAACCCTGAGATTCAGAGATCTGGTTTCCATCATGATGACAGCAAAGGTAAATGTGTTCTAGTGGAAATAGCAACTTCCTAGTGACCTGTACTGAGCACAGCCAACATCTGCAGGGGGGGGGGGGGGTGAGAATGGTGCTCCTGCCTGCCCCAGCCTATCTTCTGGCTGGTTTGGACAAGTCCCTATTCCAATTCTCTGTGCCTCAGTTTCTTTCTTTGTCAAATGAGAGAATTGGACTAGCCGATTTCTAAATCCTTTCCTAGCTCTGAATTTGGTGACCCTATCAATATCTAGTGTGTATATGGCTTCAAGGTTTCACCAAAAGCTCCTCTAGCTTCCTTCAAATGATTCTTCAGTCTCACCACGAGTGGCAAGAGCCTGGCTGGTGAGAAGGAACATGAGGGTGGGCCCAAGAGACTGAAGACTTATAGGTTTTTATGCCATTACTTCTATGTCACCCTTCCATACCCATGTCAGGCTTTAGTTTGAAAAGGTGCTGGGAAAGATCCCCTTGCAGTGCCCTCACCTCTTTCCTATGTCTCTTTCCCACCAGGGCCTTACAGGTACACCCCATCCTAGCCTGGACATATTTCTGCCCCATTACACTCACCACCTTTCCCATCCTGCTCATACCCCCACACCTTGTATACCCCTAACCTTCCCTAGGCATGCCCCCAGTCCAATCCTTCAATGCCTTCCTAGATTTGGGACAGTTACCTGGAATCTATGACACTGTCCTGTGATGTGAGTCTGTCCTGTCTGCCCAGCAAGTACACAGAGCAGGGACTGTGTTTGATGTTTCTTTTGACTTTTGCTCTGTCAAACACTTGCATTTGCATGTGCACATACACACACACACACACACACTATCTACCATGGTGCCAGCCACATGGAAGGTATTTAGTAAAGCCTCTTGACTGTCTGAGAAAGTCTGGCAGAGGAGGGCCCATCAAGGGCATTACAATTCTATGTGACTAACTCTATTTCTGTACCACCTGTATTCTCTAAAGCTTAATGGTCTAATTGTCCAAGAAAAAATTTGTTTTGCCTTAAATGAGAGCAATGGAATGGGACCTTTTGTCAAGAGAATCTGTTGCCCCTGTGTAACATTTGAACATGCTTTCATGTGATGCGAACCCTCACTGAGACAGAAATCTTTCTTTAAAAGACAATCAGACTGAAGAACAGAAGGCTTACCTAAAGCATGAGAGACAGATTTGTCTACTGTTCTTTCCTTGGACTTTAGCTTTGACACTTAGGGAAGGTCTTGAGGGTCCTAAGGACTTGACTTTCATCTGAGGTGAGAGAAATGTAGGGACAGTGAGAGGGGGTGGTAATGGGGAGGGGTAGGGAATGGTGAGTAGGAAAGACATCAAGAGAGGCACATTGAGGGTCCCTGATAGGGAGAAAATCAAAGACAGTGAGTGTAAAACTAAATGTTCTGGATGATATGTGTGTATACACATGTCTACATATACGTATACATACATACATAAGGCTTTAAGGTTTATGAAGCACTTTCCTCCCAAAATTCTTGTGAGATAAACAATATAAGTATTATAAACCCTGTTTTGCAGATAAGAAAACTTAATCTTGGAGAAACTGAATGATTTGTCCTTGGTAACATAGCAAATAAATATCAGAACTCAGAATTGAACCCAGGTTTCCAACTGCATGTCTAGTATTCTTTCTACTATATCATAATTCTCCTGTCTCTAAAAGGATTCTTATAATCCAGATCCAGGAGATAGGAATGTTGTAAAGATTTAAAAAAATTTCAATGAAAGTTATTTTAAAATGTTAAATGCCACCCTTGTGTCCAGTTTCTCAACTACATTGTTGTCAGAGTAATTTAGTCTAGAGGAATGGAAGCAGGACTTGGGGAAAGGGTCAAGGTGGGGGGGGGACTCTGGCCCTTGTCACCCCCCCCCATCTGTCCTGCAGCGAGGATGATGCTGCCACTGTGTACCGGGCAGCCGCAATGCTGAACATGACAGGCTCTGGGTACGTGTGGCTCGTAGGCGAGCGGGAGATCTCAGGGAATGCCCTACGCTACGCCCCAGATGGTACGTACCAGGGAACATTCCCAAGAGGATCTGTTTGTGGGGGCCTCATCAGTGATTCCTATTGGAATGGGCAGCAGGATCATCGGGATGGTCTTAGCCATGGGTACAGGCCCCCCAGCCCTGCACAGGGCCCTGGACTGTTACCAATTTGGGACCCATTCTGGGTCAGGGAGTAAGGGCTGGATGGGTCTTTGAGTGACAGCTGGTTTTAAACCTGCTCGGGGATGGGCAGGTTGTTTCTGAGTCTATCAGTCACATTTCTTACATGAACCTTCCCAGGAATCATTGGGCTGCAGCTGATTAATGGAAAGAATGAGTCTGCACACATCAGTGATGCTGTGGGTGTGGTAGCCCAAGCTGTACATGAGCTTTTTGAAAAAGAGAACATCACAGATCCCCCCCGTGGCTGTGTTGGCAATACTAATATCTGGAAGACTGGGCCCCTCTTCAAAAGGTAAGTGGAACAGCAGAGAAAGGGAGAGGGCGACATACACCAGAGTGACCGTAATCTGAGACACATCTGAACCAGGGCTCCTCCTGTCTTCTCACCCAAACCCTCATCACAGCCCTTCACCTTTCTAAGCACTTTCCAGTTTACAGTATAAATTGCTTTCTTAACACAACTTTTGGGGCAACTAGGTGGCGCAGTGAACAGAGCACTGACCCTGGAGTCAGGAGGACCTGAATTCAAATCTGGCCTCAGACATTTAACACAAAAACTAGCCGTGTGATCTTGGGCAAGTCACTTAACCCTAATTACCCTACCCTCCCCCCTCCAAAAAGCAAAAAAAAAAAAAAACCCACAACTTTTCAGGGTATGTATCACAAGAATTATTAACCTCCTATTTTATAGTTGAGGCTCCTAGAAGTTAAGTGGTATGCCCACAGATGCATGAACAGTGTCAGAGCCAGGAATCAAATCTAGCCTGCTCTCTGCCACTTGGACCATCACCATCACTGTCTCCATCATCACAATCATCTTTGTCAGCATCTCCACCATGATCAACAGCATATCATGGGATGATAGAATTTAGAGCTGTGTTAGTATTCCTATGGTCTTCAGAATCACTATCATATATATATATATATATATATATATATATATATATATATGGCCATTACCACCACCATCCTCAACACGCTCTCCATCTTGGTACAGGTTTTTGTTGTTCAGTCATTTTAGTTGTGTCCAACCCTTTATGACCTCATTTGGGGTTTTCTTGGCAAAAATATTTGAGTGGCTTGCTATTTCCTTCTCCAGCTCATTTTATAGATGAGACAAACAGGGTTAAGTGACTTGCACAAGCTCACACCGATAGTGTCTAAAGCTAGATTTGAACTCAGGAAGATGAGGTCTTCCTGACTCCAGGCTCTTTGCTCTATCCACTGTGCCTCCTAGTTACCCCATTGGTACAGGTTAAAGAGTACTGACTTTGGAGCCAGAAGACCGGAAAGCTTAATTGCCACCCCCATGACCACTTCATTTAATTCATCTGTAAAATGAAGGGATTGGAGTCTCTTGCCATTCTCAATCTATGATCATTATGATCACAGTCAATATTACCATCACCATCATTTTCATCCTCACTCTCCCAGCATCACAGATCTAGTGTTGGAAGAGACCATCTCATCCAATTCTCTTATTTTACATAAGAGGAAACTAAGACCCAGAGAGGTTAAGTAAGTTACCCAAGATCACACAGATAGAATCAGAAATAGAATTTGAACCCAGGTTCTCAAAGTCCACAGAGCCAGAGGAGGAAACTGAGACCTAGAGAAGTAAAAGTGATTTGCCCAATGTCACCTAAGTAGTAAGTGGTAGAGGCATGATTTGAACTCATAACTTCTGTCTCCAGAGCCAATGAGCCCTCTGTCTCTCTCTTCCTCCCTCTATCTCTTTCTGCTCTATTTCTCTTTCTTTTTCTCTCTCCTCCCTCTTTTCTCCTCTCTTTCTCTCTCTCCTTTCTTTCCCCTCTCTCTTCCTTTTCTCTCTCTCCTCTCTTTTTCTCTTTCTTTCTCTTTTCTTTCTCTCCTTTCTCTTTCTCCACTGTCTTCCTCATAACCATCACTTTCACCTTTATTATCACCAACTCCATGGTCTTCATCATCAAAGTCATCTCAAGCAACATAATCTTTACCATCTTTCCCTATGACTACCAACATCTTCACTACCAGGAAGCTTTCTTCAGTAGCCTGGAAACCACCATGCTAGACATCAAGAAAAGAAATGCATGGGGAACCCCAACCTACTTCCCTAAAAAGGCTGAAACCCTATGCAAGGGCATTGGGGACTAGGTGTTACAGAGTCCTCTAAGGACATTTTGAATATATGAAGACTATTCCAGGAAGATGAAAAGAGAATACAATTAGTGTCCATAAAATCATCAAGGTGGAAAGAGTAGTTACAACCCTGTTCACTAGATCCCAGAAACTACAACAGGATTGCTGAGAGAGATTTCCAGCACAGGATGGGAACATGTTCCAGAAGGTCTTGCTGAATTCTTAGATGGCAAGTCTACAAAGAACTATGAAGGAAGCCCAGGCATCTGGGGACATTCCTGATCTGTGTGGTGACATCAGGAAGGGATTGCCACAGTCTCCCAAACTGGCCCCCATTGCTGGAGCTGACCTTCCTTCAAATCCTGGTTTTGCCACTTACCAATTATGTGACTTTGAGCAAATTACTTAACTTCTCCTGGTCTCAGTTTCCTTATCTACCAAATGAGGTGATTGGATTAAATGACCCAAGATCTTTTCCAGCTCTAAATCTATGATACTCATCAGATACAGAATCTCAGACCAGAGAGGACAAGAGGTCACCTCCAAGTATATAATTGAGGGGCAGATGCTTTTATGTAAGGCCGGGCAGAACAGTATTCCCCCCTAAAGGTAAGGAAATTGGAAATGGAGATGGAGAGACAAATACATATATACACACACAAATAAACATATATAGTTATTCCTTCTCCATCATGACTTGCCCCATCTCGGTTTCACTGTATTGTGGGTCAGAATAAGAAATTAAATAGGAATTTTGGGGGAGTTTTGTGGAAGCCACAGACAACTCTCAAAAGCCAATAGATGATACAGTAAAAGTTTAGAAACTCAGAAATGCATAAAATGTATGTATATATGTATAGTAGTGCATAGTATCAACCTAAATTTTACAATAAAGGGGCAGCTAGGTAACACAGTTGATAGAGCATTGGCACCAAGTCAGGAGGACCTGAGTTCAAATCCTGCCTCAGACACTTGCTAGCTGTGTGAACCTGGACAAGTCACTTAACCCTGATTGCTCCCCCCTCCAAAAAAATAACCAAATAAGGTACTGTAAATACCCCATTAAAGAAAAAGGAAAAAAAAATTCAGACTTCTCTGGTACAAAGAGACAGTCAAAAACTTTTACATGGATTATCCAGATCATGGGGGTGCTGTACCCCTAACCCCTGCAGTGTGGAAGGGATATCTGTATACTCATCAGGCACTCAGGTTTTATAACATTTATTCAAAGCTAATTTAGCCTGGAATGATGAATGGGAAAAAATCATGACTTTGGGATGATGGCTGGTGAGTTCCTCCTCTCAGTGTTCTCCAGGTCATAGAAAGATGGAGGTGCAAGCCAAAGCATTCAGTGCTAGGACAAAGATTTAGAGGAAATCTCCTCAAACTATCATTCACCCTCCCCCATTCTTCCCTATCTCTCAGGGTGTTGATGTCATCTAAGTACTCAGAAGGTGTGACTGGTCGGGTGGAATTCAATGAGGATGGGGACAGGAAGTTTGCCAATTACAGCATCATGAACCTGCAGAACCGAAAACTGGTGCAAGTAGGAATTTTCAATGGGAGCCACGTAAGTGGGGCTGAGGATAGGGTTGGGAGGCTTAGCCTGAGGGTCCAAGGATCATGACTGGTGTCTCTCTCTGCTTCCCCATCATGCAACCCTCTTGTCTTTCAGGTCCTACCCAATGACCGTAAGATCATTTGGCCAGGAGGAGAGACTGAGAAACCTGAAGGATATGAAATGTCAACCAGACTAAAGGTGAGGGTGACATAGAAGAGTAATAATGTACCATAGGCAAGTGATCCCACCTCCTCAGAATCACACCTCCTCCATCAATGAGGCCTGACCAACCAGGTAGATCATTCAGGAGAGGGGATGAAAAAACACAGAAAACTGAGGAGGCAGGGATCCTGGGGGAGACGGTGAAATGGAGAGGCAGACAGATAGGAAGGGAGAGGTGGAGAGATGGCAACAGAGACAGAGACAGAAAGGCAGGGATGGATGGTATCAGGGAAGGGAGGGGAGGTTCTCTAGAGCACCCAAGCTAAGTTTTTCCCTCTCGTCCCCACCCCTAGATTGTTACTATACACCAGGAGCCCTTTGTGTATG
>NW_027187360.1:27226786-27233219 GCF_028583685.1 Petaurus breviceps papuanus
GAATAGGGAGGCCAGGCTTTGGTGTCTAGGGAATTGGAGGTGGCCAGAAGAACAAAGAAATAGAATAGATGAAGTGGGACTCAGGACTGAGGGCCTATAAGGGGAGGAGAATTAGGGTATAAGCCTAAAAAGAAAAATGGGGGAACAACATCACAGGGATTAGGGGCACAGCACCCCCATGATCTGGAAAATCTATGTAAAATATTTTGACCCTCTCTTTGTACCAGAGAAGAAATCTGAATTTTTTTCTTTTTCTTTTATGGGTTGTTTATAGTACCTTATTTATTTATTATTTGCAGGGAGGAAATCAGAGTTAAGTGACTTGCTCAGGGGGAACCTTGAGGGAGCTAGGGGATAAATATAAAAAACAGCAGAATGGGGTCCAGCTGGGATCTGAGGCTAAAGGATTAACCCAGCATCAAGAATGGAAGAGCTAGTACTCAGTCTGAGGATTGGACCAGGACTCCAAGGTCCATGTCGCCCTCTCCAGGTGAATAATAGCAACAAGAAGGAGTGGAATGGGATGATGGGAGAGCTACTGAGTGGACAGGCAGACATGATCGTGGCCCCACTGACCATCAACAATGAGCGGGCCCAGTACATTGAATTCTCCAAGCCCTTCAAGTACCAGGGGCTGACCATCCTGGTGAAGAAGGTCAGTTGGAGACTGGGGAAGGGGCCTGGGAAACTGGCCTCCCTGGGAAGGATCAGGGCACCCCCAGGCAGCTGGGAAGGTGTAAGAAGTAAAGGGTAGGGGGCTCCTGGTGGGGGGAAAGGGCTGTTCTGGAGGCAGACATGCTTCCTCATGCTCTCTCCACTTCCCTTCCAGGAAATCCCTCGGAGTACACTGGACTCATTCATGCAGCCCTTCCAGAGCACGTTGTGGCTGCTGGTCGGACTCTCTGTACATGTGGTAGCTGTCATGCTCTACCTGCTGGATAGGTTTAGGTGAGAGTGAGACATCCCCGACCTCTGGCCCCCAGTACTTCCCTTTCCCCCAGGACCTAAGAGGGATAGTGCTAGGGGAGGGAGAGATAAGGGAAACAGGAGGGATTTTGGTCAAAGAAAGAAGAGGATTGAAGGGGGAGGGGGCTGGCCCCGAAAGCTGGTGCTGCCCTTTCCCTCCTGTCCCCCTCAGCCCCTTTGGCCGGTTCAAAGTGAACAGTGAAGAAGAAGAAGAAGATGCGCTGACCCTCTCCTCAGCTATGTGGTTCTCCTGGGGGGTTCTGCTCAACTCTGGGATTGGAGAAGGTAAGGGCCACTGGAGCACTCCTATCCCCAACTGTCTAGCTTCTTAGATCCGCTCATGGCCTCCCAACCTTCTCATCCAGTCTTCTAGTCTCAACATCCAGCCTCCTGGACCCCTATATCACCCTCTTGGAGAATCCTCCCATCCCAGGCAGGGATGAATGGTGTCAGGGAAGGGAAGGGAGGTTCTCTAGAGCCTTCTAGACACTACTTTCAACCTCTCAGACCCAACAACCAAACCCAGGTGGCAAATACTGCCATGTTTTTCCCCTTGCCTCTCAGGTGCCCCCCGAAGTTTCTCAGCCCGGATCCTGGGCATGGTTTGGGCTGGCTTTGCCATGATCATCGTTGCCTCCTACACTGCCAACCTGGCAGCCTTCCTGGTGCTGGACAGGCCAGAAGAACGCATCACAGGCATCAATGACCCTCGAGTGAGGACCCACGCCTAGCTGGGCAGGACTAAGGCGCTGTGATTCCTGGACCAGAGACCCTGAAAGAGGGAAAACAGAGGGCTGGGGCCTAGGGATGGGGCCAGGAGCTATCAGGGTAGAGACGGTCTTGGAGATAGCTAATGCTGGGATTGGAAGGCAGGAGGTATTGGGGGCAGTCAGTGTGGCTAACATTGTAAGGTGGGAGGAAGGGCCATCAGAGCCAGATACACCTCTCTGACACCTCTCCCCCTGACCCCTAGCTAAGGAACCCCTCAGACAAGTTCATCTATGCCACGGTGAAGCAGAGCTCCGTGGATATCTACTTTCGGCGGCAGGTGGAGCTGAGCACCATGTACCGGCATATGGAGAAACACAATTACGAGAGTGCTGCTGAAGCCATCCAAGCTGTTCGGGACAAGTGAGGGCACCCAGGGTCCAGGGCTGGAGGGCCTGAAGGGAGCTGAGAGTGGATTAGTGCTGGGACCAGAGCAGAGGGGAAGCCAGAGTCCAAAGGGTTTAGACAAGGAAAGACCAGGCATCAGGACAGCTGAGGACACCCAGAGAAGGGTACACAGCAACCAAGTTGGAATCCTGTCTCTGATGTGAACTCCTTGTGCCAGCTTAGACAATGCATCTAACCTCCCCGGGCCTCAGTTTCCTTAAAGGAGTGGCTGTACTAGGTGGTCGCTACCAGCTCCAAATATGAGATCCTATAGCGCTGCCCCTGAGTCCTGCAGCCTTTAGGTGTATTACAGGGTGCAAGGGGAACAGGGTACAGGATATGTGACTGCCTCAGCTGGACCCCCATGACCTTGCCCCTGTGCCTCCAGCAAGCTCCATGCCTTCATCTGGGATTCTGCAGTGCTAGAGTTTGAGGCCTCACAGAAGTGTGACCTGGTGACCACAGGAGAACTCTTCTTCCGCTCTGGCTTCGGCATTGGCATGCGCAAAGACAGCCCCTGGAAGCAGAATGTCTCCCTGGCCATCCTCAAGTCTGTACCCCCAAGCCCTGGGGACCCCAACCCTGGCTGGGAAAGCCCTACCCCAATACCCCAAACCCTGGAGACCCTGTGCACAGACACTAACTGTATGCATATATTCACAGATGTGTGCCCAATATATGCCCTTCCCGTGTGGTCCCCAACCAAGCATCTCCCCAACTCCTTTTAAACCCCTATATTTAAAAAGAAAATCAGAAAATCCGCATAAAGTCCAATGTCAGTACTTCTGGCCCTTTATCCTCATCTCTTCATCCCTCACTCTATGGCCAGATTCATCTCTCTGTCTCTGCCCTCCCTATGTTCTTCCTTTTCTTTCTCAATGTATCTCTTTTCGCCTCTCTTCCTCCTTCTCTCTCTTTGCCTCTCTCTCCCTCTCTCCTCCATATATGTCCCCTCATTTCTCATCATTCTTCCTATCTCTGATCCTACATCTGAAATGCACTGGATCCCACACCACTTTCCTCCAGGTCCCATGAGAACGGCTTCATGGAGGACTTAGACAAGACTTGGGTTCGTTATCAGGAGTGCGACTCTCGAAGCAATGCTCCAGCAACTCTCACCTTTGAGAACATGGCTGGTGGGTGCCCCTTTCTTCTCCTCCCTCCACCCCCAAAGGCAGAAGGACTCCTGTCTGGCCTTTTGTGATCATGAAGGAGGGCTAATTTCTAAGTCCAGGGGACAGCCCAAGATGGTGCTGGCATATGGCCATGAGTTGTTCAGTCACTCAATTTGAATTTATTAAGCACCTACTATGTGCCAGTAATAAGTCCTACACTGTGCTAAGTGCTGAGAATACAAAAAAAGGCAAAAGACTCCCTGCCCTCGAGGAACTTGCAATCTAACGGGGGAGACAGCATGCAAAGAAACATGGACAGGCAAGCTAAAGGCAGGATAAATAGGGAATTATCACAGAGGGAAAGCCCAGAGGGATTGGGAAATGTGGGATTTTAGCTTGAAGGGAGCCAGGGAAGTCAGGAGGTGGATAGGAAGAGGGAGAGCATTCCAGGAATAGAGGTAAGTCAATGAAAATGCAAACTGATTGGGGTGGACCTGGGGAGGGGGAGGGAGGACTGTAATGGGAGGAGGGGGAGGAAGGAAAGAAGGCGGTGCTTAAAATGGGTCTTGACAAAAAAAAAAGCAGAGATGAAAGAGAAGGTATTCCAGCCATGAGGGACAGTCAGTCAGTCATCAAGTAGCATTTATTACATACCTATTGTGTGCCTAACCCTGGGCTAAGCACTGGGAATACAAAGAAATACAAATACAAAGTTTCTGAAGGGCTCACATTCTAATGTGGGAGAAAACATGAAAATAACTAAATACATAGAGGATTCCTTTCTGGTTTGAGGATGACCCTGGAAGGACTCACTAGTGGACACTGACAGGGGTGGGAGTTGGGAGGTAAGGGGGAAGCAGGAGGGAGGTGTGGATCTGGTCTCTGAGTCCAGGGTAACCAGCTGTGGGCACTTGTAGGAGTATTTATGTTGGTGGCTGGTGGGATCGTGGCTGGAATCTTCCTGATTTTCATTGAGATCGCCTACAAGAGACACAAAGATGCCCGCAGGAAGCAGATGCAGCTGGCCTTTGCAGCAGTGAATGTGTGGAGGAAAAACCTACAGGTAGGCCAGCGGGGCAAGTGGCTCTGTATCTGTGACCCAGTGCCCTTGGCCGGCCCATCCCCGGCTCCCAGGGCTCTCCTGCCTACAGCCCACCCCCTCTCTCAGCTCCCAGGTCTTCCTGACCCTGCTGGTGCCCCTTTCTCCCACCCTGGGCTGTAACCCCTCCCCCCTTCCTATTGCCCTGATCTGTGCTGGAGCCCTGGAATAATACCAAAGAACCGATGGTGAGTGGTGCCCAAACAGAGCCGTCCTGGAAGGCTGCCCGAAGGAGTGGCCACTGGCTCCAGCTATCCCTGGGACGGATTCTCCATCACCAGTGCCTCACAAGGAGAGCCTGGGACCATCCCAGCCCCGGAATTCTAAGTAGCCCATATGCTTTGGGCATCTCTCACTGATACCCATTTTACACCAAAGGAAACTGAGGACCAGAAGGAGGCAGAGGTTCCTTTGAATCTAGAGCCTGAGTCCTGGCTTTGGCTCCCTGTCTCTGTTCCTTCTTGGGAATCACTGTCTCCCTCTCTCTCATGCTCCTTGGGGCTAACCCTTTCCCTGCGGTGTCCATGTGCTCAGTGATCTCCGCCCCACCACACTGTGCTCTGCTCCGCCCTGGATGTCCGAGGCTGTTTCTGTGTCTTTAGGAACCCGCCAGCGCACAGGGAAACGGTTTGACTTAGAACCAGCGCAGAGAGCGGGGTTGTAAAAAGTGCGATAGCCCTGGCTGGGGCCTGGGTTCGGGCTGTGGTGGAGGGCAGGTGCCCGCTGGGTGGCAGGCAGCCCAGGGTAAGGAACCAGCCCACACTTGGAGATGACAGAGATTGTTGGACTCGGATCCCCGATGGCTAAAGATACGTTTGTCTCGTTTTCTTCTCTTCCTCCCCCAAGCAGGGCCCAGCCCCAGGGAGTCTGGGCTGGGGTATCCCCCCACCATGCACACACACTTACTCCCTTGTTGGCCTCTTCCTGGAGGCCAGGGGAGGGGGAGGCTGGAGGTACTGAAACCCTTGGCACTCCCTGTGAAAACAAAAGCAGTCCCTGCTCTGGGGAAGATGCTTTCAGGGAGAAAGGGGACTTTATTGGAACACATCAAGGGAGGGAAGGTCTGGGCTAGTGCTCATGCCGGGGAAGGGGAAGGGATGCCCCCCACCCCACCACCCATCCCTCATCCCCCTTATCCTGATCTTGTTGCTGGTGCCTAGGACAGCTGCTGATGCTTGTCCCTCAGGGGAATGGGACTCTTACTGTTGGGACTGAGCACGTGGGGAGACCCATCCCATCCCACCTGGCCTGGGAGAACCAGGGCTGACTGTTGGACAAGACAACTCCGTCTGTCTTTCTCTCCAACTCCATCACAACCTCTTGGTGACATTACACCTTGCCTTTGGCTGGATTTTCCTTTCTTAGTTTCTTTTTTTCTCTTTCTCTTTTTTTTTTTGTTTTTTATTTTTGTTGACCCCTCATCAGAGGGATTACCTGCTTTGCAGAAATGGATGATCACAATTTCGGTGTGTTTTTCCCAGTCCATCTATGGAACCTGTGACCTTGCTGCCAAGGCCCACCCTCCCATCCTTCTTGAGAACCTGGCCCCCAGGGGAGGCAGGGAGTAGTCTGGGCAAGGAGGGGGCAGTTAGGGAGTTAAGGTGCACAGGGGCCAGACCCTGAAAAAGAGAAAGAGAGAGAGAGAGAGCCAGAGCAGCAAAGGCCCTATCCTGTCCTCCCCCAACACTGCAGAGTGAGCCAGGCCAGACACACATGGTGTAGAAAAGAGAGGAAACCTGTCTGTCTGTCTGTCCTGTGCAGAGAAGCAGGACTAAGGACCTGCCCAGGCATCAGCAGTGACAGCAGCAGGAGGGTAGGGCTAGCAAGGAGCCCGCCCTTAGCAATCTAATCACTTATACATATTCATTTTAGGATAGAAAGAGTGGTAGAGCAGAGCCCGACCCTAAAAAGAAAGCCACTTTTAGGGCCATCACCTCCACCCTGGCCTCCAGCTTCAAGAGACGTAGGTCCTCCAAAGACACGGTAAGAGGGAGAAGAAAATCTCCAGCCACTCTCTCTGTCTCTCCTCTCTCTCTCTCTTTTTCTATCTTTCTCTCTCTCTCTCTCTCTCTCTCTCTCTCTCTCTCTCTCTCTCTCT
>NW_027187360.1:27233229-27286559 GCF_028583685.1 Petaurus breviceps papuanus
TCTCTCTCTCTCTCTCTCTCTCTCTCTCTCTCTCTCTCTCTCTCTCTCTCTCTCTCTCTCTCTCTCTCTCTCTCTCTCTCCTCTCTTCTCTCTCTTCCTCTTGCTTTTCTCTTCCTTTTTTTCTTTCTGTCTCTCCATCTCCTCTCTCCCTATTCTTTGCTTCTCTTTTTTAAGTCTATATCTTTTTTCTTCTGTCCTTGTTTCTGTCTTTCTGTCCTATTTCACTAGATCATTGTTCTTTGTTTCTTATCCCTATCTCCCTGTGTATCTCTCTGTATCCCTCTGGGCCTCTCTGTATTCCTCTTCCTTTCTTTTCCTGTCTCTCTCTCCACACTCCTCTCCCTCTCTCCTTTCTGTCTCTTAGTGTCATCTTTAACATTTGGTCTTTCTCCATTGGCTTCTCTCTGTTCCGTATCTCTTTGTGATGTTTTTCTGTCATGCTTGAATCTCTAGAAAAATGCCTCTCTGTTTTCTATTGTCTTCATCTCATCTCATCTCTGTCTACATACTGAATTATCTTTGTATCAAGAAGGAGAATATGAGTGAAAAAGAAACATAAAAAAAACTTGTGTTCTGTCTCACTATCCCCTCTTGATGTCTCTTTTTCTTTCTCTGCTTTCTTCCCTTTCTAAATATTTCCGATTTCATTTTTCTTTGTCTTGCCAGTCTTTATGTCTTGGTACCTCTGTATCTCTGTTTCTATCCATCCCTGTTTTTCCATTTTCTTTCTTTATATCTGTCTCCAGTTTTCATTATTTTCTGTCTCTATCTCCCTCTCCTGTCTTCATCTCTCCTTGTTTCTTTTTACTCTTTGTCTGTCATAGCTTCTCTCTGAGTCTCTCTCCTTGCACCTCTGTCTTTCTCTGTCTCTTTTTCTGTCTCTTTCTCTGTCTCTGTCTCTTTTTCTCTTTTTTCCTGCCATCCCATGACTGCCACACACTCATCCTGAAGCTGCCTCATGTTGTCAGTCAGTCAGTCAGTCAGTCAGTCTCAGCGCCTGTCTCTGGGCCTGGCCCAGGGGCCCTGGGGAGCCGGGGATGACCTGCCTCCTAGTCTTCTCACCGATTTGGGAGATTCTACCAGCTTTTTATTTTTTCCCCCTTTTTTTCTTGGACTCTCCTGGTTTCCGCCGGTCCTCTCCTCGATGCCCCACACAGCCCAGAGATCGGGTAGTGTGTGATGACTGTCCCTCCGTGTCCCGTCCCGTCTGTCCTGGTCCTGCCTGGCCCATCCCCGTCACTCCCTCCCAGAGCCTGTCTCACCTGTCTCACCAGAGCCATGCCTGTTGCATCCTCCATGTGGTCTCTGTGTGGGTCGGGGCCCAGGGCTGGGGAGGCCAGAGGCCAGGCAACTGGGGGGATTCAAGTCTTGGGGGGGGCTGGGCCCTAAGGGGCTGCCAAACTGGCTTTCAACTTATACTGGGTCCTACTGTTCCTTTCAGAATATTTCTGAAGGATGCTGTTAGAGAGTAGGGGAAAGGGAGGTTGGTTCTAGGCTAGGGAATTCTGGACCCTATCTTAAAAGCTCTGGGGTCTGGGGTGGGAAGACTCCATCCCAGCCCTGGTCCAAGACTCCTCAAAGGAAACATTTACCCTGGCCTGACCTCAAGGATGGAGAGGTAGGGTTGGACAAGTAGTTAAGATACAAGGCAAAATGGGGTTAGGGATGGGGGTCACACAAAGACAGCTGGGAGGGCTGAAATTATGAATCCCAAGGTGCATTGCTCAATGTTTGCATCATACTGGAATTTGGGGTTTTCCAAAGCTACTTTCCTTCACCAGCAATTAGGGGATTTCATGTTGGGGAATGATCATGGAGGCCCTCACTTCCATCCCTTAGCTGGGCCCATCCCCTCCTGTATGTATAAGGAAATGGGGGTGGGTGGAGTAGACTGCAAAAGCATTTTCTCTCCTTGCCCCTGGGCTGAGAAAGAGACCAACCCTCTTCTCCTAAAGCCTCATAGAAGGGACTACCCCCAACAGCTGCTTTCTTCTGAAGAGAGAAGGTGAAGGCCCTGGGACCTGGGGGAAGTTGTATGGAAGGACAGTTCTCAAGGGACCTACAGTTCCTGCTTCCTGGAATATCTAATCCAGAAAAAAAAAATGTGTTGTTCTCTGATCTACTGGGCCCAACCAGGGACAACAATGCTTTCTGAACACAGAGACTAATAATCCTAGTGTACCTCTAATTTCAAAGTGACTTCCTGGCAATAGCAACATGAAGGAACCAGGATAGGAGTTAGTTATAATGCTTGTTTGACTATGAAAAAACTAAAGTTGAGGGAACATATGTGACTTGCCCACTATCCCATAACTAGGTAGTAGCAAGAGGCAGGATTTGAACACAGGTATTCTTACACCAAGCCTATCACTCTTACTACCATTTGACCCCTCATACTCTAACCTAGTTGCTTCAGATACCAGACAGAAAGATGGCAGAAAAAGATTAGATATACCATGGCTTTCTAGGTATCATAGAAAAGGGATGCCTATAGATGGGGAGCCATCCTGCCTTAGGACAGATAGCCCTGGACATTAATTCTCTAACCTACTTAGCAAAGATCCCTCAGTGACATTCTGTATCCCTCCCCTGACTCCTCTTTCCTATGCCCTCCTTTCTAAGAATCCCCCTCCTCCTCTATCCCTCTTCATTCCTAAGACCACAGAATTTAGAGCTGGAAGGAACTAGAGAGATCCATTTTACAAATGAAGAAATCGGTACCTCAGAGGATTAGTTAGTTACTTGTCCTAGGTCACATGGTTTATAAGCAACAGAGCCGCAACTCAACAATAATAACTAGTATAAATAGCATTTTAAGGTTTGCAAAACTTTACATCAAATCTCATTCTATCCTCACAATAACCCTGAGGGGTAGGTATTATTATTAGTCCCATTCTACAGATGAGGAGACTGAGGCTGAGAAAGATTAAGTGATTTGGTCAGGGTCACACAGCCAGTCAGTGTACGATACAGGACTTGAACCCAGGCTTCCTTCCATGATACCAGGATGCTTTCATCATTGAATTGAGCCCCATTCAATTCCAGTCTTCACTGAGCACTCACTTCTTGACTAGCCCCAGGTGGAAACTTGTAGTGGGGCAGGAGGAGAAGCCAGAGAGGAAGTCCTGGAGTAGCTCTTAAGTAGGGTTGGGGGGACATGAAATAGTTTACAGACTATGGAAAGAAGGCCTTTTTACATACAGTTCCAGCCTCTGTCCCAGATTGTCCTCAGTGTGAGGCAGGTAACTGGGATAGATGATAGGAAGCTATATCCTCTATTGGACTCAGGAAGTCCAGAGTTGGAATCCTGCCTCAGGCATTTGCTGTGTAAACCCTCTTCTAGCCTCAGTTTCCATCTGTAAAATATGGATTATAACACCTGCCTCACAGAGTGATTATGAGGGTCAAATGAGGTAAAACATTTAGAGTGCTTTGCAAATGTTAAAGAGCTATGAATAGGCTAGTTATTTTATTATTATTCCTGGGTCTAGGACTAGATATGAGCCCTGACCTATTCTCAGGTAGTAATAATCTTACCAAGTCAGACTCCAACACACAAAAAAAGAATAGTACCAAGGTACTATTAATAATACCAAGGGTAGCAACCTGATTACTTGTAAATTTATCATGTCAACCTCAAGGCTGACAAAATCACCTAGGAGCCAAAGTACCTACTGTGTGCAAAACATTACAAGGGATATAATGATAGATAAGACAAGATCCCTAATCCCAGAAAGCCTGAATCCTGGCTCAGGCAGTTGCACCAAAACCCCATGAAACAAGATATGACTAAGGGCTAAATTGCACAGCATGGCTTCAAAGAAGAGAAAAAGAGCAAGTGGTCAGAGAGGGCTCCCCAAGATGGGTCTGGAGTATGAAAGACAGGGTTTAGATAGGTGGGGAGGGGAGAGGAGGGCATTCTAGGAGAAGGGAACAAAAGCAAAGGTCTTCAGTTTCCTGTCAATCACCTCTGGCAGGGTCCTTCTGCTACAATTTTTTGCCCCTCTCCAAGATTAGTGAGACCAATTTGACCAAGACAATGGGAGAGAAGATTGAATATGTTCACGGACTTAGAACTAGAAGAAGTCTTAGAGGTCGTCTAGCCCCATGCCATTTTACACATAATGAGAGGTTGACTTTGGAGCACACCCAGATTGTCTAACATGGAGGCACCATATAGGGAAACTGAGGCACAAAAAGGTTCAGTGACTTGTCCAAGGCTACACAGGTAGTAAATGGCAGAGCTAGGATTTGAACCCAGGTTCTCTGACTCTAAATCCAACATGGTATGGAATTAGATCATAGATGGTCTTAAAAATCATGCAGAGGGGCAGCTAGATGGCTCAGTGCATAAAGCACCAGCCCTGGAGTCAGGAAGACCTGAGTTCAAATCCGTCCTCAGACACTTAACACAAAAACTAGCCTTGTGACCTTGGGCAAGTCACTTAAACCCAATTGCCCTACCTTTCCCCCTCGAAAAAAAGAGAAAAAAACCATGCAGAGATGTCTAACCATGTTAGAGATGGAGAGAGAGTGGGTACCACCTCAGCATAGAATTGATAGTTGTAGTCATGGCACAGAGAGAGGAGAGAAAGAAAACAGAAAAGGGGGGAGAGAAGGAAAAAGAAGAGACAATAATAGTTCTTAGGAGACATTCAGCATAGTGAGAGGCGGAAGGGGAGCCCTGGAAAACTCAAGGTAACACTCAGAAAGCTCAGAGCAGTAGGATGTCATGTTTCCAAGGTCAAAACACAAAATTGCAAAGAGGAAAGAGTGGCCCCAGTAACATCAAATACCTCAGGAAGGTCAAAGATGAGAAATAAAACAATAGATTTGTCTACTGGTCATCAGTGACCCTTCAGAGCAACCTGAGGAGGGAGTGGCAGGAAAACATCTTTCTGAGGAGTTTGGCAGTGAATTGATTCAACAAACGAGTTTCATCACTTTAGATGGCCTTTATTCGTTAAAGCACCTCCAAGATTCCTTTAGAGGCCAGTGAGTCCTCAGCTCTCTCCAGATCCAAATCCAAATCACAACCCTCACCCCACCAAAGAATCCCTAGGTGTTTTCGGGAGCTGTCCTGGGCCTAATCGGGGTATACAGGGTTTCTTCAGAATGGGATGGGATGGACCCAGGATTGGGGAAAGACAGTGGTCAGTCTGGGGCCTCTTTACCAACTGGAGCGGGAGGGATAGGGAGGGAGGCTGTGGGTGGGTCAGTTCAGCTCCGGAAGTGCTGCTTGGAGGGGTGGGGATGGGAAGGGGCAATGCTCTGACTGCTTGAGAGCCCCGCCCGCCCCGCCCTCTCCTCCCGCCTCCCCTCCGCCCTCCCGCTGACAGGCCCGAGGGAAGGGCTGGGGGGAGGTAAGGGACACTCAGGGGCTGGGCTCCCGGGCAGCTGTGCCAGGCCAGCGGGTATTGATTGTTGATTCTTATTTATAGAGCACCGGGGGTGGACGCGGCGCTTTGCAAAACCAAAAAGACACGGTGCTGCCGCGAAGAGCTATTGAGAGGGAGGAGGGACAGCTCCAGATGTGTGCCCGCCATAGGGAGAGCTGAGACGCCCTCGGCCCACCCACCTCTGCCCCCCAGCACCGGCTCTAGCGCCCCTCCCTTCCCCCCCCTCGCAGACGGGACAGCGTCCTGGCCAAAGCAGAGTCCCCGGAGCAAGACGGGGGACGGGGGGAAAGAGAGGCACCCCCTGGCCCTCCCTCCGGGGCTGCTGCTCCCCACTCCCGAAACCCCTGGGATGGGGCCGGCCGCACCCCACCCCTCCCAGTCCCTGCTACTCCTCTTTTCGTGCCCCCCCTGGGCGGCTCCACCAACCACAGTGCTGGCCCGTGGCCCTGCCCCTTCCCCAGGAGCGCTAAGCGCTAACCCCCCCTCTGCCTTGTCTGTGTATTTGTATCTTACAGCAGTACCATCCCACTGATATCACAGGGCAGCTCAACCTCTCAGATCCCTCGGTGAGCACCGTGGTGTGAGGCCTCCCGGAGCCGCCGGCCTAGTTACTAACTACTAGGAGCGCTGGTCAGGACTGATGCCTGAGGACTAAGGGGTCCTGCTCGGGAAGGCCAGAGGGAACGCCCCCCGTCCCCTGTCCTCCCGGCCCCCAGTGACTGCACATTGCCCCCTCCCAGCCTTTTCCCCAGCACTGTGGGGCAGCTGCTGCCCCCGACTCCCTTCCTCCCCACACCCCTATCTTGGCACCCAGAGGGCAGGATCCCTGCTGGAAATAGGCACAGGGGGAGGTAGGGCCAAGTGCCAAGACTTGGAGCTTCCTTGTAAGTCAAGGGTGAGAGGACCTGAAATTGGGATTGACAGTGAGAGGGACAAGCTGAATCCTCAGCCTGACAGAGAGGCAAATTGATCTCAAGTCCCAGGGTGGGTCCCACCCTGCCCAGGTTCTGGGTATCCAGCATCCCCCCTCTGTATGGTATTTGGTTATGTGAGTGGTCTGACTATTCAAGAGCCAGGGTTGACCAGGCGGTGTGGTCTCCTGGGCAGACTCTGCCCCACCCCCACTATACCCCTGCATAAATATCACCTTGGTCTTGCCATGGAGAGGCTGTGGGGGGAGAGGTGTTCCTCATCCCACAGGCTGCTTTAATCCCTGGAAGCAAAAGAAAACCCTAAGGAAGGCTCTAGTTATCCTAATCTTCCCCACCCAGCTCAGTTCCCTCCCTTTCTTCGCTGCCCCCTCCTCCTTCTCCCCTCCCAACACAGTTCCATCCCTCTTTTGCTCTCCAGGACCCCAGCTCCATTCTCCTACAGCTGGCTCTACTACCCTCTCTTCAAACTGTTTGTACCATTGCCCCAGCTGTTCAGTTTTCCTCACTCTCTATACACCCTCTCCACCCCCCTCCCTTGAGTTGGCCTGTTCTCCCTTCCTCCTGCTGGCTTGGCTCTACCCTGGCTGGCCCTGCTATTTCTACACCAATGCTGCCCTGCCGCCCCACCCCCACCCCCACCCCTGCCTCGATGCTCCAGCCTTTGGGCTTCCTCAGCACTGGGCAGCCATGCTCTGCCATTTCCCCTCCCCTTCCATTTTGGTTTCAGTTCCTAGAGAGAAAGAGAACTGGATTCTGGAAGCTGAAATAAGTCCCTCTCTCCTCACCTCTTGCATCCCCCAAATCCCTCCTCCAGGACTGCAGAGCTGGGGTGAGCCTCCAACCCCTAGGAAAGGGAAGATTTTAACTCCTCCTGCCTCTTGGCATTGACCACCTGCCTCTCTCCCCTGACCCAAGGCCACACACCTCCTTCCCAATACTCCACACCCATGTGGGCTATCCCTGTGTACAGCTGTGAGATAGCCCTACATACAGGGTGTGCCACTCCATAGAAGGGGTGCACCAGCCATCTCTGTGTACAGGCATACACAGATGCTGTTCCTCTTCACAGTACATGCACCATTATTTTGTACAGCCTTTCTCATGTACAGGCTTGTGCTGTCCCTATTGTACAGGCTTACGCTGCTCCCACTAACGATTCCTGTACCATTACTGTGTATAGTTACCCACTATTTCTCTGTACAGACATATGCCATCCCTATGTATAAGCTTATGACATTCCTGTGTATAGATATTTACCATTCTAATGTACAGGCATGTACCATGGTGTTGCCAAATTGAACATTATGAGCCTCAGTTTTTGTGACAGCTTTCTGATGATGCCTGCCCCAAGGGGACAGTCATCTCCTGCATAAATCTGAAGCATGATCAGGGGTTGGTTGGGGGTGGGGAAAGTCTCTTGGTGCCAGCCTACCAAGAATGTACTACCTAGGGAACTGAGGGGCACAACTGTCCTGAGGGGTGATCTTCAGGTCCCTCACTGCAAAGTACTGGGTCATAGGACAAGCCAGAAGGCTCAGCTCCATGCAAGGAAGAGGACAGAAATCATAGAGAGCAGGATAGGGTTGGAAAGTTAGTGGTTGGGTTCTTTGGTGGGTCAACCAGGCCAAGGGTCTGGGGGATGGGTCTCTTCACCTGATGGCACCAAACACTTCGGTTTTTACGTCGAGCCTGGAAGGTAGTGATCAAGGAACCAAAGATGAAGCAGCCAGCTAGACTGGCCAAAAATGAGACTGGCCCAAGCATAGTAATGACCACCAGATCCCAAGGGGTCAGCGGTTGTGCACAATAATTGAATGAGGCTTCTGTGATGGCAGCCATTGGCCTGAGGGTCAGTCGGTCTGGGGACACACACAGCAAGGACTCGGCTCCTAGAGACACAATGGGGAGAGAGTGGGGAATGGCGGAGGGAGCATGGTACTACCTCAAAACCCACGTGAACTGAGCACATCCAGGTTAGACTTCCATCCCAGGATTGTTGTTATCTTGGTTAGCCCATCCTCCACACCCCCCAACACCCAAACTCCTCTAGCCCTTGACTTTGAGTCCCATCCCCCCCCCCCTTCTAGCTGACCTCCATCCTCACCTGGGACCAGGTGTGTATGTCTATGCAGCCAGCGGCAGAGGGAGGAAATGGTGCAGTCGCACACCCAAGGGTTCCCATGGAGGTTCAGTACAAGCAGGGCAGGCAGCCTGTCCAGGACCCCAGAGCCCATGCTAGAGAGCAGATTATCCTGCAGATTTAGGCTCTGCAGCAGTGGCAGGGGACCCAGCCATGTGGGCTCTAGCCGCATCAGTCGGTTCCCTGCCAGAGACAGGGTGTGGAGTGCTTGAAGTGGTTGGAAGGTGCCAGGTTCCAGGGCCTGGAGAGTATTAGCACTTAGATCTAGGGACTTCAGCACCCTCAGGCCCCAGAAGGCATGCACATGGATTCTCTGTAATCCATTGGCCTGAAGCTCCAGTGAGAGCAGCCTGGATAGAAGGGTAAAGGCTCCTGGGGGCAAGAAGTCCATATGGTTGTGGTCCAAGAGAAGAACTTGGATACTAGGATCCAGAATCCTAGGCACAGAGTGCAGTGCTCTCCCAGAGCAGTTGACCTGCCCATCCTGCCTACAAACACATTCAGAAGGGCAGCTCCAGGCTGAACCTGGGGTGGAGGGTGGGCAGAGGATCAGCATGAGAGGCAGCAAAAAGAAGGAAAAGAAGAAAGTCATTGTTGGGCCCCCTTCTTCCACCCCACCCCCCAAGCAGCTCACCAGGGCAGCCTGAGTCAGAAAGTGACCCTTGGGAGTCAGGAGGTCCTAGCTTGGGAAAATTCCTCTGGGTGTCTTCTCTCCAAGCTCTCTGCCCATCTATCTGTCCCTTTTGACTCTTCTGAACAAATATTAACTCACCAGCTTAGAAGTTCTTGTAGATCCTGTCCTGGACAGGATTCTGCGAGATGGGGGGTGGCGGGTGAGGCTCTGAGCAAACCCAGAAGCTCTACCAGCCACCTGCTGGGCTTGGGGCCAGCTCCACGTCAGCACAGCTAGGTCCCTTAGTAAGCACAGGAGCACCTAACCTGTCCTAATCAATGCCAAGCTGGGAACTGAGAGCCCTACTCCCCAACTGCCCCACTATAGGGCAGCACCCAGGGCCCTCCGACAGAGACAATGTGCTGCTCCTAGCACCAACCAGACTATGCCCTGTGGCCACTCAAGAATGGAGAGAAGATTTAGGGAGGAGGATCCTCAAGCACAAGGCCCTCAGGTAGAAGAGGGGAGGACTGGGAGCTGAAATCAAGGAACTAAGGGATCAGTCCAGGCTTCTAACCTAGGGGCTCCTTTTTTTTTCCCTCCCTCAACCCATTCCCACCAGTTCCTTGCCCTGTAAAGGCAAGGGGGTAACTAGGATGGCACCGATATAACAAGTATGAGGAATTTCCCATCTCCACCTCTAGGGCCTCTATCAGAGAGGAGGTAGTCTGACAACTTTGTCCTCCCACTTTGGGGACCAGCAGGGGTGTGAGGCAGATCCAACCTCTAGGTGTTACCTAATCTCAGAACTTGGACCCCTATTCCCAGCCCTTCCTCCTTAGGCTGCACAGCTAAGGAGAAGAAGACAAAGAGGGCCTGAAATGAGGTCTCCTTGCGCACATCTGTCTGCATACATCTTCTTTTGTCCTACATGAGCCCCTCTAAATGTGCCTTTGCAAACTTGGACCTGCATGTCTGCAGGATTCTGTTTGGCATCCTCATTCTTGCTCAGGAATTTGTCCTTCACTCATATGTGACTGGATCTGTGGACTTCTGTGCATGAAACGCTATGTATTCCAGTGTAGGCTCTTTCCTGGGTATAAATTTGTGTGTCTGTCTATGAATGTCCAGAATGGGTATGCCTGTATGTCAGCACGTCTACATACCCAAACCTATGTGTGGATCATCGTCCGAGTTATCTCTGAGTCTGAATTGGGGACCTGTGTCTGTTGGAATCCCTCCCTGTGTGTCTGTGTCATATCTCTTTGTGCCCATGAAAAGTAGCTAGTTTATCTGAATGTTTTCAGTGGCCCCAGATGGGCAGTTGCGAGGAGGAGATAAGGACTGGCCCATCCCCAGTGAGACGAGTGATGACAAGACCTAGCTGGTAGGAGGAATGTCAAGCTAGTTTTACTTCAGCTTAAACCTGTTCCCACCATGTCTGTTCCAGTCCTGGGAGCCCAGACCCCTGATTTTGCTCCTCCAGCTGCTCAGAAGCAGGATCTGGACAGACTCCCATGGATGTACAGGTGTTATGACTTTTGTTGGCACACCCTGTCCTGTGCTGGGTGGGGCTAGAAAGGGGGAGGAGAAGGGAGACTAGAGAAACATGCGCTGAGCCTGGGGCAGATCAGGAGTCTCTAAGGCTAAAGAGGCTCTGAAGGGAGGGTGCTATGTGTGTTGAAAGGCATTCCAGAAAGGGGAGATGCTTTTTTGAGGGGATGGAGGGAGGGATTGTATGTTTTTTCCTCCAAAGGATTTGGGCAATAGGGCTTGGGCAGGGGGAAGAGCCATGGTAGAAAATGGTAGCCATAAAAATCAAACCAGGCCCCCACTTTTAGCAACTAGTGGTAAAAAGAACAATTAGAGTTTAGCATTCACTCCATCTCAAGACATCACCATTGTGGCCAAGGCAAAAAAGATGGAGATGACACTCCCCAAATTCCCAGGCTGATTTAGAACTTCACAAACCCAGATGGAGATACCCACAGACTCTGATCCCTACACAGACTGATACAGGCTCTGACTCAGACACAGGATACCCAGACAGTGAGAAAAAGGAATGTATTCATTTTTTACCCTCTCCCCATTGTCTCCTCCTCCCCCCATCCAACTTCCCCTTCACTCCTCCTCCAACAGTCGCTCTTCAAAGGACAATGTTGCTTCCTTCTCCAAGTCTGGAAATTCCAGAACTTCCTCCAAGATTTTAGGGACCTCCAGCAACTCGACCACCTCAAAACTCTTGATAAAACAGTTCTCTGATGGGACATTTAAGGGACTGCCTTCCACAAAATGTCCTGCAATATGTTCTTCTGGTTCACTCCCACAGGTGCTATGTGTTTTTGGCCTCCTTGTAGTATAAAATGGGATGGCAGCCACATGTGAGAGTAGCTCCCCATCACTAAACACTGGGATGATGTCCTATGACTGAGTGAGCAAAGTTTCAGCCAGAGTCGAGGGTCCAGGGCAAGGAGGGAACACATCTGGACCGAATGCCCTTCCTCTAGCAAAGGACTCTTACAGTTCCAAGACCCATATCACGGCATCAGTTGGGAAGACTGTCTACTCCAAGAGTGACCTAGTACAAGGAAGCTTGGCCCCCTCCAGAGGACCAATGGGATGTGTGCACAAGAAAAGAGGGTTCATCAGTAAGTGAAGCCTGATCTAATGTCCCTTTGGAGAGAGAGGAACCAGAAGTAGTTTAATTTCTCCCCTTCTGCCCAGACACTGAGCCCTGCAGAGCCTAGCAGGCCTGCTCCCCTGAGATATGTCCCCATTGCTCACTCAATTTCCATATAGCTGAGTCCAGTGCTTTAGGACATTGTCATAGTCACTAAGATACGAGAAGATAGTGGAGCAGACCCACTTTCTCAGAGAACCTTCCCCTCTCCCACCCACTGACCCACTTCGAGGATCAGAAAGACCCTGGACTGGGCATCTAGCTTGGAAGGATATTTCTTCTACCTCTCCCCCACACATCCTCAAGCCCCCAAATGCCACCCCTTTGTTCCTTCTTCCCTCATGTATTCCCCATATGAGTCCTATATTCCATCCTGTGTTCTCTCCACAGTCTATCCCTTTCTTGCTCACATTACTTCTTTATTCCAGATCCCATATACCTCCTATACAACTTCTATTTCCCTTTCCCATATAATCCCAACATTCCACCCTGGTATTACCCTAATACCAGCTTCATATTCCATCTCTACATAATATTACACCCCATTCTGAACACTCCAACATAATGCTCACACCCCCTATGTATGCTAACTCTGCATAATCCTCAGCTTGTTCCTATATTCCATCTTCCCATATTATCCAAATAGCACCCCATATCCTATCATTATATTCCAATCCCTCCTCCATATTTATCACCCATATACTCTTTATACTCCCTTCCATATTATGTCACCCAGTCCTCCCACATCGTTCCCACAATTCCCTCTTCCTCCCCTCAGATATTCCCATATTTCTCTACATATCTTCCCATATCTAACCTCCCTCCTCCCCCATATATTCACTCCCTTGAGTACTGTGTGTGCTGCCCATAACACCGACTAGAGTATGTGATCCCCACTTGAAGGACCTAAAATGGCCAGTGCCCAGCTTGGTTGGGAACCATGGGACCCACTCTCCTCCTGTCACCCCTGCCAACTGAGAGAACTGGGAGCCCCTCCTCAGCTCCTGGCCCAGCCCCACACACCTCTTGGTACGAATAATGCTGATGACCACAAGGAGCAGGGCTGAGAAGCAGCTCACACTGACACCTCCAAGGACAATGAGCAGGGTGGTGAGGGCCTCCCGGCTGATCCCCAGACCACACTCACAATGCTTTCCATCAATGGAGACAGAGTCTAACCAGGGAAAGGAAACAAAAGGCAAATGGGGGGAGGGTTGTTAAAAGAGAGGGAAGAATGAGAGAGGAAGGAACCAACCCCCCTTCCCTCTGGGAAATTTTTTAAATCTCCCCAAACTCTGATGTCCCTAATTAGAGGTAGTGCAGGTAGGTCATATAGGCTTTCTCCTCAGGGGGATAGGCTTCATCCTTCTCACCGTCCTCTCTCTAGCCCAGGGAAGGCTGCAAGTGGGGAGAGATAGAAAATGAGACATGAAGCTTAGCAAGGGTGACCAGAACCAGGAAGTCACAGGGTCAGGGAGCATAGACATGAACCCTTTCATTGCCAAGGCTGGGCAGCCAGGAATGTGGGAAGGGTAGAGGGAAATAGGGAAGGTTCCACAGAATTCAGAGGTGTTAAGGGACCTTGAAGATCATCTACTCCAACACTTCTCATTGTATAAATAAGGAATCTGAGGTCCAGTAACTTGCCCAGTGTCACACTGGTAGGAAGCCACAGAGCACCTGCAGCTGAAGAGGTGCTGAGAGCCAAGAACAGCAGGCATGGGATATTACCAACCAGTCCTGAGAGAGACTGGGCTTGGGGGAACATGACCAGCCCCCAGCCCTGTGGACAGCTCTGGGCAGGGCTGGGTGGGTGGAAGGTGCTGACCTCACAGTGGGAACTCGAGAAGGGGGAGGGCCAGACTAATTCCCTTCCTCCCAGTTCAGGCCCTCCTGCCGGGCTGGTCACCTGAAGGACTAGGAAGTAGGAGAATGTCACCACTGTTCCCCCACACCTCAAAAAAGGATAAGAGGTACTGTATACTTCTTACTCGATGGATTCAACCTCAGAGGAGAGCTCAGGGCAAGGGGAAGAGGAGGGGAGGGCATGAACTTCTTTATTCTTCCATAAATCATGAGTTATAATGAGAGTAACAGTGCTGCTCCCTCCATCCCCCAGTCTGTCCCTTTCCAGCATGAGGCACTTACTTCCTCATAAGGCAGCTTAGGGAAGGGTACAAGGGCTGGGTCCAAGCCAGGGTGACACAGTGTACCTGCCTATCCTTCCTGCCTCAAACAGCCACAGCTAGGAGCTGCCAAGTCTGAGACAAGAGGACAATTGTGGGGATCTGCCCCCAGCCAGCTGGCTTGTGAAAAGAACTGGCTTGGCAACAGAGGAGACCTGGATGGTTGGGGCCTCTGGTGTCACCCTGAGCCAGAGTAGAAGGGAAGAAGTAGTTAGGGACAGGGAGAAGGGGAGGGGCTAGGGAGCCAGGGTAGCAAAGCTTTAAACAAATCCTAACCTGAATAATAGGAATTCTCATTTCATTGAAGATTTGTCAGGGTCTGAGTCCTTAGACATTCTGCCCTATGGCCTGGATATACTCCTCCCATTGGCACTTAGCACAGTCTCTGGCATGTAGTAAGAGCTTAATATGCTTTTTGATTGACTGACCTCAACTCACACAATTCTAGGAAGACAGACCCTTTTCGCTTACATCTCATTTGCTTCATCTCATACAATCTATACCCTCCATAAACTGGAGTCTTCTGCCCCCAAAATACATACTGCTCTCCCACCTCCATTCCTTTACACCCATGCTGCTCCCAAGGCCAGTGATGCCCTTCCTTTATCTCTTCGTCATCCCAGACAAAATTCTGGATTAACCTTGTCCCATCAGTGTCCTTCCCTCATCAACCTTCTTCTATCATCCCTATCCCTTCCACATGATTGTGCAAGGAACTGGAAAGGTCCTAAAAGCAAATTCTTCAGTTGCTCTGACCTAACTATAAAATATCTGCCTCCATTTAGGAGTTCTATTAGGAGTGAAGGAACTGACTCAGGAAAGAAAGTCTATGGTGAAGGAGGTGCAACAAGCCAAACAAAAATCCTAGAGAATCCTATTCCTAGGGAACAGGAAGTGTTTATGGGTGTATGTTAATATTACAGTGCTCACTCACCAAATCTGGAACAAACTTTCCAGTGATGCACCCTCTCCAGACTTTGGCCACTAAGGGCCCTTGAGGTGTTGGAGCACACTAATCAGTTAATTGTCAAGTATTATTAAATGTTTACTCTGTGCTAAGTGCTGCAGATAAGAAAGCAAAAAACAAAAACAAAATAGATGCAGTGACCTTGGCCTTTTTTTGGGTGGGGGGTCATTTATTTTGTATCTAACAAATAATTTACATCTTGTCTCCCACTTTAGAATGTATGCTCCTTGAGGGCATCGGCTGGTGTTTTTGTTTTGTTTTTGTATCTCCAGCACTTCGTGATGCCTAGCCATCAACAGCTGTCTTGACTTGTGTCTTGCCACTGGACTTTGATGAGGATGAGAGTGAGGCTGAAGACTGTGCAGTTCTGCCTCACTTAAATCCAATTCTCATGCAAGTCAAGACATCACCCTAAGGTCATTGGTCTTTAAAAACTAAGGATGAACAATAACAACCAATAAATAAATAAGTGCTGAGCAGATGAAGATAATCTGAAAGGGAAAGGCACTGGGGGAGGCGGGGGAGGGGAACTGGGAAAGACCTCCTGTAGAAGGTGAGATTTAATCGGAATATGAAGGAATAAAAATAAGAGTTGGAGGTGAGGGAGCAGAGCATTCATGCATGAAGAACAACCAGTGCCAAGGTATGGCTTTGGGAGACAGTGTCTTGTGTGAGGAATTACAAGCAGGCCAGTGCAAGTGGATCAAATGGCAGTTGGAATGAAGTAAAGGATAAAAACACTGGAAAGGTAGGAGGGGTGGAGGTTAGGAAGAGCTTTAAATGCCATACAGAGGGTTTTATATATGATCCTGGTGGTAACAGGGAACCACTGAAGCTCAAGCAGGGACATGACAGGTCAGACTTATTCTTTTACAGAAATCACTTCAGCAGATGGGGGGAGGATGTACTGGCATGGGGGAGAGACTTGAGACAGGGAGAACAATTAAAAGGCCCAAAGCCCTGAATGTGGACTTGCCCAGAGAAGATCATCAGCTCTGTTCTCTAACCTAGAACAGCAGAGCAGGGGTTACCCAGAAGGGCCTGGATCCCAGACTCAGATTCTAGAGTACTCAGCTAGGTCAGGAACCCTGGGTAGCTCAGAGCAGATCACTGGAAGAATGCAAAAAAAAAAAAATAAAGACTTATGATTCTAGGAATGGATGCCAGACATAGAACCCAAAGACAAATATAATTCCAAATTACCTACAAGAAAAGCCTCAAAGAAAAACAGAGCTCACCCATGAGATCAATTAGAATTTCTAGAAGAAATAAGAAAAGCTTTTTTTTTTTAAGTTTAAAATATTATACATGAAATGAGAGTGACAGAGGAAAGGATCAGAAAAGAAATGAGAACTATAGAGGAGAAACTTGGAAAGAATTCACAGCTTTATTAACTAATTAATTAAAAGGTATAAAACCTTACTCAAGTAAGAGACTCTCCAAAAATTAGAAGGGGACAAGAGAGGAGTTAATGACTCCATGAAACAATAAGAAATATTAAAACAAAGTGAAATATTGAAAGATTAGAAGAGCTAAGGTCTTTCATATTAAAAACTGACCTAGGAAATAGATCAAGAGATAATTTAGGACTCATTGACCAAAAAACAAGCTTAGATAATGTATTTCAAGAAATCATAAAAGAAAATGGCCTAAATCTCTGAGAATCAGAAAGTAAAGTAAAAATAAAATACAGTGAATCATTTCATGAAAGAAATCCCAAAATGAAAAAATGATATCCAAAATCCAGAGCTTCCAAGTCAAAGAAAAAATACAAGTTGTCAGAGAGAAAGAATTCAAGTACTGAGAAACCATAATCAGCATCACACAAGGTTTAGCAGCTACCACTATAAAGGAATGGGGATCATTGAATACAATATTCCAAAAGGCAAAACATATAGGCTTAAAATCAATAATTACTTACCCAGCAAAACTGAGTATAATCTTACACAGGGGAAAAAATGAGGGACCTTTAATGAAATGAACTTCCAAGCATGCCTGATAAAGACTGGAGCAAAGTACAAACTCTGAAGTTGGATCATAGGGATAAAGAAAAACATAAACAGATAAATACCAGTGAATAATCAGAAAAGACTTTATAAGGATGAACTAATTACATTCTAATGGGAGCGGAGATAGGGTGGAAATGATACACATGCATCTCCTAAAAACCATAACAGAAGGAAGCAAATAGGACGGAGGGTCTGGCAGTAATTTTTATTATGCTTTGATGTTCTTAGAAAAAGAAAAGGGAAGGGTGGCCAGGTAGCACAGCAAGTAAGAGCACTAGCTCCAGTGTCAGGATGACCTGGAGATCAAATCCAGGCGCAGATACTTAGCACCACACCCAGAAATAACTGGCCCTGTAACCTTGAGCAAGTTACTTAACCCCAATTGCTTAAAAAAAAAAAAAGGGAGGAAGGGAAAGGATAAACAAGGGGAGAAAAGGGAAGGAATGGGGAATACTTAATCTCTCATATAACTCATATAACAAGTCTATTTATAAACAAGGAAGGGGTGGTGGAATGAGTAATTTGAACCTCAGTTATATCTAAACTGGAGAAACAAGGTGGAAAACACATACAAACACAAACATACATAGTTTGATGTAGAAATACATTCAACTCAACAGGGAAACAGAAAGAAATAGGGAGAAGGGAAAGAACAAGAAAGACATAACAAAGGGAGGGATTATAAGCAAACCAAACCCTAACTTCAGAAGGGAAAATGTGAAGAGGAGTTTAAAAGGAGGGGAAAAAGGTGTGATTTGGATCCAGATGAAAGGAAGAAAAAAAAACCTGTTTGCATCAAGTCCGCAGCATTGATTGGTGCTGAACGCAATCCTATTCCATACTCCTCTTTTTCTATGTGAAGAGGGGATGGAGAGCAAAGAAGAAAAAAGTAAAAGAGAACAGGATGGAAAGAAATACATAAAATTTAAAAGATTTTGCATAAACAAATTACAAAATGACTAAGATTAAAAGGGAAATAGTTAAATGGATAAAAAAACATCTTAACAGGTTTCTCTGATAAAGGACTCATTTCCAAGATATATAAGGAATTTATCAATAAATTGGAACTGATTCCAATTTATAAGAAGAGTGGAGGCAGCTAGGTAGTTCAGTGAATACAGAACCGGCCCTGAAGTCAGGAAGACCTGAGTTCAAATTCAGCCTCAGACACATGACACTTAACTAGCTGTGTGACCTTGGGCAAGTCACTTAACTTGCCTTCCCCCTTCAAAAAAAAAAGAGCCATCCCCAATTAACCAATGATCAAAGGTTATGAACATGCTTTATAAGGATGAATGAATTCCATTCTAATGGGAAGGGCGGGGGGCGGCAAGGAGAGAGACATACAAGAATCCTCTGAGGACCACAATGTCATCAGAAGTAATGGAGGGAGCCAATAGTTCTCTAGGAAAATATCCAAGCAATCTATAGCCACATTAAAAAATTCTCCAAATCGCAATAATTAGGGAAATACAAATTAAAGCAACACTTAAGTTCTACATCACACCCATCAGATCAGCATGGCTGACAAAAAGGAAAATGACAAATGCTGGAGGGGCATCAGGAAAACAGGAGCAGTAAAAGATTGCTGATGCAGCTGTAGATTGGTACAGTCATTCTTGAAAGCAATTTGGAATTATGCCCCAAAAGTCACTAAACTCTACCTCCTCTTTTACTCAGCATTACCTAGCAATACTAGGCTTCTAACCCAAGATCATAAAAGAGAAAAAGGTCTTTGAGGATATTGAGGGAATTAAAGGGATTAGAATAGCCAGTCCTAGTGAGAGTGAACCATAATGACTCTATCTTGTGACTCAATTCTGGAGCTAGCTCAGTTCCCTTTCTATTCAGTTATAGATCTAGTCCAATTTCTGTCCTGTGAGAAAACTTTATTCAATTGTGTGAATTGAGAGAAAACCTTATTGCCTTGTTTGGACCTAGCTGCAAAGCTAGAACCTGCTGTTTAGAGACCCTTAACTAAGGACCTAGGTTATGCTGACCAGAAACCCAATCAGATCCAAAGACCAATGCACAATTGTACATCTCAAGCAACCCATATGCCTTATCTGAAAACCGGCCCATGTTTATGGATCAGTTATTGTTTCCATGTTTCTTTGCTTGTTCATAGACACTTGGAAGGAAGTGTACACCTCTTTTTCTGATTTCAGAGAATTGCACCAATTCATTTTCCCTCTCCCAAATTGGAAAATCTCTAATTTTTCCTCCAATTAGAAATCAGATTACCTAATATTGTATTGTTTCCTTTTAGTTAATTGAACCTATTTGATTGTTTTTAATGTATAAAAGTCTGTCTCCTCCTGTATTCAGGGTCCAGGGCCTCAGCTGAGGAGTACAGGCCCCAGTCTGTTAGGCAATTGGCATGCATTGCATAATAAATCGATAAACTAAGAAGATTGGATCTTTGTTTTCTCAGTCGCCTTTCTCCTGCCATGATAACTACAAAAATGTTCACAACTGCTCTTTTTGTGGTGATAAAGAACTGGAAACTAAGGGGGTACCCAGGACAGTATTCCATGTGTACCCCTGTTATGTCCCTATCCTCTGTTTTGCATTGTAGCTATTTATCTGTTACCTTCAAGACCGTGACCTTCTGGAGAGGAGGGGCTTAAATCTTTTAAACATCTTTTTGTCTCCACCAGTGACTAGTACAATCCTCTGCATATAGCGATTGGGTAATTTACAAATGATTATTGAATTAAAACGAGTCCTTGGTTTTGAATAAGGCATATTTACATAAAAAGGTCAAAAGAACACAGAGGAAGGAGCGGCCAGGTTGCTCAGCGAGTAAGAGCACCGGCTCCAGTGTCGGGATGACCTGGGGATCAAATCTGGGCTCAGATACTTAGCACCACACCCAGAAATAACTGGCCATGTAACCTTCAGCAACTTACTTAACCCTGATTGCTTATAAAAAAGAAAAAAGAACACAGAGGAAAAGCCAAACAATTAGCTGTTATTTTCAAAGGAAGCACAGTTCAGTCACATGGACAAATCAGGTGCTTCATGTAAAAGACCTTGATGTGAAGCTAGAAATTTCATTCCCTGCCTGAAACATGCACACACAACTGCTGGAAAAAAAATTAGATGAAAAGAAATCAGTGATCAACCTATGATGTCAAATGAAAAATTCAAAGTGAAACGTCCTAAGGCATCCTTCAAGTCCAAGATTTTGTCTGAGACATGAACGCTATGAAGAAGAGTATTATTGCCTTCTGAGACAAAAGGCAATGTGATCCAAAATACTTCTAATTTCTCACATAACTACCTTTAGAAATCTAGAATATATCTAAAAATCTTCTTAAACATTTATTTCTTTGGTCCTTATCATCATTCATGGTTAAGTGTTCCATCTTTGTGGTTGAGTTGTTTCAGTTATGTAACACTCTCTGTGACCCCATTTGGAATTTTCTTGGCAAAGCTACTGGAGTGGTTTGCCATTTCCTTCTCCAGTTCATTTTATTTTATTTGTTTTTTTCTTTTTGGAGGGCAATTGGGGTTGTGACTTGCCCAAAGTCATATGGCTAGTAAGTGTCAAGTGTCTGAGGCTGGATTTGAATTCAGGTCCTCCTGACTCCAGGGCTGGTGCAGTTCATTTTAAAGTTGAGAAACTGAGGCAAAGAGGGTAGTGACTTGCCCAGAGTCACACAGCTAGTAAGTGTCTGAGGCTGAATTTGAATTCAAGTCCTCCTGTCTTTAAGGCCAGCATGCTATCCACTGTGCCACCTAGCTGCCCTGGTCCATCTTTACTCCTGTCTAAAAGAAGACTTCTTCCCATCTGTCATATCTCCTTCAATAATAATTTCCATACCACTTGCAAAGCAATGCATATACTTTATCTCATTTGATTTTGAGCCAAGACCATTGAGGCAAGTGCTACATGAATTACAATCCCTTTGGCCCAGAAATGTTAGTGACTTGCCCACTGTCACATAATCACTAAACCTTAGAGGTGGGTTCAAATCCAAGTCTCTCCTTATACGTAGTCTAGTATTTACTATACCTCACTGCCTCTCAAGCTTTGACATGGTCCTCATCCCCAACACTGGTACATGGGATTTGGAAACCAACATTGGATTTACTCATTCCCTATTCCTTTCATCCACTCTTAACCTGTCTTTCCAGAAGGAAACAATTTCTATCAGTAGTACACACAAAGATATTGATGATCATACTAAATAGTCAAACCAATAAAAGAATGAAATGTGCTATGTTGGAAAATTCTGCTGATGCATTTTTATGTTAATTAAAAAATAGAAACCAAGTTGGTGTGCACAGACTAGAAAATGGCTGAATAAACTGAGATATATGAATGCAGTGGGATGTTATTGCATTATATGAGACAATGGATATGGAGAATTCAGAGTATGGAAGCATATACATTGAGACCTCTTTCTGTTCTAGAAAACATTAAAAGAAAAATCTTTTTGCAGTCCGAAATCCTTGGCCTTATTTGGATCAAAGACTCAGTCAATTTTCAGTAATAGAAGACTAAATAAAATTTAGGAAAGGATCCAGATTCCCGAAACTAGAATGAGATAGAGTAAATGTCCCTTTGTGTTTAACCACAGGTAGCATCCCATAGTTTACCATGAATCAAATTAATCTTTTTGCTTACCTTAGGTTTGACTAAAAGAATAAAATGTCAGTTTAATGCAATTAAGAAAATTACTCCAAAAACAATTTTTTTGTCTGCTTTTGACCAGGTTGAGGTGAAGGAAGATACTACTATCAGGAAGATAGTTCTCCAAGGGTGCTCCAACACTGACGTTACTATTGTTCTATTTAAGTAAATTTTAAAAAAGAATAAACTTAATGTTGTAACTTATTTTCTCTTGCAGTGGAATTTTGTCTTTTGTTCCATACAAAATGTCAGAGGACATTAGGTCTGGGACAATTTCAAGTAGCAGAGGAAGCTTTGCCAGTATTCTGTTAAGCTGGAATAATGATCTGATAGGCTTTTGGCTAAAAACACAGAATATGTAGTCTTTCTTCCACAGGAGAAACATGGAGAGACTTGTACATGGCATACAGAAGGAAGAAAATAAAACCAGAGAAATGATATACACAATAACTACAATAATGTAGTGAATATAACATTGAAAGCTGAAATCAGATTAAATGCACTGACCAATATTTGTTCCTGAGGACAAATGATGAAATATAGCTCCCTCCTCTTGGTATGGGCTTATGCATGTCACAATTGCATCCTTTAACAGAAATGGAAACCATGCCTGTCAGTTCAGCTTAACTGTTTTTCTTTGTTATAGGGAAGCTAGGTGGTGTAGTGGAGAGAATATCAGGCCTGGAGGCAGGAAGATTCCCCTTCCTTAGTTCAAATCCAGGCTCAGATCAGCTGTGTGACCCTAGGAAAATCACTTAACTCTGTTTGCCTCAATTTTCTCATCTATAAAATGAAAAAGAAATGACAAACCACTCCAATATCTTTGCCAAGAAAACCCCAAATGAGGTCACAAAGAGTTGGGCTTGACTAAAGCAACTAAACAACAACCACAACTTTTCTATTATAATAAAAGGGTATTGAAGAAATATAGTGAGATCCTCCCACCACAAATTCATCCAAACAGACCTAGAAAATACATCAGAGCAAACCCTAATGGAGAAATCCAAGAAAAAGTCACATTGAGTCATTGAATTACCTGAAAACCATGAGAATAGAAGCCTAAATATTTTATTTCAAGAAATCTTAAGAGAAAACTACCCAGATGTCTTAGGACCAGAGGACAAAGTGGAAATAAAGAATCCACTGGTCACCTCCTGAAAGAAACTCTATAATGAAACTTCCAGGAACATCACAGACAAATCCAGGGCTTCTGAGCTCACTATATTTCTTCCTACCACTTTGCTATCTTGGCTTCTCAATCAATACCCTTTTATTGTAACAAAGAAAAAATACTGCAAGCAGCCAGAGAGAAGGAATTCCAGTACAGAGGAGCCAGTTAGGATCACACACAATTTAGCAACTGCCATTATAAAGAGCAAAGAGCTAAAGATAGAATATTCCATAAAGCAAGGGATATGTGTGTATGTGTAATTTACCTAACAAAACAATATAATTCTATGGAGGGAAAATTTCTTTAATGAAATAGAAGACTTCCATGCATTTCTGATGACAAAAGCAGAGCTGCACAGAAACTCTGAAGTTATGAGAAATATAAATAGGTAAATAAGGGGCTAACCAAAGATAAACTGCTTCTGTTGCATATGAGGAGATGATACCTATGTCCCCTGTAAATTCTGTGTAATCAGGGGTCACAGAAGGAATCTAAATAGATAAAAGGCCTGGAAGTGGTTATGTCTTGATTATTTTAAAAGAAGAAGGGAGAAAGATGAGAAGAGAAATACACTTGATGGGGTAGGGTCAGAATGGGAAAGTTTAGGAAAACTTATCTCACCTAATTATGGTGCACATGCAGAAGTTTATACAAACAAGAAGGAAGCAGTGGGGGGAGTGAATGGCACTTAAAACTCAATCTCATCTAAAATGGTCAAAGGAAGGAAGAATATACACAGAATAGTATGGAAATGTTTGGCTGTTTCCATTGTGACCCCATTTGGAGTTTTCTTGGCAGAGGTACTGGAGTGGTTTGTCATTTTCTTCTCCAGCTCACTTTATAGATAAGGAAACTGAGCAAACAGGGTTAAGTGACTTTCCCAGGGTCACCTAGCTACTAAGTGTCTGATGCTAGATTTGACTCAGAAAGATTCGAGTCTTACTGACTCCAGGCCTGGCGCTTTGTGCACTATGGCACCACCTAGCTGTCAAAGTTTGGAAATACATTTCATCCATTAGGGAAAGAGAGGTAGATGGAGAGAACAGTTCTAAGAAAAACAAACTCCAATTAAGGATGTACAAAAATATTTCTAGATCTTTTTGAGGTGACAAATAATTGGAATATGAGGGTATACCCATAAATTGTGGAATGGATAAACATATTATGGGACATAAATGTGATGGAATACTATTGTGCTATAAATGGTGAAATAGTTTCAAAGAAATTTGGGAAAACTTCTATGAACTGATGCAGAATGCAGTGAGCAGAACCAGAATAATTTCTACAATGACAAAAATATTGTAGAGACAAACAACTCTGAAAGACTTAGATCAGTGTAATAACAACCATAACTCCAAAGGAGTGATGATGAAACATGCTCCCTACTACCTGATGGAGAATTGAAGGGCTCAAAGTATAGAATGAAATAATATAGATATAGATACATAATACATAGTAATGTCTTATTCTGTACTCTCTGAATACATTCTGTATATATGTATATACACATATATGTCTCTATATCCATGTATGTATGTATTCTTTTAGATATAACCAATGAAGAGATTTATTTTGTTCTACTACACATGTTTGTAACAAGGATTTTATCTTTCCATCTCAGCTGGTGGTGGGGGAAAGGAGAGACAGTGGATTTTTGCTGACTGAAAAAACGTTAAAAAATGTTAGACAACTTTTGCATGTAATTAGATTAAAAATAAAATTAAAAAAAAAAAATCATATAACTCTCCTGGAGGGGACAAGAGAGGGATACTGGCAGAAATTATGATGATATAAAAACAAAAGAGCAATAAAAAGCTGCTTAAAAAATAAGAGAAGGGTATTTGTGTTTGGCCTAGGGGTGCTACAGTACATACACAAATGACTGCTGAGTAAAAAGCAAAAGGGATCAATAATTTAAAAAAAACCCACTGCTAACTTTAAATCACTATCCATGGCTACATTTATAGAGCTTCTTCATAAACTCATTTTACGATACTCTTAGGCTCAAATTTGCATGTAAAAGTAGCATTCCAAATTACAAGACAATAAAGTCAGACCAAGGGATAAAGACTGACTTGGTCCTGTCACATAAACCCTCAGCTGGAGCCTGAGGTCACTGAAGCATCATAATCACGGGACAGAACCTGAGGTAAGCTGTTTAACCCTAAACTTTTTATGTGGGAATTAAAAACTTGACTATAGTAATACAACAATCTTCCCCCTGAGGAAGATTCCTTCATTCTGTGACCCCACAAAGGCCTGGTTCTTTTCAGAAGCCATCAGTCTCCAATAGTGGGAAGGTAACAAGTGGGTAGAGAGAGAAAGGTAGGTAGGGGACATGGCTTCTTAGTTCCTAAGAATCCTTCTAGAAAACCTTTAAGAGCTGAAAGTGATGAAATTGTGATTTCAGTACTATAAGGTGGGGACAGGCCAGTTCTTTGCCCACACCTTGAAAGTTCAGCCCAGTGACCTGACATCACACGAATGTGCCTAGCCTACTCAGGACTTCATTTGATCATGACCTAAAATGAATCCAGTTTCCAGAGAGCAAAGTCCAGCCCAGATATGGAAGAAGGTGCCTCACAGACTGGGGCTGGAAGGTGAAGGTGAGGTGGGGAAGAAGTGCCTAGGGCCAGGCATGTTTTCTAGCTCAGTGTGGTTTCCATCACTGGTGTTCCTTCCCATACTGCCCAAGATCAAAAACCACCACAGAAAATAGAGAAATGATTAAAAAGTCATTTTGCCTTTAATGAGCCACAAAGACTATTGAATTAATTTTGGGAACAGTAGAAAAGGAATGAATGTGAGGTGACATATCAGAGGAATGGGGGAGGGAATAACACACATGCTTTCTGTCCTTGTCATTACAGAAAGCAGAAAAGCCTATAGAGAGCCTGATGTGGCCAAATCCTACTCTCGTGGGCAGTCCTAGGGTCACCCTGGGCTCTGATCAGTCTCCAGCATGCCCCTCACCATGACCCCACAGGTCCCTCAAGTCCCAAGATGATAAGGCTGCCTCTTGTCAACTGCAGCTCTTGGGTAGGCGGTAGACACCCCCAGAGTAAATGAGCTGTTGGTCTCGAACTTTCTTCTGCAGAAAGCCCTGCAATTCTTGCAGATCTATCTCTGTCACCACTGGGCCCGTCATCACAAACATTTTAAGCATGCTGTGGATGCGCTCCAGAGATAAGCTCTCCAAGTTGGTCAGCATGGCCTGGATGTATGTCCAGAATAGCTACAGGACAGAGAAACCAAGAGAGTGAGTCAAGATGCACCCAATCGTCTTCTCCCCATTCCTAATCTGCCTAGAGCTCAGCAGACTCACGACCACTCTTAGAGCCCACAGATGTGGGAGAGAGGACACCAGCTAAGAGTCACAGTGATTCTGATACCATCCAAACAAGTTCCTCCCATCTATGTCTCCATTTGGCAAACCAATAATAATGTCCCAGACCTATCTGATTAGAAGGAACAGCTGAAGCTAATTCCTCATATACTCTAAGCTGGGGCAGTGCTTCCCATGGCCTAAGACATCTATGGGAATCTCCAGGAGGTCTCCTTATGAAATCCTCTGAGAATCAGTCAAGTGGAGGAATACCTGAGGTACACACAAGTGAGTGTTTCAAAGTTTCCAATTCAGCCAGGGCCAAGGACAAAGGAACAAGGAGAATTCATATTATGGACTCATAAAATGTTGAGCTGGAAAGCTTCTAGTCCAGCCTGCTCAGTTTAGAGAAACAAGAGCTCCGGGAGTGGAATCACCTTTGTTGTGCCACTGCCCTCTCTCTTCTTGCCCTTAATCTTGGCTCCGCTCTCTGCAGCCACCCGAATTGGGGTTCAGCTCCTGTCCCACCTCCCACGTGACCTAGATCCTTGGGAGGTTCTCTTTCTCCCCGCCTCGGGGAGCGGGGCCAGGACTGACCTGCAGCTCCTCTTCCTTTTGGTCAGCCTGTGAGGCCATGGCTGAGTCACCCTCTTCATCACTGTCGAGGAGCACCACCTTGTCCACTCGGTCCCTGGGCTGCTCTTCCTCTATCACCGAGAAGGTGCCTGGGGGCTCCTCACGAAGCACCCCCTGCTGCAGCCACAGAGCCATCTTGCGCCGCAAGGAGGCCACTGGTACCTTTAGCACTTCACTCAACTCCTCCAGAGACCAGCTGCCTGGGGTTAAGGTAAGGCATGAGGTGGAGGACCATCAGTACTAGCATGGGCCTAGGGCCAAGAGGGACGATGGCCCCATCCCCCACTTCAGGTCTGTCTCTGAGCCCAGGACACTTGCTCCAGGAGAGAGAAGCAGGGTGTTCCATAATCAAGCCCTAATTCTGCCTTTAAGAGAATGTTTGTCAGCAAAGGCAGAAAGGGCTGATCCCCAGTGATCACTTTTTCTTTAGAGGAGTCCCAGATATCCAATGGGAACCCAGGCACCCTTCCCCAGCAATATAGTCCCGCCAGTCCCAGTGATTCCAGAAGCCAAACAGCAAGCGGAGGTAATGAGGAAAAGCTGGACTGGAGGCAGGTGTTCAATCGACACTCAAACCCTTCCTACCTTGTAATAATCAAGGACTACTCCAGGCCTAAACCCCCAAAGCAGAGAGTGCTTAGAATACAGTGAGTATTAATGCTCTGCTCTGAGTAAGAGCTAATATTTGGTATTTAGTGAGGAAATACACCCACAAAATGAGTCTGAGAAATGAGGATCAAAAGTCCCCAAGTCAGACTATTGGTAGGGCCAGTTCAGAAGAACCATGAACTACTAGTTCACTGACCTACTCCCCTCACTCAGAGAATGCAGAGCAGCATCCTGCCAGGTAGGGAATGCATAAGGCAGGAGGAATCTTACTTTTGCTCTGGAAATGCAACAGGACAGCAGCATGTATCGGAGAGACCGACAAGGAAAGGGTACGATCAGCCAGCTCCACATCCAGTGTCACCAGGCCCAGGTGGTGCTTCCAGCTCAGGGTCCTCATAGCCTGAGTGGAGAGAGAAGAGTCAGTAGAGGGTCCAGGAGCTCCCTGCTTTGTTTAGAGAAGAACCATGAACATGGTCCATCCATTTAGCAAATGGAGCAAAAGTGATTCAGCAAAGTGGCCCTTGATACTTCTATGACCCTAATCAGTCCCCTCTCTATTTAGGCTGAAGTATTAGGTGAGAGAAGAGGAGGAAAGGGGTTGCCATGGCCCACAGGTCAAAATTCTGCTCCTCTTCTACAACCCAACAATTTGCAGCTAAACCACTGGGAGCCCAAACATGAGAAGAAACTGAACAAATAGAGGCAAATGCTCAGGATATTCTAAATCAGAGACCAAAGGAATGTGAAAAAAACACCAGGAACAGATGGCATCACAAAACTTCTGAAGGCACTCAAGGACGAAATTGGTGAACCACTGGCCAAAACATGTAACCTGCCATTATAAATGGCTAGTACGCCCAAGGGTTGAAGTACTGCCGAAATGATCCCCCTTATAAAGACTCCAGAAGATCTGGAAACACAAACTGGGGACTCTGGTAGGATCTATAAAGGACAGACTCAACTGAACACTTAAGACAACACAGCCTATACAAGAGAAAAGGAAAGAAGTCCCACCTGACTCTTCCATTTTATGAGAGGATAAAAAAACATTCAGGCAAGGAAAAAACAATGGATATAATTCAGTAAGCTTTGACAAGGTACCACACAAAATTAAAATTATGAGATTCATTAAAAATGTTTTCTAAAGCTACAAAGCATGAACATGGACTTGTTGACTAAGTGCTAAATTACTATTATTAGAAGGCACTCCCCACTTTGAAGATTATCATAGGATCTAGAGCCCGAAGAGATCTAAGAAATCACCTTCTTCTAAGCCCCTCATCTGACATCTGATGAAACTAAAGCTCACAGGTGAACTTGACAAAGCGGCAAAGCCTGAAGGTGAACATTACACAAAAGCAAAGGCAACTTCATTCAGTGTAGAGCAAACACTGACTGTTACATCTGGGGTGAGATAAGCTGCAAATATAAACACTAAAGTTACTATTAAAGATAGGACGCCCGTGTAACCTTGGGCAAGTTACTTAATCCCAAGTGCCCTCCAAAAGGAAAAAAAAAAAAAAGATAGGACGCTAACCTGATTAGAACAGGACTGACTGTTGCTCAGGGGAAGTTTTCAGAGATTATAAGCATAAGATCTGAAGGTTAATGGACAAAAGAGGGTTGACACACTCAAGGTGTAATAAAACAATGGGAACAGAAAATGATTTGTAGACAGTGACAAAGTAAAATTAAGGACAGGAACTAGGAGAAATATGTCATTTTAATAGAAATCACAATCACAATAACTTACTCACATTAAGTACTTAATTCAGATAGTTCTGGGTTAAATTTTTGTTTGGTTAATTATCAAACATTGAATTTATAATTATATTTTGTAATCCATGCCATGAAAATAGCATGAATTCATTTGTTTTGAAAGTTCACCTATGGGAAACCAAACATTAAAGCATGGTTCACATAAATAGAACAGGAGTTAATAACTTAACTGGACAAGAGAGGCAGCAAGAAATACTGGGTGGAGGCTAGACCCTACTGAACGGGACTGATTTTGGCTGGCATTTCTTAGGCTCTAAACTCAGAGGTCCCCTGCAAGCCACCTAAGAGCCTCCTAGCAGTCAAACCACTCTCAGATTTCACTGCCATATTCTGGGGTCAGTGTTACCTTGCTACTAAAATAACTCCTTACTTAGAAAATAATGTTTATAAGTGAAGGCAAGAGGGAACACTCCCCTCCCAGTTCCCTTACATGTCAGGGGGGCTGGTACCTTCAGCTTCTCATATCTCTTGGAATAGGCCTCCATTGCCTCTTTGATCTGTTCTGGGAGCTCCAGTTTCTCCTCCTTGAGGGTTGGCCAGAACTCACTGGACAGGATGACAGCAATGAGGCTGAATGGGGGTCGCTCTTCCTCAGGGAGCCTCTCCTCCTCATCACGGATGTTGGCATTGATGCGCCGAGAGTCTGCCATGTCCTGGAGTGAAGTGGAGGACAGAGGCCAGGTCATGTCTGGAGGGCCTGGGGTGGGTTCAGGAGTCAGGCTGCATCCAGAATTGGGGAGGGAAGATAAATTTTTTTTTAAAGCAATTGGGGTTAAGTAACTTGCTCAAGGTTACACGGCCAGTTATTTTGTGTGGGTGCTAAGAATCTGAGGCCGGAACCAATCCTGGGTCTCCCGACTCCAGGGTCAGCACTCTTACTCACTGTGCCACCTGGCCACCCCGGGAAGATAGTTAACAAAGATGGGGAAGGCATCTCCCAGGCTAGAGAAGCCCACTGGGTTTCCAAATAGGAAACAGAGATGCACTCTGTACGACTTACAGAGAAAACTTCCTCCCAAAAAGGACACTAACCTTCAACATAACCTCACAGTAGTGCATTTGGGCCTCACCAAAACGGAGCTTCAGTAATTCCACATTACGAATTTCCCTGGAAACAGAAAGGTAGCTATATCAGTGTTGGGGAACAAGAACTTCTATGTGCCAGGGGGCAGGGATGTCTAAATCTGCTAGCCCACAAAGGGCATGGAATAAGGTTATGGCTTTCTCTCTTAGCATCAGAGAGACCTGAACAATCTAGTTACCCTTTGAGGAAGAAGTGAGAGGATGCAGTAAATCTCCAAACTGTCTGGAGGGAAACCTTAAGAGTTTTTGGGGGCTCTCCTGGCATTTTTACACCTTCCTGTCTCCACTCTCACCTCTGTCCCCCTCCCCCTCAACAAAAAGTGATCATAGGGTCATTTAATTTGGAGCTGTAAGGTACCTTAGAAACCACCCACTCTGACTCCTTCATTTTAAAGTTGAAGTAATTGAAGCCTAGTAGGGTTAGGTAACTTGGCTAAAGTAAATAGCTAGAAACTACTGTTAAGATGTGTACCAAGTCCTCTCACTCCAAACCAAGGGTTTTTTCTACTATACTATGCCACAAAGCCTTGTAGATTTTCCCTGCGACCTTGAGCCAACTGAAAAGCCATCAGGGAAGCTGTTTTGAGCCTAGGACAGCTGAGAAGGTCTGAAAGATCACTGTGAAATATTCCCTAGACATCCTAAAAATTCTGATAACTCTCCCCAACTGCCTACCTAAAACAGCAAAATGGATCAAAATCTCTGGGGACTCCAAACTGACTCACTGCCTAGGAATCCAGGCAACAAATAGTCCAGCCATGCCAAGAGGACAGATCCTCCATTAATGGTAATGAGTATCCTTATGAAAACTAGGCTGAACGTCCTCTCACCCCCTCCCCTGGGCAGCTCTGAAAAAGCATTAAGGGATTCCTGCTCCAAGCTGAGGTGGGCTTCTTTCCTAATAGTGAATGAACTCTGTGACCCTCACCTCCTAATAAACAAAAGCTACAGAGTCTTCTATAGAGTTACCAGCCCTCTTGTCTTACAATCTGATCCAAGGAAAAATATTTATAACATTTATAGTATTTATAGCAGCTCCTTTTGTAGTAGCAAAGAAATGGAAACAAAGAAGGTGTCCATCAATTGGGAAATAGATGAATTCTAGTAATAGTATTGTACCATAATAGGATGGAATATCACAATAAGAAATAATAAATATGAAAAATGCAGAAAAACTTGGGAGATTTGTATGAAATGATGGAGAGCTAAGTAAGCACAATCAGAAGATCAATTCACAAGATGACTGTAATAATGTAAAGGAAAATAACACCAAAATACTTCAGACTCTCATCAGTGTAGTAACCAATCATGATTTTAGAAGACTAACAGTGAATCATGCCTCCTGCCTCTTGGCAGAGATGCAAAGGACTAGAGGTAGAGAATAAGGCACACATTTTCAGGCACAGCCTAGATAGATATATATGTATATTTATTCCTTTGTTTTGCTTAACCTATCTATTAACTACAAGGGCAGTTCAGATTATCAGTAGGAACTGTCTGTGATATAAAGGAAAAGAGGATTAATAAAGCATTTAAAATATGTATATAAAATTCTTTTCCTCTGGAGTTCTCCCTAGGGACAGGTTACTGGAAAAAAGAAGGGAAGCTGTGCCTTTTTTTGACCAGTAACAGCTTCACTAAACATAACAGACCTAGCCCTACAAATAAATGCAATCAGGAGAAATGGGAGCATTGTTCACCTGCTAATCCCTTTCCTAGGCTCTGAGGGTCTCAGATCAGAAAAGGAGCAGGTCTCTTCTTCAAAGATAATGTGCCTTGGGTACCAGAGTACTATACAATGAAGACTCCTCTCCCATTAAGGGCCAGGGAACTGATTTACCTCTCAGCACTGTAATTGAACTGATGGAGAAGGCGGTCAGCAAGGAGTGTACGGTATTCATTGATAAAGAGGTCTTTGCTGCCATAGATACTGACCAGCAGGCTGATGATGTCTGAGGAGCGGCGTTTCGAGCTTGACTTCCCTAGAGACATAGGCAACAAAGACAGAACCTTAGAGAGAAGCTCCTAGAACCACTGGCAAAGACAGAAATGTGCTTCTGGCAGAAGAGGAACCCCAGAGCACATGAGCCCACCCTGGCTTTCCCAAGCCCTAAAGGAGTAAGGCTGTTATCCATTCCAGCACCAGATAATTCCCCTTGGGCTTGTCTTTAGGTGATAAACTTAGGGGGCTAAAAATCAGCCTCATTATAATAGACCAGTGGTCCCCAACCAGTTGATCAGGCTCCAACAATAGAGCTTAAAGACTTACCTTACAGATCATCAAACCAGCTGTTGCTGCCATCACAGCCTCTTCCCCAGTTTGCCAGGGTTCCAAGTAGAGAGGAAAGTCTGGCTGTGGCAGCAAACCCTTGGTGACTCAAGGACTTTACTGCCAGTACCACCTCCCTTTCAAGTCAAGGATTTTACCACAACCCCTGACTCCAACCCCACCGGTGATCTTAGAGATTATGGGTAAATGAAAGTAGCTAACTCCTCTTCAGAAAAAGGCTAGGGATCCCTGTCCTAGACACCATTCCTATCAAAGGGGTGGGAAGAGAAAAGGATCAGTCTTGTAGGATGCTGGGGAAGCTGAGGGTGAAGGGAACACTATGTCTGTGTGTGTAACGAGGGGACGGTGGGACAGAGGACTTGACACTATCACAAAGAAAGCTCAGGGCCATATGCCCTCAGGGCTCCCCTATTGGTAAAAAGCCACATAACTGAGTCACTCAGATTGTCTGCCAGAAAAGGCAAAAGGGATAACCCAAGAAGACTAAGATCAGGGCCAGAGAGATAATGAGGGAAGTTTGGGGTACAGAGACAGCTATTGGTGACTCATGGGAGACAACTGGGGTGAACTACAGTGGGAAGCAGCACAAGCAAGGCAGGAAGTGAGAACTGTGCATTTAATCCCAAAGGAATGCCTGATACACTGGAAGCCCAAACCTTGCCAATTTCCCTGCACCCAGAGCACAGGTGTGAGGTTTGTTTAGCTGCTGCTCTCAGGAAGGGAGAGGGAAGAAACCCAGAGGCAGGTATGCCAGAACAATATATTCCTCTCCTCTTTTAGAGGCATAAGTAGGAGATATGAAATGAGAGGGGACAGGGCAGAGAACCTAACGATAAGGAAATGTGCAGCCCCTGCCTCGGAGGCTGAGTGTACTTGAACAAGATGAGCTAGCTGCTGGTCTGGATTTCCACAGAGAGTTTCTAAAGCCAAGGCTTCCTTTCTGGCCCCCAGTGCCACATATTATCCATCCAATTCTACATATATAATAAACAGATGATAGGAAAGACCAGACAAGCAAGCCAGAGACAGGTTCCATATCTTCTATGAATAACATGGTGGCTGAATGCGACATTCGCTTATCCTAGGAAATCACAAGCTCATACCTGACAAAGCTCCCCAGCCAAAACCTGAGCATCCATAAAAAGAAAACCCTTCTCATCCCTTTCCTAGCTTCCCCAAAGAGGTCCACTGGGGGCTATTAGTGGTGGAGCTTGTTCCCTTTTCCTTAAACCCAATTTTGCAATCCCCAGCCTGGCTCATGTCCCTACACACTGTAATTCATCCCCAACTGGCTCCCCAAGGCATCCCATAGCTACCTATCCCTTCCTGGGACAATGAAGCAGGTATCACCCCACAAACTGAAACCTAGCTCCATGGTTCTCAACAAACAGAAGTAGGACCAATGAAAAAACAGGGGCAATGAAAAAAACAGAACTAAGTCTACCTCTAAGTGTGTACAGGACCAGATCTTGGATGCTGCCCTTCCCACCAGCAAAAACCCCCAACAGCCCATGGCAGGCTAAGGAGCTACCCTAGAGGGAGCCATCTGACCTGGATCTGCATCCACTGGGTCTGGCACCCAGTCCTCCGGCTCACAGATGTCATCATCACTCTCCTGGCCATTTTCCAGCGTCACCGGGTCAGCCTTGGAGAGCTCGTGAGCCAAGTCCCCAGAACCCTCAGCATCACCAGTCAGCCCAGCTACAATCTGCCTCACAGTGTCTTCCCGTGTCCTGTCAGGGTGAGACCATGTGTGGTCATGACATGGGGCCGAACCATCAGATCCCAGCACTGGAGATCCCTGCATGGTCACAGCCATTATAATGAATAGCCCTGTTCTAGTGCTATGAGAATTATAAGTGATACTCATACCCCTTTTTGCTACAGATAGAAACCATATTTTATTGGATGTAAATTTATAATGGAAAATAACTGACAGAAAACAGGGAGGCAAACAAAATGATGTCCTGGAAAGCATCATTATAAACAAAAGGGAAAAACAGTGGGAAAAGAAGTTTCTAAGTATTCAGAAAGAGAGCAATGGGTTTAAGAGGTGAAGGAGTTAACCGAGCAGGTGGAAAACAAATTGAGGAGTAGACCTAGAGTGGACACTTATAAAAAGAGACCATCTGAGGGACTCCTGACCACTAGGAAGATCAAGAGTGGAGTTGGGGTAGCTGTGTACAGGATGAACCTGAGCTCAGGGCCTGTTCCTGGGGCAGAAGAGATCTCGCTTCTTCATTACTCAGTCCAAAGGGGATAAAAGTATATTACTGTGGTTTTAACTGTTGGGTTGGGAAAAAGTAGAACTGAGAAGCCAGACCTTCCCAGGTAGGGAGAAGTGGAATCAGGCTTCAAAAGGGTTAGGTTGGAGAAATGGGCAGAAAATCCAAACCCAAGGAAATCCTTCTCTCTTAAGCAGCCTTCTATAGTGATTACACTGCACAACTGCAATATCCTATCTCCCCTAGGAAGTCTGTCCTCAAAGGCCTCCCACAGGGAAGTGAAACAGTCTCCTGCCCTCTAAACAACTGTCTTGAACATGACATTGTTGATGACTCACTATGGCGGAGACGTATGAATGAATTACTGATTAATTATCAGTAAACAAATTAGACAAAACCAGTGAGATTGAGGGGGGTGATGACCACCTAAAATTTTGTTACTTCCCCTCACCGTAGATATCGTCGTATAGGTTCACAAGCTACTTCCAAGATGACCATGGAAGAATCCAGCTCCCGAAGCGCTTTGATGGCTGAGATGTAAAGGGTGATGATATCTGATGTATTTACTCCTGAAATTGAAGAGAGCAGGAGAGTAACAGATGGAACACCTCTAGGCCACACAAATGGGACTCAAGAAGCAAGCTCTCAGAAAGCTGAGCTGTGGAGGTGCAAGTGGCAGGGTATTCATGCAAGCAAGGGAATGGAGAAACTTTGCCTCTTCCTGAAAGCATCTCTTTAAACCCCTCATTTCTTGATTCCTCAATGGGCATTGTGGAAAAAGAACATTTAACATTCACTTTCCCTTCTACTTCCAAGCTCAGCCGGATTCCTTCCCTGCTATATTCTGCAAGTGAAATAAGACTAGGTATGCCCACTCTGTCCAGGTTCCTGAACCACCTCCCTGCCACAAAGCTCTTCTGTGTAATACCAAAATAGTATTACTGACTCCATTCTGCCTTTACTCACCATTTTGTGAAGTTAAGTTTCAAAGTTACCTGACTTTGGAGAAGTTATAAGATTATGATTTTCCCTGATCCTGCAAGTCACACAACTTAAAGAATGTCACATGATTACCCCTTTCCCTTCTCTCCTCCTGTTTCCTGATTGTTTCCCAATGCCCTCCAATCAATCCTCACCCTCACCTCATTGTCTCCAGATCTCCTCCAATAAGAAAAAAAGTGTCTATACCTTTCATCCTGTTTTTCATTCCCTCCAAACTGTATGTTATCTGGGTAAAAACCAAAGCTCTGGGTTGTTGGCTACCAAGAGCCCTGAATCCAGTTTGTTTTGCAACCACATGTGTGTACATTACTAACTAAATCACTTGTCTGGATGATACTCATTTTTATTATTTAACTGTAACATCTGATGATGAGGTATTTTCTTCTTAACTTTGCAAGGTATCAAGGGTTCCAAATCAGACTTGGTCTATTTAGATGTTATCATCCCCTCAAGTGGAGAATAAAAGCCACCTCAGTGTCCCAGAGATCCATAAGAGAATAATATTCTTTAATTTGTTTCTCTTCTACACCATGAAGGCTATACTCAAATTCCATCACAAATCTAATTTCCACAAGCATGAAAACTCAGGCCTAAGAATATGAAAGAAATAACAACAGGACAGAAAATGATGCAGATCAAGGTTTGGGGATGCCATGACAAACAAACCTAATTCCCCTACAAAATGGGACAGAAGCTAGGCAGTGAGGTCCAGAGAAAGCATCTTTGATCAACAAGACCAACCTGGGTGAAGGAGGCGGGTTTCAAGAGCTGCTTTAAGGGAGTTGAGCAGTTGCTGTCTCTGATTGGTCCTTTCCAGACAGTATTTCAAATCTTCAATTGCTGGTTTAGACTCTGGAAAATCTATAAATTAAACAGAGTGCTCTAAAATCTTATCACTGTGAGCCCACACTAGTATATCAAAAATATCCTGCACCTATGCAGATGCAACCCAAGCTATACATATACAAATCACAGAAAATATAGATGTGAACATACAGGCACTATCCAAGGAACTCCTGATGCCCACACTTTTGCTCTCATGTCTGAGGCCTCAAGATTAGAAATGAACCCACACAAAGGAAACAATAGCCAGTTTTAATTTCTAACCCCACTCTCTACTTGAACAGTTCAAACCCAAGAAAAACCTGGCTATCCAGAAGTATAGAAGGTAAGTCACACAGTGAATCCTGCTATCTCAGAAAAATATTAGTTTAATTCATTTGGTAGGTGAGAAAGTAGAAATTAGGTGCACAAAGAAGTACTAGACCATACATTAGTCGGATCAGGAAAGCCCTTAACCTGAGCCAGAGCAGGGGGAAAGGTGGGGAGGTGGGGGTGTGTGTGAGAGAAAATAAGATGACTATATACAGTATCCATGAGTCCAGTTGAGAATTGGGCAGCAGGAGACCTGTCATCATTTGACTGGTGAGGGTGGGTGCCTAGGTAGAAAACCTCTCACAAATTAAGTTTGGAACCCTCCCTGTCCCAGAACCTCCCACATGTGGAGACATGACCTACTCCACCCTGCATCACCAAACCATCTGAAAAAACACTCAGGGGACAACTCTGATAGCAAGGGCTCTCCATTCTTGATCCCTCTCTGGAATGGAGTTTGGAGGCCTCTTCACCTGAGGACCTACTGCCACTCTCGCTACTGTGTGTCATCAAATGGTTTGTGAATATTAATGCTTCGGTCCTCTATAATCATGAAGCATGCAAACACCAAGCTACTTACCCATGAACAACTGGCACAAAATTTAAGTCTGGTTAGGCCCCTAGGGATCCAAACATCAGGTCTTTGCCAACTCAGCTGCCCCACCCTCAGCTTACTGACTCAACTTTCTCCTTCTTCAGTGTCTTGAGAGATGTTACTGTAAAAACCTGGAAGGCAGGAACCCTCAATAAAATGGTACTTCCCTCAAACTAAGGCTAGCAAACTCCTTCCTCCTCCTGTTTCTCCTTCTCCTCTAATCTTTGTCATTAGAACTGCTGTTAAAAAAGCAAAACCAAAAACAAACCCCTTTTACTCTGCAGCCACTCATTGCCTTGTCATCTCCGTCCCGTCTGGCCTTACTTTTCTATTGTGTTCTCTGGGGAGTTCATGCTATCATTTAACAAGCTTCCTTTTATCCTGGCCTCTTCCTTTCACAATCATCTCATCTTCTTGTATTCCCAAAAACCTTCACAATCCTGACCAAAGAGCTGACTAGCTCAACTATATACCAAATCTACCCTTCAATCACTTGTCCTATTGCCCTCACAATTTGCCAAGCATCAACTACAAATCAAACCCATCCTCCATCATCTCCAATCTTTTTTTTTTTTTAAAGTAATCGGGGTTAAGTAACTTGCTCAAGGTTACATGGCCAGTTATTTCTGGGTGTGGTGCTAAGTATCTGAGCCCGGATTTGATCCCCAGGTCATCCTGACACTGGAGCTGGTGCTCTTACTCGATCTTACTCCACCCGGCCGCCCCATTCATCTCCACTTTTAACCAGACTGGGGAACACTGCTGGAGGAAATCATACTACTGTACTGCATGATGCTGAACAGAAATCTTTTCATTCTTCCCTGCCATCACACTCCTTGCAGTCACTCTTCCAATACTTCTCTTATTTCCTCCATGCCCCTATATGATCCACGATTCCTTCCCTCACCAGAAAGTTCTGATTCTAACTCCTCTTGAAAAAAAAAACAACATGGGTCATCCCTTCACCGATTTAAGATTCAATTTTTAAAGATTTAATTTTTAAGATTCAATTCAAGGTTCACATTCTGCACGAAGCCTTTGCTGAATTCCCCCAACTGCAAGCAGCTTCCTTCCCAAACTACCCTGTACTTACTTACTTTGTATATAGTTGTGTTTACATTTATGCTGTACATAATTTTATTGGCAGCTAGGCTGGCACAGTGAATAGAAGACTAGACTTGGAGTCAGAAAGACCTGAGTTCAAATCTGACCTTAGTCACTTGCTAGCTATGCAACCCTGAGCAAATCACTTCACCACTGCCTGCGTCAGTTTTCTCATTTATAAAATGAGGAAATAATAGCACCTACCTCTCAGGATAGTTCCGAGGATAAAATAAGGTATTTGTAAAGTGCTTTGTAAATCTTAAAGCATTAACACTGCTAGCTATTATTATTATTACCTACCAAGGTTGTGGTAAGGATCAAAAGAGATAACAAATGTAAAGAACTTAGTTTGTGTCTGGCACATTAATATAGTAAGCGCTATAAAACTGTTGGCTATGATTACATCAGCTAATATTATTATTGTTGTTAAATATTTGCTCTTTTCCCCACTAGAATGCAAGGTCCTTGTGAGTAAGGATTGTTTCATTCTTTGCACTTGTATCTCCAGCACCTCACACCACACCTGGCACACAGTACTTGTTCAAATACTTATTGATTGAATGATTGACAGGATCCCTCTTCTTCACTCTACTTCTCTACACCTCAAAATCTCTCTACATCTTGCCTCATTCTCTCCTTTGCTCTAGTCTCTGAGAACGACATGGTCTTTTGTGTCAAGGCTAACACTACAACCACCCCCTTTTCTTCTTTCAGGTTCACCTGACCCACCTCTATCACCTGGTCCCTTGATCCCATCTCCTCTGGTCCTGTCAATCATCCTTTTTCTCTCCTTTATTTTCAATTTCTCCTTATTTGCTGGCTTGATGTTTAAGAACATGCCCAGATCTCCCATACCTTTAAAAATCCTTCATTTGACTTTGCTGTCCCTTTAAGCAATCATGCTGTCTCTCTTCTCCCTTTCAGTGCCAAACTCCCAGTAATAATCAATCTATATTTGCCTTGCATTGCTTCACCTCCCACTTGTTTACTAATCTTTTATAACCTGGCTTCTGATGACACCATTTGACTAAAATTATTTTCTCCAAGGTTATATGTGATTTCTTAATTACTAAATTTGCCCTTTTAAAAAAAAAAACACTAAATTAAAATTTTTTTTCAATGAATAAGTTTTCTTTTTTCTCCCTCCCACCTCCCCTTAACTGGAAAAAGAAAAAATAAAATCCTTGTGACAAATAATCATGGGCAAGCAAAACAAATTCCCGAAAGGACATGTCCAAAAATGCATGTCTCTTCCTTCATCTTGAGTCCTTAATAGGACCTGACCTGGGTAGCATGCTTCATCATCAGTCTTCTGGAATTGTGGTTGGTTGCTACATTGCCTTCTTTCTATTCTCATCCCACCCGACATACTCTGCAACTTTTGACATTGTCAACCATTCCCTGCTCCTGAACATTTTCTCTTCCCTTGGCGACTCTGACAGCATTCTTCTCATTTTCCTCTTTCCTGACCACTCCTGTTTCCTTTGCTGGATCATCATTTATCTCCTACCTCCTAATTATAGGAATCCTCCAAAGATGTATACTCAGCACTCATATCACCCCTCCATAGACTGCCTCTCTTGGTGATCTCATTGGCTCCCGTGGGAGCATCTCTATGCAGATGACTCCGAGATTTAAACATCCAGACCTAACTTGTCTTTGAAAACTCCAGCCCCAAAATGCCACAGAACTGCTGAGTATCACCCCCCTGCATATCCCCCTGACACCATATATCTAAACACATCTCAACATATCTAAAACAGAATCCATTATCTTCTTCATGCCATTTGTTCCTCCTCCAAACTTTCCTATTTCTGTGGAGGTACCACCATCCTCCCAGTTACTCAGATTTGTAATCTCGGTCATTCCTGACCCTCCCTTACCCTCCACAAGCCAAGTCTTGTGATTATACACCCCTACGTGTTTTGAATATCACCCCCTTCTCTCCACTCATGAGGCTCCGATGCTAGTTTGGGTTCTCATGACTTCCCAACTAGCCTTTTATGAAAGCTTCTTAACTAATCTCCCTATTTTCAGTCTCTTTTCTTCTCCAATGTATCTTCTATATATATGTGTCAAACTAGCATCACTGAGACAGTGGTTTTGAATATGTTCTCCTTCTATTCAAAAAGTTCTAGTAGCTCCCCATTACCTCTAGGATAAAACATAACTTCTCAGTCTGGTATTTAAAACCATCCATGGTCTAGTTCATCTTTACAGCCTGGGTTCCAGTACTGGCTGTTACCTCACTGTGGCTTTCCTCTCCCTTCTGCATTATTATATCTATCTCTCTGAGCCTGGAATGCTTTTCTGGTTTAATTCTGCCTCTTGAAACCCATCCCCTCTCTCAAGGCTCCAATCAGTGACTCAGTTGCTACAGAAACCCTTTACATACACCCCTAGTTACAGTATTTTCTTCTCCTTCAGCTTCAACATGCATTTGCTTTTATGTTTACACACTGTATCCCTCCAGTAGAATATACGCTCTATGAAGGCTGGGATTCATTTGGACTTTGTATCCCCAGCTACTTGCACACAGTAGGCACTTAATAAATACTTACTGAACTGAATTGGTGCTTACCACGGATGATGCTGAAGAGTTCCTCAATTCGCATACTGGCATAAATTCTGTAAAAAAACCTCTGTACATGACAGCGCCAGCGTCGCAGGGTACTGCTGGCTTCAGGGACTGTGGGCCCTATAGGATTATCCTGCAGGAATACTTTGCTGAGCCAGCCAATTACCTTCTCTATCCACTGTCAAGAGAAAACAGAAAGAACCTTTACCTACTGCACTAGATTACACAAGAGTAGGCGTGAGCCCTGACAGCATCAAGGTGGTAAAAGGCTCCATACACTGCAGGGGAAAGGGGAAAATCTGGGCAGGGACAGCAAATTAAGTTTCATCTACCTGTAATGCTACTAGAAGCTGAGGCTTCTAAAATTCTTTGCTGGCTGAACCTAGGAGATCTACTATTGTATAATGATCATTTATTTTTATGTAATACTTCTTAAAGTTATTCACTGATGAAATAAATGCTTGTGTCACAAGATAAATATGACTTTCAGGGCCTATGAACCAAAGGCCTGACCAGAATAATTGCCTAGAATACAATTTCTTCTGCATTTTTGGGGGGTTCTTTGGTTTTGGAGGTTGTTCGTCCCCATCTCCCCCCAGCCAAGCTTTACTCTAAGTTTCTATTCTCACTGGAAGACTCACAAACCATGCTGACTGAGTCTAATACACATTTATGCTAGCTACTTTCAAGTAGGCTCTCAACTCAGCAAGGCAATCTTACTGTTCCTCCTAATTGGTTCCCTATCACACTGACTACAGTTGCTATTTCAGACTTTTTCTTTCTCTTCAAACCTCCCATGCCAGTCCCTATGCTCCCCCTTCCTGATGAAGATCTCCCCTTACATTTCACTGGAGAAGAAAAAAATCCATTTGCTGGGAGTTCCCTCTTCTCCATCTCATAGCTTTCTGACATCATCCTCCACCATTACTCCTTCATTCTAGTATCTGACAATGTGACTAACCATTTCAAAGGCTAACCCCTAAACATTTATCCATGACTCTATTACAGCTTGTCTTCTCCGTCAGACTGCCTTGATCACCATCCCCACTCTCTAATCTTCAGTGTCTCCCTATTAGCACCCTTCTTGCTGCCTATAACCCCAAACCTCCCCCCTCCTTTGGGGAAAAAAAAAAACCACATCCTTTTTTAAAATACAGTAAAGAGAACAGAATGAAGGCCAGAAAGAATAGACAAGCAGGAAAGCTTTGAAAACTAAAGCTAAATACTGAATTTATTGTATACTTAAAAAGAAAAACAAGTGATACCTAATAGACATCGGCATTTTTTTTCTACTACACATGTGGAAATGTCCATTTTAATTTGGTGTTTGTTAAATTCAGAAGAAAAATACATTTAAAATAAAAAGTCTTCATTTGATCCTACCAAGCCTGCCAGCTATTGTTCTATATTGTCTTTCCCTTCTCAGCTAAACTCCTTGAAACAATCATCTACAATCAGGAATCTGTCCCCTCTGATGCTCTAAATCCTCTGGAATCGGGCTTCCAACCTCAGCATTCAACTGAAACTTCTCTCCAAGATTACCAATATCTCTGAATTGCCAAATAGAAAGGATTTCTCTCAGTCCTCATTCTTCTTCACTTCTCTTCAGCATCTGATAATGTTGACCTGGATATTCTCTCCTCTCTGCTCTCTTCTGGTTTACCTCCCATCTGACCATTCCTCCTTCATCCATATCATGCCCACTAAATGTAGGTATCCCACACGGCTCTAAAAATAGAATCATCTTCTTTGTTATCTCTATACTCTCTCTTGGTGAGCTCATCAGCTACCCATGGGTTCAATTATCTATGCAGATAATTCCAGGGTCTATTGTGTAGTCCTAGTCTCTTTCCTGGTCATGCATCACAACTTGCCTGTTAAGACAGTTCAAATTCAACATATCCAAAACAGAACTCCTTAAATTCTTCTCTCTTCTGAATTTCCCTATTCCTGTCAAGGGTAACACTGTCCTTCTACTCATTAACATTCAAAGCCTCAGCGGCAGCATTGCCTAGTTCTCTCTACTTCATTCTACATATCCAATTAATTCACAAATCTTGTAATTTCTTTTTCTGCATTACCTCTTAAATATGTCTCCTTTTCATTCAAACAGTCACCACTTTGGTACACATCTTCATCACCTTTCTCACCTGGACTCCTGCAAAACCTTCTAATTCGTCTTCCTGACTCCCTCCCTATTCTATCCAATTTATCCTCTATGGCTACCACAGTCATTTTCCCAAAATGCAGATCTGACCATGTCTATCTGTCTTTCAGTCTCTCTCTCTCTCTCTCTCTCTCTCTCACACACACACACACACACACACACACACACACACACACACACACACTCCATTCAATAATCTTCTTTGACTCTTAGAATTCCTGGCTTCCTCTAAAAACTCAGCTAAAGTGACATGTCCTGGAGATCTTTCCAGGTCCCCTTAGCTGCTAAGGTGACCCCCTCTAATATTATATTCCATGTACTCTGTATTTATCTTGCATTTTCTTTCCTTCTGGTGATTATATCCAATTTATCTGATATGTGGCTTCTTTGTACATAGTTGTTTGCATGTTGTTTCCCCCATTAGATTGTGAATTCCTTGAGGGAAGGAACTGTTTTGGTCTTTTTTTGCATCCCCCTTGCTTAGCATAGTGCCTGGCACATAGTAGGTGCTTAATAAATGCTTGTTGAAATGCAATAGTCTAAGACAATTCCAATTCATGATGGAAAATGCTATCCACATCCAGAGAAAGAACTATGGAGTCTGAATGCAGATCAAAGCAGACTGTTTACTCTTCTTTTGGATTTTTTGTTTTGTTTTTTCTTCCTCATGGTTTTTCCCTTTTGTTCTGATTCTTCTTTCACAATATGACTAATGTGGAAATATTTTTAATATGATTGTACATGTATAGCCTACATCAGATGGCATACCATCTTGGGGAGGGTTGACAAGAGGGGGGACATTTAGAACTCAAAATCTCATAAAAGTGAATACTGAAAACTAAAAATAAATTAATTATTTAATAAAATGCTTGCTTTTTGACTTAACATATATGATATCCCAACCTCAACAGAATGTAAGATCCTTGGCAGCAGGGATTGCTTTTGCTTTTTCTTAGTATTTCCAGTGCTTTAGCACAGTCCCTGACATAATAAATGATTAATAATAATTGATTGATAATTCTAATTTTACCACGGCCATTTCTGACTGCTTTTTTCACAAGTTCCTCTTTACTGATTAGTTTTAGGAACCCTCTGGTTCTAAGTCCATAATCTTTTGTCTTCCAACATGCAGACACCAATTTTGATACAATTTGATGCATTCAAAAGCATGTATAGACACACACTTGCATGCACTTATTACATACCTATAGATGAAGTGTGGCCATAACATCATGACTGACTTGCTAACAGATGTATCAAAATGTAAACCTCCAAATGAGTATGGTCCTTCAGGGAAGGATGATTATTTATTTCAGAGATGTTGCCATTGCTCAAAGCATTTCTGGAAATACTCTCTTCTCAAAGACTTGGCACATTCTTTTGACTATCCTCAACGAAGGAAAATCTTTATCCTTTGATATTTTATCCAAACAGATTGGTTTTTAGAGACATCAAAAAGTCACAGAAAGACTTCTGTGGTGAAAGCAGTGGGGGATCATATGAGGTAATGCAATGTTGAATTAAAAATTGTTACTACAAAGTAATACTTCCTCACTTGGAGTTATAACACTTACTAAGTACATACTTTGTGTAGCAGACCTCATTAGGAACCAACAAAGATACAAAGTTTAAATCAAATACAGAGGTTACCTTTGAGTTCTACATTAGTAGGTTTTTTCTTGTTTTAGCTGATAAACTGGTTCCCCCAGCAGCTCCAAAAGAGGAATTTCAGAAATGTTTTGAGCAATGGCTTCATAGCAGGAATAAGTATATAGTTTTCCAAGGACAAAACTTGTTTGGAGGTATGAGTTCTGTCTTGCCTATTAAGAGACTGTCTCATATATATGCAAACTTTCTTGCCCTTCTCTGCTAATTACGCTAGTCCTGCTGGTGGTGCTCAAGACTAAATAAAAATTGCTGAGCACTGTTTTAGACACCTTAGATAATTGCTGTTCAGTCATTTCAGTCATGTACAACTCTTCATGATTCCATTTAGGGTATTCTTGGCAAAGATACTGGAGTGGTTTGCCAGCTCATTTTACAGATGAGGAAACTGAGGCAAACAGGGTTAAGTGACTTGCCCAGGGTCATAGAGCTAGTAGGTGTCTGAGGCCAGCATTGAACTCAGGTCTTTCTGACTTCAGGTCTGGTGTTCTATTCACTGAATCACCTAGACATTCCCTTTAAGTAGTAAAAGGTGGTTTTTGTCTGGGGTAAGCACTTCTCTTCTTTCTCTTCAAGCCCAAGCTGTATAACAGCAAAGGTAGGATAGGCAAAGATCTCTAGTCCATAGTGTACACCTCATACACAAAAGGAGGCTCAATCATACTTTGGCCAAATCACTTAACATCTCTGAGACTCAATTTCCTCATCAGTAAAATGAAAAGGTTGGATTTGATTATCTCTAGAGTACCTTTCAGTTCTAAATCTTATTTAATGATTTCTTCTTTTTTGGCAAAAGTGAGGAAACTTAGACCCACACTCAGCAACTAGATCCCAAATAGTGACATGGGACAAGTGAGCATTAAGAATCTATTTGTGGAACTGTTGACAGAGAAACTTTCCCTATCTAGGATACATGGCTGTTCTGTTTTTGAGTAACCATAATGAAAACGGGGGAAAAAATTCACTCATGTCCAGATCTGAAGCAGCAGAAGGAGCAAGAAAGGGACAAAGTTTCTTTTTCCTTTCTATGCATATGAGGCACTAAAAGCCAAGGTTGGAATACTTGAGGTTAAAAACAAAGTAGCAATATTATGGGCTATCTGCATACAGATAATCCATTTTTGTCTCCTCCTAGTAAATATATTTTCTCTTACACCCAGGTCAAGTCACCTTATGAAATTAGCATTTAATGTTAGTTTAAGAAAATAATAACTAACACAGGCTGGCTTAATATAAACTTTTTTTAAAAAAGCATTTCCTAGTTTTTTAAGTATAAGGGCTTATTGGAAAGTCAGGGGTGGGCCATGTTTCCAGTATTCTGCAACACAAATTTTCTTCCTCCTTACTTGGGAGGAAAGACTTGTTTCAGGAGAAATTATGATTCAGGAGAAATATGCTTGTTTCAGGAGAAATCTAGTTTTACCATGGCCATTTCTGACTGCTTTTTTCACAAGTTCCTCTTTACTGATTAGTTTTAGGAACCCTTTGGTTCTAAGTCCATGATCTTTTGTCTTCCAACATGCAGACACCAACCAACAAATATCCTATGACGTGTAATTTAACACACTACTTTGTAATTCCTGGAGGTCTGTTATGTGTTGATGCTATTTATTTTTTGTGTTAAAGGAGAAGGAGCAGGAAGGGGAGTGAGAGGTGGAAAAAGAGGGACAGGGAGAAGGGGAAAGTGAGTAGGATGAGAGGGGGAAAGTAAGGGGGAGAGGAAGGGAGAAGAGGGAAAGGAAGGAAGAAAGAGAGAGAGAGGGAGGAAGGAAGGAAGAAAGAAAATAGAATAGCAATAATTAGTTCATGTTTAAGTAGAGCAAAATTTGGCTATCTCCTCCTCCATCCCCATCTCAGATGAAGAGATTGCCCTTTTCTTTGCCAAGACAACCTCTCTACATGCACCCCTGATCCCATTCTATCTCATCCTTTCCAGGAGACTAACCCTTCTATCATCTCCACTCTCACTAACCTTTATCTCCCCAGTTATATAATCCCTCCCTGCTACATACAAATATATCCACATTCCCCCAATCCTTCAAAAACTCACTTTACCCAACCAACCACCTCTACTACTAACTTGCTATATCTCTCTTCCCCTTCTCAGGTAAAAATCCTTGGGAGAGCTATCTATACCCCCACTTCCTTTCCTCCAACTGGCTTCTAAACCTTCTGCAGGCTGGCTTTCAACCTCATCTTTAAACTAAAAATGCTTGCTCCAAAGCTACTAATGATCTCAGTTGCCAAATATAATGGCCTAATTCTCAATCCTTACCCTTCTTTTTTTTATTTTATTTTTTTTTATTTTTAAAGCAATTGGGGTTAAGTAACTTGCTCAAGGTTACATGGCCAGGTGTTTCTGGGTGGGTGCTAAGTGTATGAGCCTGGATTCGATCCCCAGGTCATCCCGACACTGGAGCTGGTGCCCTTATTCGCTGTGCTACCTGGCCGCCCCAATCCTTACCCTTCTTTACCTACCTGTGCCTTTGACACAGCTCATCACACTCTTTTCCTAGAAATTCTCTCCTCTCTATAGGAAGATTATAGGTTTTTGTGCCACTCTTCCCCTGGTTCTTCTTCTACCTGTCTGACTACTCATTTTTCACTCTCCTTTGCTGGATTTTCATCAGCCATACACACTAACCACTGATGTTCCTATCCCACCTCCCTAATGACCTTGTCTCTTTTCCCTCCATGCTCTCTCCCTTGGTGATTTTATCAGCCCCTATGAGTTCAATTATCATCTCTATCATCATCTGAGGCAGCAAGATGGTACAGTGGATAAAGCCTGAAGTGAAGAAGACCTGAGCTCAAATCTAAACTCAGACTCTTCTCACTGTGTGACTGTGTACCTTAACCTCCATTTGCCAGTTTCCTTAACTGTAAAAAGGGGATAATAATAGTACCTACCTCCCAGAGTTGCCATGAAGATCAAATGAGATCTTTTGTAAAGTGCTTAGCAGTTTCTGGTACATAATGGGTGCTATATAAATTTTTATTGTTTATTATTATTACATGCTTAGTAAAGTGCTTAGCAGTTTCTGGTACATAATGGGTGCTATATAAATGTTTATTATTATTACATGCAAATGATTCCCAGATCTATATACCCAGCCCTCTGGATCTTAAAATGACCAATTGCCTACTGGAAATAGCACATCTCAAACTCAATGCGTCAAAACAGAACTCATTATCTTTTCCCCTAACTCTAATTTCTTCTAAAGTTCTCTATTACTGTCCTGGGCACTACTATTCTCCTAGTCACCAAGGCTTACAACCTCACTATCATCTACAACTCTTCACTCCCACCTAATATATCTAATCCATTGCCAAATCTTATATCTACCTTCACAACATATCTCTTATACATTTCCTTCTCTCTATTCAGACTACCCTACTTCAGGCTCACAACCTCATACCTAGACTATTGCAACAGCTTTCTAGCTGGTCTCTCAAGTCTCTCCTTAATCTAACTCATCCATCCTCAACTCAGTTGCCAAAGCAATTTCCCTAAAGTGCAGGTTTGACCCTGTCACTTCCCCATCTCCCACTTAATACACTCCCAGTAGCTCCCTATAACCTTAAAAAATCCTCTCTTTGGCCTTTAAGGCCCTTTATATCCTGGCACCTTTTTACCTGTCCAGTCTTATTACTATTTACTCTCCTCCACATATTCTGTGTGACATTAATATCAGCCTCCTAGCTGTTTCTCAAACATAACACTCTATCTACCAAACCCATGACTTTTCATTGGCTGTCCCTCATGCCTGAAAAGTTCTCCCTCCTCCTCTCTGCCTTGTGGTCTTCTAGAAGATTCAGCTCACATCCAATCTTCTGCTGACTCCTAGTGCTTTCCCTTTGAAATTACCTCCCATTTACACCATATATGTATATTGCACATGCATAATTGGTTCACATGTGAGCTCCTCCTCAAAGGCAGAAATTATGCTTCTTCATTCTTCATATCCTCAATACTTAACACAGTACTTAGCACATAGCAAGTACTTTATAAATGTTTAAGTGACTGAATGATTAACATCACCTGACTCACAAGAGCCTATATGAAACCTAGACCACAGCTAATAATTCAAGCCTGGGCAAGAACCATTAAGAAACAGCAACAACAAAAACCCACCTAAACCTGTTCAAATACAGGGTAAATAAAAAGGTTATCTGTATATTCTGCTACTCTAAATTTAGATTCTGGTCCATTTTTTATCTAACTCTCTCCTACTTGTTAAAACTGTGCTCCCTAAAGCAAGAGGCAAGAATACAAAGTCACAAAAAGAGCTTACCTCCTGAAATTCATTCAGAAAAGACCTTTCATATTCTCCCCGACATCGACGTTCCATCCTTTCCTCAATCATTCGGTGGAGGATGGTTGTAACAGCATCAGCACTGACTCTCTCCAGCAAGTTTAGCCTATGCCTGAAGAGAAGTCAATGTTCAAAAATCTTATCCCAAGCCAGGTGAAAGAACAGCTGAAGCAAGGGATGCAAGGAAGAAGATTCAGAAGGTACAAAGCATGAGACCACAAATGAAGAGTTATGTTCCTCAAACAGGACCTGGACCTAAATCCAGACAGATTAAGTGGCTAGCCTCTATATGCTCCAAGAGTTTTCTCCTCATCCCAAAATATTTAAGCCACCCTCACCCTCCAATAAAAAATTTATACCATTAGAACTACCACTTCAGTTTATAGCACATTACTTATAGAAAGGTCACTGGTAAAATAAATTTTAAATCTGGAAAAGTAACAGAACAAAGTTCCCATAGTCTATCAGTACCCCCCAAAGAATAGGACTCTGAGAGCATCAGATGAAGAACAGATTAAATTTTGTTGAGGGGGAGATCCTAGGGGCAAAGTCCAAGAAGAACACTGGAGTGGCAGTTCCTAGGCAATTAGTAGGTCAGGGGTTGCTAGAAGCAGGGAGAGAGGCATAGAAGAGGTAGTCTACTTCTGCTGAGGGGCTGGCCCTCATGGACAATAAAGGATCAGAAACTCTGCTGAAAATACAGAATTTCTTAGCTCTGACTGGTAAAGTAGCACAGGTCTGACCAGCAGGCGTCCACACAGATCAGTCAACAGACAAGGAAACATGGCTTCAATGGATGCAAAGATACTTCTGGATAAGACAATTATCCCACTTGCTCCTTCTTGCCACTGAAAAAATTTGTAAAAATTCTGCCTCGGTAAAAGACATTACTGCGGTAGCTTAAAAATGATTTAACTTTTGTGATGCAGATCTAAACTGTAATAACAAATGCATGCTTAAAAACAATTAACCACATACTTTGTATGTGTGTGTATCTTGCCCTTCCTACCACCCTTGTGTGACCCAAAAGGGGGTGCTTCAGAGAATCATACTTAAAGATTCATTTTGGGCATAACTAGTATCACTTTAGTAAAAATATGTAGCCCAAAAAGCTTTTAAGTTCACCTGAGGGCACATTTACCTAAAGAAGTTTTCAATATACAAAATTCCAGGACAAAAGTACTGGGATAACCACTAGGATTTCATAAAAATAAAATTTAATCCATGAAAATCAATGAGAACCCCACGGATCAAACCAGAAATCTTGGTTATTTTAGCAAAACATCACTAACATATTGTTGAAGAGCAAAATTCTTTCCCCCAAACTCTTTGATGGCCCTTAAGTACTTCTAGAGAATGCTAGTAATTTTGTACGTGAAAATAAAAAGTCATGAGCTAATCATCTGCTCCAGAATGTAAAACAAGGAACCTCAAGGGTCATAAATCTAACCCCTAACCATAATATGAATTGTATCTATAATGTCATTAATAAGCAGTCATCATTCATTCACTTGAGGCTATCCAATGACAGGGAACACAAGACTAACCCCTTTTCTGACTTATTCTCCACTGAATATAACTAAAGTCCAGGAACAGGTGAAGAGATGAAAACATGATAATATAATTAATGCGTAAAAGTGTGAATTCATTATTCCAACAAATAAATTCTATTTTCACCTAATGATATAGCACCTCTCACTCTCTGACATTTCCTGCAATTACAAGTGAGTGAAATAGGATATTAAGATGTCCTAAAGGGCGGCTAGGTGGCACAGTGAGTAAAGCCCCAGACCCGGAGTCAGAAGGACCAGAGTTCGGTTCTGGCCTTAGACACTTGACACCCACACAAAAAAACTAGCCAAGTAACCTTGGGCAAGTTAATTTGGCAACCCCAATTGCCCTCCAAAAAGGCAAAAAAAAAAAAAAGATTCTCTTCCACTACAAAGAAGTAACAGGTTTTCTCTGCTCCAGCTGCATTAAGCCCTGCTTGATCCCAGGAAAAGTGACTAGGCTAGGGGATAATTTTTATAGGATAATAAAATTTGGAGCTAGATGGGACCTGAGAGATGATTAAACTTGATTCCTTTATTTTACAGAGGAGATCCCTTAAGCCAAAAGAAGCAGAGGGATTTGCCCAAGGCCACACAAGCTACAAGTAGCAGTCACTTACAGTATCTCACTAAGCTGCTGAAATTGTTCCAGAGCCACTGAGCACCAGCACAGTTCCTTAGCACTGTTGCAGCCGGCACAATCCTGGTCCTCTGGAGACCCACTCTCTTCCAGGTCACCTGGGTCCAGCTCTGGCTCACTCATGCCACTTTCACTCATCCCTTCATCCCCTTTCTTCTTCTTCTGCTGGTGCATGTAGATTTTAAAGGTACGCCCATAGAACTGTTGGATCATCTCCTGAAAGGTCTTTGTGGTGGAGAAGAACAAGATAGCTCTAAACATAGTATAGACTTTTTCCCGAAGACCCTGAGAGCCAGTCCCCAGCAACAAGCCCATTTGAGTCCATTTCTCCAGTAAATCCAAGCTGTTGAGATAGGGGTCCAGTCGACACTTGAGCAAGCCAAAGGCTTCCAGGAGGAGCAGGATGCACTGGGGCTCTTCAGCAGTGTTCTCGTACTGAGCAATGGCATTCCAAAACTCAGGGGCGATGTTGGATTGCAGGTCGGTCTGAAGCACTTCTGTGAACCATTCCTCCAGGATCGAGTGCAGCTCATAGCATTTCAGCACCTCCACAGCAGCCTGAAGTTCCTCTTCTTTTAAGCTGACTGCTCCACTTGGCCTGGAAGCTGTCTGGAGAGCACAGAACTCATAAGAACAGGACCAAGAGGGGCCAGAATATATATGCCTCCTTCAGCATCTCTAAAACAAGGAGGGAAGAAGCTCTAAAGATCAGCCAGGGGAGGGAGAAGACTGATGAGAGTTACGACATGAGGAGGGAGAAAAATCAGGGGTAGAGCCTGAGAGGCCAGTTGGGGTCTTAGGGGAATGAGAGCTTAGAAGAGGGATGGGTCTGGGAGTGGGGATGGAGATCAGGAGGAGCAGAGAGGAGGAGAGGAGGCTGAGCGGGGTAGAGGAGGGGATGAAGGAGAAGGTGGGGTCGAGAGTTGGGATGCGGTCGAGAGGAGGTGGAGATGGGTTCGGGTGGACAAGCCCGCCCGCCGAAGTGTGGCCCTCACCAGCCCCAGCGCGGCAGGAGGCACCAGCCCGGTGCTCACGGTACTCCAGGCCACTGACAGCTCCGCTCCTGGGGCCCCGCAGGCTGCACCCTCTACCAGGGCTGTCACCGTCGCCATTTGAGCTGTCAGGCCTGGACCCAGCTCCAGCTCCGGCTCCGGCTCCGGCTCCGGCTCCGGCTCCGGCTCAGGTCCCAGCTGCTGCTCGCTCCCAGCTCCCGCTGCAGCAGCGCCTCGGATCTCAGCTTCAGCGCGCGTCGCGGTGACGTCAGACGCGACGCAGTGACTCCCTGAGCCGACGCGGCGCTGTTTGATGAGCTCACATCCCTTCTAGCGCGCAATGGGGCGGGAGGGCGGTGTCTGAGCCGGCGCGGTGATGCGGTAGCGGCGGTTGGAGCCGGAGGAGGAGGAGGCGGCCGGAGGCGGGAGTCCGGGGAGGATGAGCCAGCAGGGAGCGGCGCTTCAGAACTACAACAACGAGCTGGTCAAGTGTGAGGGCGGCAGGCGGCGGGAGAGCCCCGATCCCGAGCTATCCCGAACCCCCGATCCCCACCTCCCCCTCCCCTCCCCAATGTTCGGCCCCGCGTCTTCCGCACGGGTGCCCACCAGCCTCTCTCCCCTCCCCCAGGCATTGAAGAGCTGTGCCAGAAGCGGGAGGAGCTGTGCCGGCAGATCCAGCAGGAGGAGGATGAGAAGCAGAAGCTCCAGGGCGAAGTGCGGCAGCTGACGGAGAAGCTGGCCCGGGTCAACGAGAACCTGGCCCGGAAGATCGCCTCCCGAAACGAGTTTGACCGCACCATTGCAGAGACCGAGGCCGCTTACCTGAAGGTGGGCCGACCCCCCCCCCCCCCCCCCCCCCCCCCCCCCCCCCCCCCCCCCC
>NW_027187360.1:27286659-27306319 GCF_028583685.1 Petaurus breviceps papuanus
GTACCCCCGCCCCCCATACTCGCCTCTTGGATGGGTGCTTAAACCCATGAAAACCCCAAGCTCACTTGTCATTTCTGCATGAAAAGCACCCCCCACCACCACCCCAAGAGATCTCTAAATCCATCTCTTTGTGTTAAACCCCCCAGGGTTGGGAGAGGATAGATCTAACCTTGCAGACAGTGGGCGATTTGTTCCAGAGAGCAGACAGGAGGAAGGCTGGACTTGGAGTCCTGAAGTCATGGATTCCAATCCTGCCTCAGACATTTAACTAGTTGTGGGACTCTGAGCCTCTCCAAGGTTCAGTGTCCTTATCAGTACAATGGGAGCCCAGATCAGTGAATCTGTTGAGAGTGCCCACAAGAGGTCTGAATTTTCCATTTTTTTTTAAAGGTAGAGTTGTCAGACATCCGCCACCCCAAATGAAGGGCTCCCCAGGAGCAGGGGGCTTTGCCTTTCACTCTCCTTCCACACCTTTATTCTTCTGTTGCTGCCCCCCTAGTATACTGTGTGTACTAGGTGCTATGCTAGTCACTAGAGGTACCAGGTGTGATGGAAAGAGAATTGCATTTAAAGGTAGGGTACATGGTTCAACATCCTACTTCTGCGACTTGCTACCTGTGGGACCTTGAACATGTCCCTTTATTTCCCTTGGTCTCAGTTTCCTTATCTGTAAAATTAGGGAGTTAGACTAGATAATCTCTTAGGTTCCTTACAACTCAAATTATGACCCTACAAATATAAAAATGGCACAGTCCAGGCCCTTGATTTATTTGATGATGGAGGAGCATATTATACAATGTGTAGAGAGTACAATAAAAGGTAGGTAGTGATGGACCTACTTAGGTCCACCCCTTAGTACCTAAAAGGACACCTTTCCAAGATTAACGAGCATAAACCCTTCCATTTTTTCTGGTCACAGATTCTGGAAAGTTCTCAAACGCTGCTCAATGTTCTGAAGCGAGAAGCAGGGAATCTAAGCAAGGCCGCAGCCCAGGACCAGAAGAGTACTATGGGCAAGGACAGCTGAACTGGGACCAGTAGCTAGAGCCTGGGGCTTGCTTAACACTCCCTTTTGTAGACCTGCAGGTGACTTCCTTGAGAGGGAATCTGTTAATAAAGTATCTTTGTTTTTCATAGCTTCGGCACTTCCCTTCTCTTGCAGCTTCAGGCATGTGAGAAGAACTTAGCTCCCTAGTACTTCATGGGTATTCACTATTCTCTGGGTGTTTCATCTAACATGTCCTAAAGAAAAAGGGTAATAACAGCCCAGCCACTTGGGATAGGGGTGAGTAATTCTCTGCACATTTCATTGCCATCCAGGCAGAAGGAAACCTGGGGGAGAGGGAAACATGGAGAGGACCAGAGGTAGTTTTGCCTGAGAGTTGTCACTGCTGTCCTGGATCAGCCTTCAGGATATTTATTACCAGGCCATGTGCTTCCTTCATAGCAGGTGGCCAAGCAAAGCCAATAATGGTGGGTATGAGTGGCCAAAAACCCTAATTAGGGACAGGAGCCTTAATATACATGTAGTCAATATATTGCAGTTTTATGTGTGAATAAAGATTTCCTTATGATTTTCATCTCTGAGCCTACTGCCTATGTCTTGGGGAGGGGGAGGGGCTTTTTTTTTTTTTTTAAACCAAGAGCTAGAAGCTTTTATTGTTAACAGTCTGTGCCCAGCAATCCAGCCCAGATGGCTCTTTCCCCCACCCACACTCCAACATGGAAATTGAGGCTCAGGAGTAGAGAGTATGAATGAAGAGCTAGAGATACATGCACAAGATGAGGCTGGAAGGATCTGGTTTGGCCACTTGACCAAGGCCTAGGACCTTTCCCTACATGGAGGTGAGCAGAGGAGTAAAGGACTAGACTTCTTTTAGTTCTTTCTGATGTTTGTTAAATGCCCACTAAGGGGAAGGAAGGCTTTGTATGACTGTATACCAAGTCCTATCTTGGTCCTAGATTATTTCAGTCTTATTTCCTATTCCCCTTTATGTTCTCTATTCTAATCAAATTGACCTGCCAACTTGTTCTTCCTACACGTCATTTCTTACCTTTGTTACTTGCACAAGTGGTCCTCCACATCTTGATAACATCTCTTTCTCTTAGAATCCGTATCTTCTTGTACAACACAGGTCATGTGTTGCCTCCTAGAAGACTTTTTTTGGTATCTTGACATATTAGCACAGTCTCATTGAAGTTACTTTGTATTATTTTGTATACAATTTGCTTTGATTTACTTAAGTACGTATGTAAGTTCTTTGAGGGCAGAGATTTGGAGGTGTTAGCCATTTTCCCAGGACCTAGCATAATTTCTTATATATAGATAGCACTAAATAAGTGTTTGTTGAAATGAACTTGCAACAGTTTTCTCTCCTATTCCTGTTTTTACTAACTCTTCCACAAAAAAAAGTAATACAAGTCACCACCTTCCTCCAGGAGCATTTTGACCTTGTCACCATCTAGATTAACAGTGGCTTCCCCATCAAGTTAAAATTCAAACAGAGACTGTCTTGATGTGAATTTGTTTATGGAAAAACTATTAAACTAATGATATTACAGTATGTCTTAGATCTAATGGATAGCATAGGCCCATTTTTAACCCTCCTAAGCAGGAGTAAGCCAAAGAGAACACACTAACTTGTTTTACTTTCCCAATTCCAGCTGTATCTTCATTTAACAATTTGTTGCTAATAACTGGGAACTGCCTTTATCTTCATAATCCTCTTTAGGTTAGGAATTGACTTCCTGATTTTCTGCCTCACCTTTCCACTTCACGTCTAAGCAGGAAGTGGAACCTACAGGTTTATAGGCCTTAATGAGTATTTAAAATTTCACTTGTGACAGCCAAAGTTTAAGCAACTAAGGGACTGTGTGACATTGTCATCTATTCTCTTGTACCTTAATAAGACCAGAGAGAGAAATGTCCAAAGTAGTTCCCAACAGATCACTCTTCTGAATATTATCACTAGGGCATTTATCAGTGTTTAAATCTGTTTGTTAGCAGTATGATTATTATTATGAGGGCTTTCAGGATTTAAGTATTTTCCAAGGCACAGAATTACACTAAATTTTTGTTGTCTTTTACATCACTTTCTCCCCTCAAATTTGAAGTCTCAACACTTCAGTGAAGCCTTCCCAAATATATTAGCCCCACACCCCCACACTCGAATCTTTCAACTCTACATTGCTTAGGATTCTTGTCTCCTTGTTGCTACATCTGACTGTGTTTTGATTGCCATTTCTTGTGCCTGTGAGTATTCATGGGGTCCGTGGTTCCCAAACTCAGTAAGTTTCCAGGCCTGGGAAAGAAACTTTCCCTCTCCCCTAGAGTTAGGCAGGGCACACTGAATGTTGATACAAAACACAATACTGATTTTTTTTCAAGAGTCTGTAACTTAAGATCTGACTCCTTGGCTGTTTGCATTATAGAAAAAGGTCATTGGCTGACCATCCAAAGGAATGGAATGTGAACTGAGAGGGGCCTAATTCTGACACTGAGAATAGAGAAAAGATATGCACTTAGGGGAAAACGGAGGAAGGGAAGACTGGGAAAAGCTGACCCATCAGTCAGTTTAGGCTCTAGAACTCAGTGTACAGTTTTTTTAATGGGTGGGAAAAGGAGAGAGGCAGCTTCACCATGGGAACACTGAAGACAAGGTCTTTATAGCCTAAAACCAAGGATGTCTAGTCCCACTGTGCTTAAACAGTGGTGTCCCTCCCTATTCCAACTAAAGCCTAGGTGGTACTGGGCTCCCTTCCCTTATAAATTCCCCAGTAGATTTTCTGTACAGACTTTCCCACCTGCCCCTTGAGGATCATTCCATCTGCAGCAGTGATGAGTAGCCTTTGGAAAAAGAATGACACCTGAGAAAACAGGCAAAGATTCTCTAGTGCTGTTTATTGAGTCCCATTTATCAGACAAGAAAGAAATTATTGTGGTTAATTACAAAGTGAACTGTGCTAAATTCAACCATGTGTATAAGTACTGACTGGTTGAATGGAGGGGGAGGAACCTCCTGTGGAGTCATAAACCCCTAGGATTCCAGAGAGGGGAGGGACAAGGCAGAGAGGGCAGGGTAGGGTGCAGAGACTGAATCCCTGCTTTCTGGCTAAGCCAGGTCTGGTTAAATTCACTCTCTTTTCACATGTGCATACCCACACTACCCCTTCACATAAAATCCTGATATCCAGTGCAGACATGGAGTGCCTTTAAGCCAGCTAGGCATTGCTAGCCTCAGTAGTAAATTGCAAGCAGGGAGAGGGCTGCCCTACTAAAACAAATAGAAGGAGACAGGTAACTAAAGCAGAGCCTGGCACAAAAGGCAGTTGTACATAGAGAGTAAACACTCTAAGCTGGCTTTGGGCCTAGGCTTCTGCCAAAAGGCCTGTGCTTTTTTTCCTTGGGCAAAGGAAAAAGGAGGGTACAGTCGTGGCTTCCTTGTGTCAACCTTCACCCTCCCAGAAGAGTGTTCCCCCCTCAGCAGAACAGAGCCAGATTAAACAAGGAAGGACCAATAGTGGGGTGAGGGAGCAAAGGATATAGAGAAGCCCTGGGAGTGGGCAGGAGAAGGGCAGGACAGCAGTATCCCCAATCCTGCCATTATCAGTGCTACCAAGAAAAGAGAAAGCTATTCCACTCAGGCTTGGGTTATACCCAGAGGACTAGAGGAAGCCTTGGGACAGGAACAGAAGTAGATTGTGAGAACCCTTTGAGCCAACAGAGAGGGGCTGACCTGTTATGCCTCAGTAGTGGAACAAAAAGCATGGACAAGCCCCAGCATTCCTTAAAGATAAGGTGGCAATGGAGCTTCTTAGGGCTGAGAACCTCCAGAGGAGTAAAATCATATAGTTTCGGAAATGCTATAGGCACAGATCCTGAGTACTTTGTCACTGAGCAGAACCAAGCCAGATGGAGAGAGGGGACGTGGGCCAGAGAAACCAGCAGCAGCCAGAGTTATGACCCTAGTGGCCGAGCTCCCCAACCACAGCACTGGAGAATTGTGGCACCTGCTGCCCATGACTACCAAGTATCCCAAGCACCATGGTCCTGGGGGGAAAGGAGGAATGGCAGGATCATATCTGGAGGATTTCCAGCCCCACTGAGCCAAGATCAGGCCCAACAAGGTGAAGTGCTATTGGTCTCTCTGTTTCTCAGTCCAAGGTGCTGGGAGATCAGAAATAGAGGGCAGGCTCACTTCGGAAGTCTGAGAGGTCATTCTGGCTGGCTGGGGTAAGCTATGAGTGAGAAAATAAAAATAAGGTGAGAGGGCTGTGAGGAGAGACACATTCTGTCCACCCACCCCTCTCCACGAGACCTCCCAGGAGGGCCCTCATTAGATACCATGACCAAGGGCATTGTAGGGTGCTTTAGATTGGGCAGAGAGAGAGGGACCAATGCAGACTGGGAAGGTCAGGACAGAGGGGTAAATCATCAGATCTGCCAAGGGGAAACAAAACTAGCTGTTCCAAACAGAATTGGAAAGAAGTAGGCAGAGGCCTCTGGACCCTAGAATCAGTGCTGAGGGGGTGGGAAAAGGTGGTCAAAAATCAGAGAGAGCTGGAAGAGACCTTAGAGATTAGTTATGTCCAACTCTCCCCATAGTTTAAATGATGGAACTGAGGCTGAGTGGGAAAGAGAATTTTGCATCAGGTCTCAGTGACCAGTGGCCCAGCTGGGCCTTGAAGGTGGGTCTCTGAGTTCCTAGGCCACGGCTCTTTCCACTAGTCTGGCTCCTGGAACCCACAGGGAACAAACCCCACCCACCCAAAGCCAAGCAGCCCAGGGGCCCTGTTCCAAACCTACATTCTTACCATGACTTCTTTCTGAGAGCTAGCCCCAGCTTCACATGGGCCCGCATCATACTTCTGCTCCTGCCATTTGCTGAACTCCACTGAGTGCTTTGGGGTATAACTGGACAGACCTACAGAACCAAATATAACACATGCATAGATACCTACCCACCTATGTGTAGTCCTAATGAGCAGCAAGAAAGTAGTGGGTCCCACCCCATGCAGGACCCATGTTGGCAGCCCCTCCCCAAGCTGGGTACCATCAGACCAGCACCTTTTGCACCCCAAAGACCCAGTCTACTAAATGGGACAAGGCTCTCTTTCCAAACCCCGGGTACATCATGGATTGTGGGCTCTCTGACTTCCAGGTTTTAAAAGGGCTGAGCGACAGGGAGACCCAAGCTAAATCATGCCTAATCTCTCCCCCACTGCCAAAAGATCAATTCCCCCCAAAGGCCCGTTTACCTGAGCCAGATTCTGGAGTTCGAGTGGCACTCTCCATTACAGCGCTGTTTACAAAAGTTGCTCGAGGAAGGAAGACAGCAAAGGGTTTCTCCTCCTCATCCCCTTCAGAGCCTGATGCCCCCTCTTCTTCCTCCTCTGCCTCTTCTTCCTCTACCAATGAGCTCTCGGAGGGGTATTCAAATGTGGTATAAAGGCTCTTCTCATTGAAGGAAATCTTCATCTAGATCCAAAGAAAGAGTGACATCCATCTCTTAAGAGAGACAGAGACACTCCCTTCAAGGCATTCTCTGCCCTTTGTACCTCACTAATTGCCCTTACCTCCTGTCCCAGGGCTGGAAAGAATCCAAACCCAGTAGCTGCCCTTCTATTCTAAACACCTCCCCCTCCCACCCCAACCTGGAGATGCTGGTAGTTAGCTGCAACAGTGAGTTTCTGGTGCAAGTCTCTCCCCTGGGCAAATCAGCACTGACCACTGACTGCCCTTAGGTCAGAAAAGGAGTGTTATACCTTTCCTGGAGACTAGCTAGGCAACCACATCAGTCTTTTGCCCTTGTCTTGGTTTCTAATTTGTAAAATGGGGTTAACAGTACACTACTCACTTCACATAGCTGTTGTGAGGAAAGTGCTTTGTAAACTTTCAAACAAGTGATATAAACATGAATTAATCCCTAGCTGGCCTGGCCTGGTTCTTCTTAAGTACTCTGAATGGCCTGCCACCCTCATTCTCCACCCACTCCCTTTTCTCCAACAACATGGGTTTCATGACTAAGGAACCAGCTTCAGAATTGGGCCTTTTGGTTACCACACCCCAGGAGCCTTCCTGGAGGCCTCCAACTTGGAAAGAAAAACAGCTGAGAGTAAAATCAGTTAAGAAGCATTAAGTCCCTACTATGTGCCTGGCACTGTGCTAACTGCTATTGTTACTAAGAAAGGCAAAAGGCATGGTCCCTGACCTCAAGGAGTTCACATTCTAATAGGGGAGACAAAATGTAAATCACCAGGTACATACAAAACATAGTATATATAATATATAAAGATATTGGGGGAGGGGAGCAGACCAGGAAAGCTCTTTTACAGGAGGTGGGATTTCAGTTGACTCTTGAAGGGAGTCAGGGAACCCAAGAAGCCAAAGTAAGGGGGCTTAGCCAGCACATTAGCACCAAAACAAGATGGTGAGTCTTATGAGAGAACAGTGAGAAGTAGGCCAGTGTAGCTGGACTATGCTGTAGGTAGAGGAAAGGCAGGAAATGGTCAGGTCATAAAGGGCTTTCAATATCAAACAGCTTTTTTTTTTTTTGCTTTTTGGAGGGCAGTTGGGGTTAAGTGACTTGCCCAAGGTCACTTGGCTATTTTTTGTGTTAAGTGTCTGAGGCCGAATTTGAACTCAAGTACTCCTGACTCCAGGGCCAGTGCTCTATTCACTGCGCCACCTAGCTGCCCCTGAGCATTTTTTTTTTAATTTGACCCTGGAGATAATAAGGAGCCACAGGAGTTTATTGAAAAGAATTGTGGCATAGGCAGACAAGACCATTGCTTTAGCAGTTGAGTGGAGGATGGAGTGGATTGGGGAGAGACTTAAGGCAGAGACCAATTAGAAGGCTATTTATTGTGATCATCGTCTAAGTGTTCAACTCTTGGTGTTTCCACTTGGGATTTTCTTGGCAAAGATACTGGAGTGAGGGGGTGGACAGGTGGCGCAGGAATAGAGCACTGGCTCTGGAGTCAGGAGGACCTAGGTTCAAGTCTAGCCTCAGACACTTCACTCACACACACACACACACACACACACACACACACACACACACACAAAACTAGCCCTGTGACCTTGGGCAAGTCACTTAACCCCAATTGCCCTCTAAAAAGCAAAAAAAAAAAAAGATACTGGAATGATTTGCCATTTCCTTCTCCAGATCATTTTACAGATGAGGAAACTGAGGCAACCAGGTTAAGTGACTTACCCTGGGTCACACAGACACAAGTGTCTGTGGCCAGATTTGAATTTCCTTGAACTCAGGAACAAGAGTCTTCCTTGACTCCAGGCCTAGTGCTCTATCCACTGCCCTAGTAGTGCTCTGTCCCCTGCATCGCCTAGCTGCCCCATCTAGGTGACAGATGACCTGTACTAGAATGGAGTCAGGGTTATATAAACACGTCATGTTCTAAACATAGAAATGACAAGATCTGAAAAGAAATTGGATGGGGGGGGGAGGAGAGTGAGTTTAAGTAAGAAGTTGGGGATGATGAGATTATGAGCCTAGATGATAGGAATAATGTTGGTGCCATCAACTATAACAGAGAAGTTCAGAAGGGGGTGGGTTTGGGAAGAAAGGTCATGAGTTTTGTTTTTAACAAGTTAAGTACCTATAAGATAAGATGAACATCCAGTTTGAAATGTCCAAAAGACAGTTGGTGTTATGGGAATAGAGCACAGGAAAGAGACATGGGATGGATATGTGGGTCTGGGAATCATCAACAGCATAGAGATGATCACTGAACCCACAGGAGTTGATGAGATCACCAGGTAAGCAAGTACAGATAAAAGATGAGGGTCCTGGGCAGGAGTGAGGAATCTGCCTTGATTCAGTTAAAGGGTCATATTTGAGGTCCTAGAGGACCACATGTGGCCTCAAGGCCAAAGGTTCCCCACCCCTGGTCCAGGGCTTAGCCCCAACACACAGGATTAGTGGGGAAATAAAGAGCGTGTAAAAGAGAATTTGAAACAGTCATACAAGGAGGCAAACTAAGAGAGATTGATGTTCTGGCAACCCCAAGAGGAAAAAATATCTAGAAAGAGATGGTGGTCAACAGTGGCAAAGGCTTCAGAGAGGTCAAGGAGGAAGAGGACTGAGAAAAGGCTGTGAGATCTGGCAATTCAGTAACTTAGGAGGGAGCATTTCAGCAGATGAGGTTCAGAGACAATGCAGAAGGCTCAGAAGCAAGTGAGAAGAGAGTATGTGAAGGTACATGGAAGAGACTACTTTCTCAAGGAGGTTAGCTTTGAAGGGAGGAGAAATAGAGCAAGACAGCTAGTGGAAATGGTCAGATCATGTGAGGACTTTTTAAGGATGAGGGAGAATGTTTGTAAACAGCAAAATATATAGGGATAGAGACTGAAGATTAGAAAGAAAATCAACATGATGATAAGGGCAATCTGCTATAGAAGATCAGATCATATAAAGGGACTTGCTTTGACAAGGAAAAAGGCCACTTCATGTGAGACAGGAGGCAAAGAGAAGATAGTGGAGGAATATGTTTGAGTGATGTGAGATAAGATGGAGGGGAAAAGAGGGAGCTCTTTCCATCAGGCTAAGGATTCCACACCCCCTTGTCCCTCTCAGCAACACAACTATACCTTCTCCTGAACCCTTATGTTGAAAAATAGCATTGTTGGTGGAGTTGTGAACTGATCCAACCATTCTGGAGAGCAATTTGGAATTATGTCTGAAGGGCTATTGATTCAGCAATACCACTGCTACATCTATATCCAAAAGACATCCAAAAAAAGGGAAAAGGACCTATTTGTACAAAAATATTTTGGGTAGCTCTTTTTGTGGTGGCTAAGAATCAGAAATCAAAGGGATGCCCATCAATTAAGAAATGACTGAACAAGCTGTGGTACATGATTGTGATGGAACAGTATTGTGCTGTAAGAAATGACAAGCATGGGGTGGTTAGGTGTCACAGTGAATAGAGCACCGGCCCTGGAGTCAGGAGTACCTGAGTTCAAATTTGGCCTCAGACACTTCACACTTAATAGCCATGTGACCTTGAGCAAGTCACTTAACCCCAATTGCTCTGCAATTTTTCTAAAAAGAAAAAAAAGAAATGACAAGTAGGATGATTTTAGAAAAACCTGGAAAGACTTACATGAACTAAAGCAAACTGAAGTGAACAGAACCAAGAGAACATTGTACACAGTAACAGCAATACTCTACAATGAAGAACTGTGAATGGCCTAGCTATTCTCAGCAATACAATGATTCAAGACAATCCGTAAAGGACAAATGATGAAACATACTATCTGCATACAGAGAAAGAACTGACATTGTCTGAATATAAAATGAAGCATGCTATTTTTTTCTTCCTTCCTTCCTTCCTTCCTTCCTTCCTTCCTTTCTTTCTTTCTTTCTTTCTTTCTTCCATTCTTTTCATTCATTTCAATCACCACCTGAAAGAGATCCTAAAATGAAAACTCCCAGGAATATTATAGCCAAATTCCAGAACTCCCAGGTCAATGAGAAAATACTCCAAGGAACCAGATAAAAAGCATTCAAATACCGCAGAGCCACAGTCAGGATCACACAAGATTTAGCAGCTACCTTGTAAGGAGAAGAAGGCTTGGAATAGAATATTCCTGAGAGCAAAAGAGTTATGATTATGACCAAGTATAACCTAATCAGCAAAACAGTATAATCCTTCAAGGGGAAAAAATAGATATTTAATGAAATAGAGGACTTTCAAACATTCCTGATGAAAAGACCAGAGCTGAATGAAAAATTTGACTTTCAAATACAAGACTAAAAAGCATAGAAATGATGAGCAGGGTGGTTTCAGGAAAACCTGGAAAGACTGACACGAACTGATGCAAAGTGAAGCAAGCAGAACCAAGTGAACATTGTATATAGTAACAGCAATATCGTAAAGATGATCAACTATGAGAAACTTATCTGCTCTGATCAAGACAATGATTCAAAACAATTTCAAAGGACCCATGAGGAAAAATGCTGTCCACCTCCAGAGAGAAAACTGATGAACTCTGAATGCAGACTGAAGCTTGATTTAAAATTTTTATTTTTATTATATTGTTTGTGTTTTCTTTTGCAACATGGCTAATATGGATATATGTATTACAGGACCTCCTATGTATAATCAAAATCAAAATGCTTGCCTTCTCAAGGAGGGGGGGAAGGCAGGAGGGAGAGAATTCTGAACTCAAAAGTTAAAAAAAATGATGTTAAAAATTCTTACATGTATTTAGGAAATATTTAATAAAAAAATACAAATCACTTTTTTAAGTTAGGTGCCAAAGTTTAAAAAAATTTCGAAAGGGATGAGTTCAGAGAAATTTGAAGAAACTTATATGAACTGATGCACAGTGAAGTGAACAAAACCAAGAGAATATAAAAAAAACTAAAACATCATAAAGACAAACAACTTTGAAAGACTTAAAAACTCTCATCAATGTACCAACCCCAACTCCAAGGGATCAGTTTTGCTACATGCTCCCATGTCCTGACAAAGAGGTGATGGCCTTAAGATGCTGAAGAAGACATATACTTTTTGCACATGGTCAATATGGGCATTTGTTTTGCCCAACTATGCATATTTGTTACAAAGGTTTGTGTTTCTTTTTCCCTTTGATAAATGAGGTAAGGGGCAGAAGAAAGAAAAAAAAACTCTTGCCAACTGAAAAGAAAAAGAAAAAAATTGTAAATGCATGGTTGAACCCTGGGTAGATAAATGAGTTGATCAATTCTCTCTTGGCAGTAAAGGATAAACCAGAGTGACTGATCCATAGCCATGTCTGATCTTAGATGTTCCCCCTTGTTGTCTCCTCAAATCTTAAAAAACATAGCTGATTTCAATATTCTCTTAAAGCCAATAGTTAAGGAAAATCACCTGTGATTCCAGGTGATTCCTTCAAAAATGTAAAAAATAAAAAAAAGTTTTGTGTATCTGCCATTATGAATATTCTGTATTATAGCATCTTCTTCTCTGGTAATGTAAATCACTGAGAGTTGACCAAATAGATTCTAGGTCCCGTAGGTCCCCTTTTTCTGTCTCCTTGCCTCCATGTAGGGCTGCAAGAACTTACTGAAAGAAGGCAGTGGGGCTCCTCCCCACTTTTATTTCTCCTTCAGCATTTCCATTTCTTTGAACACCAACATGTTCTAAAGAACAGATTTGGGCAGACCCAACCAGGCTCCATGGGCACTGCAACAAGGAAATTCTAACTATCATGCTCACCACCTTTTTAGACTGATAAAGGGGAGGACTTGGGAGGTCAAGACACACTATTCTCTGACTGCTTCCCCCCAAACAAAAATGTGTATGTAAACTTAAGACTTCACTCTGCTGAGGAGAAAAGGCTCCAAAGAGTGGCAGGTCATGACTGTGAACAATGCAGAATTTGGATTAGGAAAATCTGGGTTCAAATCCTATCTTCAACACAGATTAGCTGTGTGACCATGGGCAAATGCTCAATCTTTCTGAGCCTCAGAAAAATGTTTGTAAAATGGGGATAATACCTGTGGTACCTGCTTTGAGGGGTTGTTGGAAAGTTCAGATGAGATAATCTAGTAAAGTGTTTTATATAAATGTTAGTTATGCTTAATTAGCCAGAACAGTGGCAACCGGCAGTGTTTTTTCCTACAAAATAAGCTCCCACCCAATCATATTTGCAATTCCTCTGCCCTGCTTGAAGAAAACCTATCCAAAGTTTGGAGATACATCCATCGACCTCTGGGTTGCTTTGACAAAGGCCCAATCCCCAGCCCAAAGGTGGGTCATTCAGGATTCCCAAGAAGTGGCCTTTCCACTAACCCCCTTATCCCTACCTACCTTTCCAGTCATGCCTCTTTTCTGTTGTCCAATACAGACTGCCCCCTCCCACTCAAGCCCAAAGAAGGACCTCCTCATTTCACCTGCACTTGCTCATTCTCACACCCCTCCCCATTTAATCATTCTTGTTGCCCTTTGTCCCCCAACCCTAGGAACGTCCTCTCCAAATCCTAGCCTTGCTTCAAGACCCAGCCCCACCTATCCCCTTCCCCGCCCCACTCCACATAACCTCCATCTTTCCATCATTGTCTCCTCCTTCCTGCTCCCCCCACCTCCAGCCAGAAGAAGATCTCACTCCCCTTTTCACAAACTCATTCCCACCTCTTATCTTTGCTCATATTGTTTCTTTCCTCTCTTGGAATGAGCCCCAGTCCTTTCCACTTAGCTAAACCCTACCTCCCCTTGGAGATCTAGCTCAACACCCAGCTCCTCAGTCCTCCCAGGCAGCTCCAACCTACAATGGCCTCCCCTCTCTGAACTCCTCCAGCTGAATCTACAGCAGTGTTTAGGGCTTATTCTTCTACTCTGCTCAAGTCCTCCTCTGAGGCCTCACCACGGCTTGGAGGTAACCCTCAGCTCTTTTTAAATATAAACTGTTTTCTACATTTGTTTAAAGTTAAAGCAATAACCAGATATTTATAAAGAAGAAAAACATTGCATGAACTCCACTCCTTCACTCCAGAGCCCTGGGCTGCATGTTCCCATCAGATGTGCCATTCAGGTCTCTCCCCTCCACAGCCCTTTGGCCTCTTCCCTGAATGCCCTAGCCTGCCTCCCCAGACTAAGTTCCCAGGGTCACATGAATACACAAAGCACATTCCAGTTCAGTGATCCATCTTCTCTCTCTGTCCCCTGGGAGCAGGCATAGGCCATCCAGGGGTCCCCCCCCCCCGAGGGAGGTAGACTTTGGTCTTGGCTTCCTCCTCTTTGCCTAGAGAAGAATAACCACTGCTTCCCCTCAACCCTCCCTAGGAACAGAGGAGAAAACAGCCAGTGTATGGCAGGTGACAGGACAGTCCATCCCTCACTAATGACATGGGTTCCATTCAATTACCCCTGGGCCCACAAGGCCACAGCCAATGCCATCTGTTTGTGTCCTGGTGACTTCCTGCACACCAGTCCTGCTTAACCTCTCCCTCACAAATAGCCACTCCCAGCTCAGAAATACAGTTATTTATACCTTGGGCTCCGGAAGGGGAAATCGGTGTTTAGGCATGTTGGACAGGGCGTGTATGCCTACCTGGAAAAATACCATTTGGCCTTGATGGGAATGGGGGGGGTGGGCAGGGCAGGCGCAGGGAAGACGGGAGGAGAGTATACAGCAGAGTCATGTGACTCTGAAAACTATGGTAGGTGGGTGAGACTCCATGTACCTGTGGAGCTGACTATTGCCCTAATTTTCAAGGAGAATAATTTGAGCTGCTCTGGGTTTTGGTTCAGATGCCAACACAATGGCCTTTATACCCTGAAGAGCCCAGCCCTCCAGGATACTGCCCCTTTTCTAAGAAAATTCCCAAATGAGAGCTGGACACCCTCCTCACCCCACCCCTCAAATGCCAACCTTAGTGGATGAGAGGGAAGCCCAGCCCAGGGAGTTTATTCTGTCCCAGCTGAGTTCCAGTCATAGCAAACAAACAACCTAACCTCCCTCCATCCCCCCCACCTCCGGGCAAGCCACAACCCCTACAGGGAGCAACAGGCTGCCCTGGCACCTCTCCAGGAACATGTCCCAGCTGGAGGAGCACCCAGCGCATCTAGCATCCTGGCCTGGACTCAGCAGAGGCCCTGAATGTGCCTTGAAGGACATAGTCACGACAGGGGAAGAGCACAGCCACCTCACAGAGACCAATGCAGAGGGTCAGTGTTTCCAGGGAGTCTGCCCCTAAGCCCAGACAGGCAGGTGGAGGAACCAGGGGAAAATCCCACTCTTCTGACTTGCAGGCCAGCTCCTGACCCACTAGATTGATATATCCTGCCTTTTCTTGCAAGTTCAAGAAGATCCTAACTTCAACCTCTCTTGGACTAAAAAAAAAATGTTCCTTTAGAATGCCCTCTTAGGAAAAAAGAAGAGAAAATATGCCTACTTCCTCTCAGCAGAAATGTAAGAGACTCTAGGTATGGAATATTTTGAATGCCTTCAGACAGGTAAGTTTTGCTCAAGGAGCAAAGAGGAGGGAAGATTGGGGAGGTTATTGGCATGTTAAAAAAAAAGTGTGGAAGGGGGAAGGATGGCCCTATAACCCACCAACAATTCCAAGGAGCTGTTTTCTCCATTATTCACAGATTTCAGAAACACTTATAGGCATGTCTCCTTCCCCCACCCCTCCCATTTCACAGGAAATGATTCTGAAGTGCTTTGGGGTAAACCTTCTCTACCCAACCACCCAGGGCAGGGCAGACCCAAGGGCACTGGATGAGATCATGCCTTCTCTGTTACCCAAACACATTCTACCCTGGTGTCTACTGGGGAGAACAAGATGGGCCCAGGTGTACCTGGTATGGAAAGCAGAGGCCCCAAGAGTAGGGGAGTAGAGGGCAGCAAGGCAGTGTAACAAGGGGAGGCTTCTTTGGTTTCCTAAGTAGAGAACCACAAATTTCATGTAATTCAGCCCCCCAAATTCAGCCTGAACCCTACTAGAGAAGGAGGGGGAAAGGAATAAGCATTTATAGCATACCTACTATGTGCCAGGTACTGTGCTAAGAGCTCTTTACAAACATTCTCTCACTTGATCTTTATGAAAACCCTACAAGATAGGTCCCCATTTTTACAGTTGAGGAAAGTGAGGCAAACAGAGGTTAAGTGACTTGCATGCAGTTAGTCATGCAGCTAGTGAGTGTCTGAAGCCAGATTTGAACTTAGGTTTTCCTGACTCCAGGCCTAGCCCCTCTATCCAGTTCACCACCTAGCTGCTTCTACTATCCACTTGGGTTCTGAAAAGTAGCTCCCTACCCATGATTGGGGGTAGTGGGGGGGAGGGTAAGAAGACCATGGTACAGTGGAAAAACCACTGCAGTAGGAGTCAGGAAGTATGAAAGCAACACCTGGATTCTACCCCTTACTAGCTGTGTGACCTTGAACAAGTCACCTTTCTGAGCCTCAGTTTCCTCATCTGTAAAATGTGGAGATTCGAATTAAATAATCGATAAGGCCTCTTCCAGCTCTAACAACCTATAGTTCTATCAGGTGAAGCCCAGACTATGGTGACACTTGATCATCAAGGGGTCAAGGGGGAAATCATTCACTCAGAGGTGAACAAGGCTTGTGCCTGCCCAAGGGGCCAAGAGAAACTTTTCATGTACAAGGTAACATTCTGGGGCCCAAGCCTAACTAGCTTCCCAGGCAGTGGCCATCCTGGCTGGCTGGGAGCAGCCCAGCATTCCAGCCTCAGCCAGCACAGCAAACAAAGTCCCTTACAATGACCATTCAACAATGGAGGTTCTTGTTAGTGGGGCAGATAGGACCAAAGTGGATCCTTGCTCAGCAACCATTCCCCTAAAGAAGATCCCAGGGGGCGGCCAGGTAGCACAGCAAGTAAGAGCACCGGCTCCAGTGTTGAGAAGACCTGGAGATCGAATCCCGGGCTCAGACACTTAGCACCCACCCAGAAATAACTGGCCGTGTAACCTTGAGCAAGTTACTTAACCCTGATTGCTTAAAAAAAAAAAAAAGAAGATCCCTGGTACTCTTGCCCCCTCAAGGGACTAGACTTGGACTTGTCCTCCCCCAGGTTACTGCCACACATTAAGAGTCCATTTACTCTTCCCTGTGTCCCTCTGCCAAAGACTTCCATCGAACAATGGAGGAGGCCATGAAGCTCGTCAAGGCTCCTGAGCCAGCATCCCATCTAGAGGCTATCCCTAGTACCGGGCACAGTGCTTAATATAACACTTAATAAATGTTTATTTGTTCAAATCTGGCCTCAGACACTTGACAGACTTACTAGCTGTGTGACCTTGGGCAAGTCACTTAACTCCAATTGCGCTGCCTTCCCCCCCTCCAAAAAAAAGCAAAAAAATAAAAATGAAATAAATGTTTATTGAATTGAACCGAATTGCCAGCATGGTACAGTAGAAGAACACTATTGGTGGAGGCAGAGGACCCAAGTTCAAATCCCACCTCTGAAGCATTTCATTTATCTTTCCTGAGTGCTAATTTTCACACCTGTGAAAAGAAGCTGCTGGACATCCCTACTCCATTATGTTGTGGGTATCTCATACTCACTCTCTTTCCCCCTAAATCTACCCTTCCTCCTAACTTCCCTATTTCCTTTTAGAAAGGTACAATTTCCCTTCTAGTTAGCCAGGTTTCCAGTCTCTGGGTCACCCTCAACCCTTGGCTCTTCCCCACCCCTCATGGTCAGTGAGTTGCCAAGCCTTGTCACTTATACCATCATCACACGCTGGGCATCCATTCCCTTCTCCATTTCCATGGCCAGCACCCTGGTAGTTCAGAACCTCTCCCCTCCAATAGCCTCCTAATTGATCTCCCTGATTCTTGAGTTTCTTCCCTTGTCTAATCATCAAATCAGCAAAATTCAAAGGGACACAACCACCTTTTGTTCATGAAATTCAGGAGAAGACAGTCATTGGCATGGCTTTCTCCTCTCCAGGCACTGAAAACATCTTAGAGGCCCGACCTAAACAGAGGCAAATGTGCTGCCCTTGAGAAAAAAGCTTTATGTGCCAACTTGATATTCCTAAAGCACAGGTCTGACCTAGTCACACACCGACTCAAAATGCATCAGCAGTTTCCTATTGCCTCTAGGATAAAATGCAAATTCCCATGTTGTGCTTTTAAAGCCATACACAATCTGCCTCCAACATTTGTTTTTCCAGAATGATTTCACATCACTCCCTCTCACTTTATGTTCCAGACAAACTGGCCTACTTGCCATTCCATTTCCAGCCACGATGTCTTTGTAAACACTGTTCCCCCAAATCTGAAATGTCCTCTCCTCTCACTCCTCTCTCTTAAAATCCCAAGTTCCATTCAGGCTTACTTCAAGTAGAACCACCTATAAAAGGTCTTTCCCAATCTCTCCAATTATTACTGCTTCCCCCATCCCAAAATATACACTATGTGTATATATGTGTGTGTCTGTATACATGTGCATATGCTCACAGTAGCACACGCACGCGTGCACACACACACACAGTTAAGCTGGCTGGTACACTGGGTCTGGAGTCTGGGAGACATCTTCCTGAGTTCAAATCTGACCTCAGACACTTACTAGCTGTGTGACCCTGGGCACAGGGTCACCTGTTTGCCTCAGTTTCCTCCTCTGCAAAATGAGCTGGAGAAGGAAATGGCAAACCACTCCAGTATCTTTGCCAAGAAAACCCAAATGGTGTCAGGAAGAGTCAGACATGACTGAAAAAGACTGAACACACACACACACATCTGTTTACAATCGTGTGTCCCCTAGTAGAATGCAAGCTGCTTGAAGGGACTGTCATTTTTCTCTTGTATCCCCAGTACCTAACAGAGTGCCAGACACATAGTAAAAACTTAATAAATGCTTGTTGAGGAGGCAGAGTCAAGATGGCAGAGAAAGGTGGGGACCACCTAAGCTGTCCCCCAAACTCTTTAAACAAATTCTAGAATGGCAGAACCCACAAAAAGACAGAGTGAAACAATTTCCCAGCCCAATACAACTTAGAAGGTTGGCAGGAAAGGTCTGTGGCACCAGGGGGAGAGAGGAGCATAAGCTGCACCAGTCCACACTGGGCCCCAGAAAACCAGGAGCAGACCTCGAGGCAACTGAGTCAGCAGCAGCAGTGGTGTTTTCCAACCCTCTTAGCCCACAGATGGTAAGTGAAGATTCACAGAGGTCCTTTTGCTGGCACCAAGGGTAGAACTCTGCTGCACTGCCTATGTGCACCGGGATCCGGGTCACAGTTCCGGAGACCCACTGCATGGAGGAGCACTAGCACAGCAGAGCTTGTGGCCGCAGGGGAGCAGGGACCATGGTCACAGCTCCAGGGCTGAAAAGAGTGTTTGTGGTCACTCAAAAACCAGTTCACAGTTCAGAAGAGTGGTCAACACACCTCTCCCTTTGGCTTGGAAGAACCCAAAACTTACAGAGCCCCAGAATTACCTCTGAAAACAGCTGCACAAAAAAATCTGAAGCTTGGGACAGGGTGCCCTCCACTTGGGAAGCAGAGCCCCACTTTAGCAGAGAGTTAAAAGGCAAGAAATAAACTGGAAAATGAGCAAATAGGAAAAAAAAAATTCTGACCAATGCTTGTTGAATTAAATCCACCCGTATTCTCAACTTCCTTATTTTTTTTATCTCTTTTTTTGGAGGGGGGAAGGCAGAGCAATTGGGGTTAATTGGACTTGCCCAAGGTCACACAGCTAGTAGGTGTTAAGTGTCTAGCCCCAGATTTAAACTCAGGTCCTCTGGACTCCAGAGCCAGTGCGCTATTGACTATATCACCTAGCTGCCCCCCAAATTCCCTATTTTTCTGGAAGACACTACCATTTGGCCTGTCACCTGAGTCATTCTTGGCTCTTCACTCTCCCTCATGCCCCACACCTAAATCAGCTTTTAGTTCTACTTCAACAGCTTTTACCCTCTTCTCTCTGTTCCTGTGGTGAGCATCCTATGTAGGACCACATTATTTCTCCCCTGGACTATTCCAATAGTCTCCTAATTGGTCTCCATATTTTCATTCTCTTCTTTATAACCCAATATCCTTCCACAGAGCCTTCAAATCTGACAATGTCATTCTCTTATTCAAAAAGCTCCAGTAACTCCCATTTTCTTCTAAGAGAAAGGAAGGAAGGAAGAAAGGAAGGAAGGAAGGAAGGAAGGAAGGAAGGAAGGAAGGAAGGAAG
>NW_027187360.1:27306329-27335532 GCF_028583685.1 Petaurus breviceps papuanus
AAGGAAGGAAGGAAGGAAGGAAGGAAGGAAGGAAGGAAGGAAGGAAGAGAGGGAGGGAGGGAGGAAGGAAGGAAGGAAGGAAGAAAGAAAGAAAGGAAGGGAGGAAGGGAGGAAGAAAGGCCTGAGACTAGCATTTAAAGCCCTCCATACCAGATGAGGAAAGACTGTGACCCTGATAAAACTACTGGTGGAACTATGAACTATGTGATTCATCTAATTTAAAACTCAGTTTGGGATTATGCAACACAAGGAACTAAACTGTTCATGCCCTTTGACCCAGAAATTCTACTGCTGGGTATATGCTTCCCCCAAACCCCACCCCAAGAAGTCACATTCAGAAACAAAGATACCAAAAACTACACAGTAGCCCTCTGTGGTCCCAAAGAGCTAGAAATGAGGCAAGTGTCATCCATGAGGAAATAATGAGAATAACCAAAGAGACTATGGTATGGCCAGCTAAGTGGTGCAGTAAACAGAACACTGACCCTGGAGTCAGGAGGACCCGAGTTCAAATATGACTTCAGACACTTACTAGCTGTGTGACCCTGGGCTTAACACTTAACCCTGACTGCCTCAAAAGAGAAAGAGAGAGAGATACATTAATGTGATGTAAAATTACTATAAAGCATAGTAAGAAATGACAACTATGAGGCATTCATAGAAACATGTATAAATCTGTATGAATCAATGCAGAAGAGGATAAGGAGACCTAGGATTCTAATGAAAAGGTACAAGACAGCTCTAACCTATTCTTTAGTGGAGGTGGGAGACCCATAAGTGTTATACATTGTGTTTTCAGACTCCTTCAATATATTCAATCAGTTGTGCTACCTTTTTTTTTTCCTGTTTAAAATAATATCATATGGGATGGCTCTGTAGGAGGGGGAAGAATATACATGATATATAACGATGAAGGAAACAATATATCAATAAAAACTTTTTTAAAAAACAGAGCCAAGAGAAAAATATGCCCAGACTATAGCAATATAAATTAAGAGATCACTAAAGAACAAGTTAAATTTAGTAACATAAAGGTTCAAAACAAGAGATGATGAAATATATCTCATTCTTCATGGAGGGGGAGGGGAGGCTGAGACGGAATATTGTCTACATCGCCAGACATGGTCTTTATGTGTGTTATTTGGACTTAACTGCTCTTTATCACAAGGGGAGATTCTCCCTGGAAGACATAGGGAAGTGAAGACAAAAGGTGTCAATAATTTTTTTTTTTTAAAACAAAAAGGCTAAATGAGCAATCATAGGGTATGGTTTATAGAGATTCTTTCCAAGGCACAGGTTGAAATGATGGCCAAAGAAATTCCTTCTAATTCTGAAATGCATCCAGTTCCAAACTTTTGCTTAGGACAAGTTGTCCCCCACACCTAAAACTCATCTTCCTCACCTCGACCTCTAAGGACCGGAAACTAATTCTGGACAAGGCTCAGCTGGGTGTGGTGTGGTCTCCTTTTGTAAAAAGCTTTTCCTAATCCTCTCCACTGCCCCCCCACCAGCTTGCCAGTATGAAGTCTTTTCAAATTACCTGGTATTTATTTATCTGTGTATGGTTGTACGCCAGATAGAAGGCAAACTCTTGGTGGACATGTTAATTTTGGTCTTTATATTAAGAGAGCTTCTATAGAAATACTTCTACTTCTTCTGGTTATGGAAGGAAATAGTGGAAGGAATAAATAGTATATTAAAAAGACAAAGGCCCTGAATCTTCATCCTGACTGCTGCTTACCCCCAGGTGACCTGGCAAGTCACCTAATCCGATATGCAAAATGAAAGAGATTGGACAAGAAGACCCTAAAATCCCTTCCCAGCTCTAAATCTATTATTCTCTGATCCCCAGTCTGGCGCACTGCAACCTTATATACAATAATAGGCACTTAGATATCTGTTGAAAAGAAGTGAACGTTCCAATGGCTTCATTGATCAGTAGTGGGATTTAAGGAAGGCATGTCCAGGCACCTCTAGCCCCAACCTTCCAGCAAAAGTAAAGCTCAGTGAGTGATCTTAGGACTTCCTCCCTACGCTCTAACTCACAAAACCCAAAAGAAACATAGTGGAGCAGGGACAAGGCTCCTCCTCAAAGTTAGGCTCATCTGTCCTCCCCAGAGGAAAGGATTCCCTCATCTGGGAGCATTCTCTGCTCTCAATCAACTTGCTCTTTCCTCAGATTGTTTTCCATGACTCAGCCCCCCATTCCTCAGTTTAAAGTTGTTACCTGTGCCATAAGGTGCCATACTTGCACTCTCCTTTGGTTTGATTCTGCCCTAAACAGCTGCCTTGATAGGAGAGAGCATACCATGTTTCCCCGACCTATCCCGAAAATAAGCCCTCCCCTTACTGTGTAAGATTCCTTTAAAATAAGCCCTCCCCCGAAAATAAGCCCCATTGAGATTGCTACTGTAGTGAAGGTGAATCCCTGCGCTACACACTACATTACGGTACCCTCTGTATGCACCGTCCCCCCCCCCCCCCAAACGCACGCCGAGGTCCGAGCTGCATCCAATCAGAGCTGCAGCAGTGAGCGAGTCATCCTGTTCTTCCCCAGTGATTTGCTTGCTGGCGCCATTGAGAGCAGTGCCTCGGCAGGACAATATAAGCCCTCCCCTAAAAATAAGCCCTCTGGTATTTTTCTTTCCAAAAAAACCTAATAAGACAGTGTTTTATTATCGGGGAAACACGGGTACCTAATGAGGAAAGATGCAGGAGGCTACTTGGCATTCCAACTCTCACCTTGGTGTCTCTGCAGGCATCCCACTGGACTGGGGTGCTCTCCCTTCCTCCTTGTAGGATCCCCAGCTTCCTACAGGGCATATACAAGAACCTTTTCTTCCAGGAGGTCCTTTCTGATGTAGTGGTTTCCTTCTACACCAAACTTACTCTGCATATACTGTTTCTATTTTATGACTATTTAGTTGTGTATACATTTCCCCAGGGAGCACAGAAGTACTCAGAGAACAGGAAGGAACTATTTTATTTCTGTCTTTAAATTTCCTTCTCCTAACACTGTGCCTGGCACTCAATTAACAACTGTAGAATTGAAAGTCCCTCACCTCCTTGAGGAAACACTCAAAAGTCCAGTCTTAGTGCCTGTCAAATGGCAGGCATTTAATAAACAATTAATAGTTGCTTAACATTATTTGTGATATCTTGCTACAGACAGCTCCTGTCACCTACTAAGTGGATAGGGAACCAGAACTTGGGCTCAAAAAGGCAAATTTGGAGGTAAATCTCACCTCATACTAGAACTAGGTGTGACACCTTGGACAAGTCACTTAACTTGTCTATGTCTCCGTTTCTTCATCTGTAAAAAGAGGGCAATGTGCTCAATGGAACCCTTCAAGCTCCAGCCCTAAGGACTCATATGAACCTACCAAAGGGCAGAAATATTTGAACTATTCAAGCTACCAGGGTTATTGCTCTGTCAATACTTAACAAAAGCTATTAACTGCTCATGCCCTTTGAGCCCTGTAATTGTGCTTTAGGAAACATACACCAAGGAAATAACAAGGAAGAAAATAGTAAAAAGATGTTAATGTTCAATTTTTTTAAATGAATGTTAAAAATTATCTTTGCATGTAATTGGGGGAAAATAAAACATTATTTAAAAAATAAAAATACGTTTATAGCAGCAATATATAATGGGAGACAGGGGGAATCTCCCTAAGTGGGAATTCCCCCTAACACTGATCCCAACCTCTCTATGATTTAGTAGGGAAATTACACCAGAAGCACAGAAGCCAAATGATTTTCCCAGGATCACACTGCTGTACCCAGGCAGAGGCAGGACTATAATCTACATTTCTCTCACCCCAAGCCCAGTATACTAATAAACTCTAACAGGTAGTACTACTGTTTGTTATAAGAGCAAAAAACTAGGAAGCTGCTAAAGGCTCCCATAGGAGCAGGAGGGGAGATGGCAGGCAGGCTCTAGTATGTGAAACCCAGTGATACTGGGAAGCCAGGATCAGTGATCCAAATGCCAACTCTGAAACTGTTTTGAAATGTTTATGTAAAAATAATGTTTACTATTAAAAAAAAGCAAAATGCAAGACAGTAATCATTGTATATATAAAATTCTACACAAACATAGGAATGGGCCTTAAGGGCACAAGAGACTTTAGAGGGAAAGAAAGAGCTTAATGCTCTTTGTTTCTGTAAAGTTGCTTAAATTCATAATTTTAAAAACCATCAAGATCACCTTTCCCTTCAGCTAAGCAGAATAAACAAAGCAGAAATGTCTTTCTTTTCTTGAGCTTTGAAATCATTTTCCTGACAGCCAGAACCTCACCTAATACTTTCACCTGTGGATTCTGCTCTTTACAAGTCAAAGGTAACTTGATATGTGCATTACTATAAGCCTTCTTTTAAAACTACTGGCTTTTTTTTTTTTGGACCTGCGCAGCCCTAAATAGTTCTTTGAGCCCCTGGCAGGGCTGACTGGATCATCTATGGGCAGACAAATGAGCTATAACACACAAGGAGTTCCTTCTACTCCACTTCCTCAAAGGTCATATTCAAGCAAATTCTACCCCCAAAATCCCCTACCAGAGGTAATCAAAGGTTACTGGGGGCTCGGGAAGAGAAGATGGCAGGACAGCAGCTCCTTGATTTAGTCTAAAGGTAGATGTCCCCTCTGACCCAGCCACACCTTTTCCTTAGGTCTCAGAGGGCAAACAATGGCCAGGTAGGGAGCTGCAATCCCTTCTCAGCTCCTGTCCTAACAACCAGTAATTGTTCTTCTGGATAGCCAGGGGACTAGGGGCCCATACCCCCAAGGAGAGCAGAATCCTCTAGGAAGGGGAAGCCAAAGTGAGGAGCAAGTCTGGAGCCCACCTCTGCTCTGGGACAGCTCCAAGATAAGATCCCATCTCCCAGCCCCAGGACCCGCCCACACAACCTGCTCTCACTAGCTCTCTCGGTAATGAATACACTCAGTCCGTGGCAGATGGGAGCGGCACAGAGGAGGCTCGAAATATTAAACTCCACCTGGGCACAGGACACCACAAACAGTTTCAAATTCCTCGGGAGGAGAGACAGTGCGATCTAGATTCCACAATGGAAGGCAGAAAAATGTGGCAGGCTGTAAGCCAGGAACCAGGAAGGAACTGCTCAACTATTCCAGCTACCAGCAGGGGCTTTCCACTCAATCAGGGCTGGACTTTAACAAGGAAGCTGCAGGACAGGCTCCCAAAGGGCAAGGGCACAGCTTCCAGCCCTGCCTCAAATGAGAAGAATGATATCTACATGGCAGTGCTCTTTTGGAACAAGAGTTCCAGGTGAGGGCCTGGTGTAATGGGGACACCCTCCCTCCCCATTTGAGGACGTCTGGCTGCTCCCTAAGCACGGGTACCGGCTTAGGTTACAATCACGTCTCATAGGAGCAGTCCTAGAAAGAACTGCAAGCTCTCTCACATGAGCATTAGCCCAGATCCTACAGAGCCTACACTCACCATGGGCCACCCCAGCAGAAAGGTCAGAGGGTGAACAAGCACAGATCGAGGGGCTCACACACCTAACAGGCCTACACATTCACTGGGGTCTCCTACAGTGAAAGCTTCAAAGGAAGAGACAGGAAGGCTTGGCCATAGCCAGAGGTTGTAGAGTAGCAAAGGTGAGGCCCTAGACGGAAAATAGCTTTCTCCAGATTGACAGGCTTCCTCTGACAAAGGCAGAGAATGGGCTCCTGCTCTCTAACTCTTAAATAACTAGCCTCAGACAACCTACTTGGCTAGGGGAAGGGCTGTTCCATGGTCAAACCTGCACAAAACCAGCCCAAATTAACTCTCGGACCACAGTGCTCAGTCCTAACCCTCTGATGCATCCCCAATGCCACAAGCAAGCTCTTTCCAGCACATACCCGAAGGGTCCACACATTACCACAAAAGCAAAACATTCTAACATCAAGGAGAAACTTCCACAACACTGTCAACTTCAACTTCCTGAATTAAGGGAAAACTAGTCACTGAACCAGCATCATCCAGACAGAAAGAACCTTCCATGAGTGATGATACCACTATATCTATCCCCTTCATCTTTACAGAGAACCCTGCTACAGGTCTAAGGCTGGGCTTGCTCAGGGAAGACAAAACAGCCAATTCCATGAGAACAGTCCCCTCATCTTGCCCTGGCTAGCAAGAGCCCTAAGGGAGGAAGACTTGAGTCACTGGCCCTTAGATGGTGCTTGCTCAATTTCAACATTAACAATTGGCTTCCCTTACATGCAGGATAAAAATAACCTCACCTTGCTCCTTTTCTGGGTCTGTGAAGTAGGTGAGGTTGAACTCTAGATAAAGAAGGTAAGGAAAAGTCTTTGGGGAATTAGGAAAGGAGAGGCATCAGTGGTCATAATCTGAACTATTGGGATAAGGCCAAGGCAAATCCTAAAAAAAGAGTCATGGAGCTCTCTCTCAGCCATCCCTCTACCCTATGTGTGCCCCCAACAGCAATAACTCACTGACCACCATATACCCCCTCAGAAATAGAAGCTTAGCTCTCCAAGTCTGCCCAGAAGGATATCAAGGATATCAAGATTAGCAGATGACGTACACATACATACACCATGCTAACTTCTGAGATGGTCACTGGAGAAAGGCAAAAAACAATGGAGCTCTAGCTTTCTGAGGGTCCCTACCAAGATCAAGGTCCAAGACTGGTTAGAGAACACTTTAATCCAAATGATCAGACCCTGGTGGAAAGCTTCCAAGAACAGACATGCCAAAAGGCTGAGATCAGAGCTAGCTCAAGCTGTCTCCTACCCCCTACCTTTACTCAGGACTTCAATGCCATATGGCTCAGGAGTCTTCTGTGTGAAACAGGAGGGATAAGGAAGGACAGTGAAGCCTGTCTCAGCTCCCTCCCAAGAAGACACACACACAGGGACCCACAGGTAGCTATGAATTCAACAACAGGCTTTTGGAATGATCTAGCTGTTGTAACCCCAATGTCACAGACTGTACCCCTAAATCACAATCAATGGCTATTAGTCACTAGTGGGACCAAGTGGAATGGGGAATGACTCAGGGCAGACCACCCCCACTGCCATAGAAACAGCTCAAACACATGATGCTGGATAAACAGTGTCATCTCTGTACACATACTACAGTACATTATTGTCTTGTTTATGGATTTGCTCTTTGTCCTTTTATCCCCTTTAATTACAAACCCAAAAGGCAGAGAAACTATTTTCTAGATGTAGTGAAGAGGCCAAACAGGCTGCCACACACACACCACTGATCTGTCTTGTCTGACTATCTTCACTCACCATAGAAACCAAGGTCTAACACTGGGTGGGGCCTAAACACTGATCACTGCTCCTTGGCTGAAATAAGCCGGTCAGCCATTCACCTGGAACATTTACTGACTGCTGCTTCCCTCTTGGCTGAGCATTTATAAAATCTCAACAGGGAAACAGGCCTTCCCACATAGAGGATTAGCACTAAGCCTAACCAGCTGCTTCAATCAGCTCATACCCACAAACCTCTAAAACTTACAAGGCACCTAATACAGGGCCAGGTAACCCAGGGGGCAGGGGCTTCTAACAATCCCACTGTTCTTGTGCCTCTCCAGTTACCACCATAGAGCAAGAGAGTGAGGTTCTGGCTGCCCCCATGGGTAGCACTCCCAGTTCTGGGCTAAGCCCCAAAGCTTGTGGCAACCACAGCAGAAAATGCCTTGCAAACAACCAGCCTTCTACAGAGAAGAGGGAAAGAGACAGACAGAAACCCAAGAGCCAAAAGGGAGTCAGGTCCAGAAAGGGAAAGAAGTCTAAAAGAGGCAAGCTTCTGCTGGCTTCCACGGCTGTGTGCTTATATAAACAGTATCACCTGCCCCATAGGGACTTTGACCGAAAGAGTTTAACACACCAGGGCAGATTGGTCACGGCTCAGCCTCAGCTTCAAAGCCGAGCTTTCCCAGCTTTCACAAGTGCCTTTTTGTTCTCTGTTCATGCTACACAAAGCCCCAGCTTGTGTTACATTCCTACCCTCAGATTCTAGGCCCATGAGCCAAACACCAACCCCAACTTCAGGGGACAGCTGGGCGTTCAGACCCTGGCTGTCCTCCCATCATCACCCTCATCCACAGTGATGCCTCTCTCTTTCCCCAACTGTAACATGCCAAGTGGCCTATACCCATCAACTAGCCGTGAGAAAACTTAGAGATAACCCAATTCACTTCCCCATTTTCTGCCTGGTGCTCAAATCTTTCCCTCCCCACTCTCAACATCCACCCAGGATGCTGTATGCAAAGTGCCCTTCAGTTGATCCAGCAAACCAGATAAATAAGGAATCCTCTGCAAAGAACCTGGCCTTAGAACATGTCAAGAAGTATGAGTTGGGAAAATGAGTCAGAGTCACTGATTACAGTGTGGCTCAATGAGGCAATGAGATGGTTAATGGTAGTCACCTGTGGATTGTCAATAAGCAAAGTAAGATAATGAATGGACCATGTCAGTTCTCAAACATGAGACAATAAACTGTCTTGTGTCAATAATAACAAGGTCCTAAATATAAAGGAAAAAATGTGCTGAGAAGCAACCATCATCTATGTAAGCCCACAGCAGGAGTTAAAACCAAGTCCCATTTGGCTACCACCAGCCTGTGTGACAAAACCAAGGGCATTTAGGATTGAGATGGTTGCTCCACGAAATAGAGGTATTCCAGAATCACACACAAAAAAGGGAAAGAACTAATATGGAGAAGAAAAAGGGGCTAGGTAGTGCAGAAAAAAGAATGTTGGGTCAAGAAGACAAGTTCAAATCCAGCCTTAGACAAATACAAGCTGTGGGATTCTGGGTAAGTCAGTTAACCTCTGTTTGCTTCAGTTATTTTTTTTTTCAACTATAAAATGGGGATAATAACAGCATCTACCTGGCAAGGTTGTCGAGAGGGTCAAACGATATGCCTGTCACATAGTAGGCACTATTATAAATTCCCTTCCCCTCTTCCTTGGAAACTACATACTCTTGCCTCAGGGACTGGGTCAGCCTACCTCTGTACACACCCAATAAACATTTTCAGAAACAGAAGATTCTTTATATTGTGGCCATCAATCATAAAGGTAATACTGGCTGTCATATAACTAAAACCCTAGATTTTAAAGATTTCAATAATATATAAAAAGCTGGAGCAACACCCATGTGGTTAGGGGTCACTTCTCCATTATCAAAGGGACCTCACCCACTTTTATATCACCTTTCCTCCACAGAGTACAAACATCAAGAAACTCTCTAATATCCCTATGCGAGGCACTGCAGAAAGGGATATTCTTCTCCCCAAAGACAGGAAGGGAAACTACAGCATCAATGAAGTGACTCATCCCAGGACACAGGCATTGCCTGGGTCTGTAAGCCAGGACTCCCAAGGTGACAAAGGTTTGCCCAGGGTGACAAGGACAACTCCTAAGAAAAGCAGTCAGCATGATACTGAGACTCTGACTGGCAAATGAAAATTCCAAAAAGTCTAAACCTTAAGCCAAACATGGAATTTGCCACCCAGAGATGTTGTGCCAGGAAACTGAGGCCGACTATGTCCAGATAAGGTCAAGTTTTAGCTAACATTCACTCCTACAGCTGCCAATAATAACAGTAGCATCAACAACTGACTTTATGCCTGTTTTAAAGTTTACGGAGTGTTTTACATACATTATCTCATTTGAGCACATGACAACCCAGTGAGCTAAGTACTAAAGATATGCTCATTTTACAGATGAGGAAACCAAAGCTCAAAGAGCTTTGTAAAAACAGAACTGTTCCCAAGGCCACAGAATAAACTAAGCATCAAGCCATTCTGCCCCTCCCCCCTTGACTAGGTAGCAGGAACTGGCTGATGGGAAGGGAAGGAAGGGGGTAATGAGGGGAAAGGATACTGTACAGAACTGACAGTAGGAGTTCCTCTTGGTAAGTCTAGCACTTCCTCCACTAACGGGTGGAAAAATCAGGAGGCCTGGGGGGAGGGCAAGCCAGCCATCAGAAGCCACTCCCAGGAACAACGGCCAGGAAAAACTTCCTTCGGGCATACCCTACACCCACACAGGGCCTAAGTGCCCCACCCTTACTCAGGTGTGTAGGCAGCCAGAATCCAGAGAAGCTTAGACAAAACGTAAAAATCACTTAAAAGGCCAGTGGCATGGGGTGGCCAGGTGGGTAAGTGAGTAAGAGCACCGGCCCAGAGTCGGGAGACCCGGATCGGTTCCAGCCTCAGATACTTAGCACCCACACAAAATACCTGGCCGTGTAACCTTGAGCAAGTTACTTAACCCCAATTGCTTTAGAAAAAAAAAAAGGCCAATGGCAGTCTTTAAGAATAGTCACCAGTCTCCACTCCCTCCCTACAGTTGAAACAGGTATAAAACACAAATTGCAGGCAGATACATTAGCTAAAGATCAACTCAGGAGAAGGAACAACTCTTGCCTTCCCTGGACATCAGACCACTAGCCCAGAGAGCTCTGAAAGTAGACTCCTAGAATCTGAAACAATAAGAACCCACTTGCAGACCTAAAGCTGCAGCAGCCTGAAGTGGGGGTGGGAGGGCCGTCCCAAGGCCAGAGAGTTCTCCAATTTAGCTCAGGGAGAGAAGGGGGAGATGGTATGGTCTCTTGTAGGTGTCTAGGCCAGGCCAAAGTTGCCTGTCACTCCTCCTGGCTTCTAATTTCTCTTCTTCCCAAGAAGAGGGTAGTAGAAAGCATACTGAACTGGGCTGTAACCTTGGCTCCTCCACCAACTCACTATATGATCTTAGAGAGGGCCAAGGGAACCAATACTACAGCAATCGCTGCCAGAAGAGCCTCTTAGAAGCCTTCATTTCCTTCAAAGCCCAGCCCTCAAAGGCCACTGGGATTCTTAACTTGGGGTCCATGAATTTACATTTAAACATATTATTCTGAGGAGTTTGTAGACTTCACCAGAACACAACAGAGAAAATGATTAGGAATCTTGTTGCACATGAAGACTTTCCTGATGCAATAGCTCCCCTGCCCCCAGCTACTGGCTCCTCCCCCACCAAAATAACCTTATATTTTGTATATATATAATGTTGCTTCCCCTGTCTAGATTATAAACTTCTCAAGGAAAGAAACTGTTTCACTTTTGTGCAGACACTTAATAAAAGTTTTCTGGTTTGTTTGCTTTTTTTCTTGCGAGGCATCTAGGCTGTGTGGTGGATAAGACAGCACTGGACCCACAGACAGGAAGACAAGAGTTCAAATTCAAACTCAGATACTTCCTAGATGTATAACCCTGGGCAAGCTATTTAACTTCTGTCTACCTCAGTTTCTTCAACTGCAAAATGGGGATGACAAAAGTAGCATCTACCTCCCAGAGTTATTATGAGGATCAAATGATATAATATTTGTTAAGGGCTTGAAAATCTTAAAGCACTAAATAAAAATAGCTAATAATAACATTATTATCATTGACAAGTGGCTCTACATATTTCCAAAAGGAAACAGTTTGCAGGAGCAGTACTCTTTTCTATTATAACAGTAGCATCAACAACTGACTTTATTCTATTCCATGATCATAGACTACAAAATCAGAGTCTAGACAATCACTTCACAAATGTGTATGATTGAAAAACAGGTACATTTATGCACTTAGTAGACCTGTGAACTGATCTAGTCATTCTAGAAAGCAATTTGGAATTGTGTTCAAAAAGCTATCAAACTGTATATACCCTCTGACCCAGTCATATCACTACTAGGTCTATAGCCCAAAGAGATCAAAGAAAAAAGAAAAGGACCCATATGTACAAAAAAAAATAGCTGCTCTTTTCATGGTGGCAAAGAATTAGAAATGATGGAGTGCCCATTAATTGGAGAATAGATAAACAAGTTATGGTATCTGAATGAGATGGAATATTATTGAACTGTAAGAAATGATGAAAGGGATGGTTTCAGAGAAACCTGGGACAACTTGTGTGACCTGATACAAAATGAAGTGAGCAGAACCAGGATAACAATTTATCCAACAACTACAATATTATCAAGACAAAGAACTTTAAAAGTTCTCTTAAAGTTTAAACTTTGAAAGACTTAGGAATCCTGACCAATACAATAACCAACAACAATTCCAGAGGACTCATGATGAAACAGGCTGTCTACCCCCAGAGAGAGCTGATGGACTCAGAGAAAAGGCTGAGGTTTATGATAGGTTTTGTTTTTCTTATTTTCTCAATTGAGGGAAGAGATAGGCAAAGGTGGAAAGGAAAGAATTTGGATTTAGAAATAAAATAACAGAGCCAAGAGAACATTGTACACAGTAACCGCAATAGTCTAAGAATGATCAACTCAGCTACTCTGATCAAGGCAATAACCCAAGACAATTCCAAAGGACCTATGAGGAAAAATGCTGTCCACCTCCAGAGAGAGAACTGATGATCTCAATGCAGACTGAAGCATACTTTTTTTCAACTTTCTTTATCTTGATTATTTTTGTTTGTGTTTTCTTTTGCAACGTGGCCATATGTTTTACATGACCTCATATGTATAATCAAAATCAAGTGCTTGTCTTCTCAAGGAGGGGAGGGATAGGAAGGAGGGAGAGAATTTAGAACTCAAAAGTTTAAAAAAGAATGTCAAAAAAACCTACATGTAACTGGGAAATACTTAAGAAATAAACAAAAATATATTTTAAAATAATGGAAAAATAAAAAAATTTTAAAAGGATTTACAATAAATGACAGAGAAGGTATTAACACAAGCTCATTTCTCCATTACTAGGGCCCATTGCTCATAACACATGTCAGGGATGTCACTGGCTGACTTAGAGTGTTACCACAGTTAACTACAGCTTTGTGAAGTGATAATTCATATTTTGAAATCACTTTCATAGCTACAAAGCACTTTTCTTAAAACTACCCTGGGAGATAGAACAAGTATCATTATCAGAAACAGATTCAGAAAAGTCAAATGATTTGCCAGTGGCCATACAGACTTAAAACGGGATTCAACCCCTAGTCTCCTGACTTCAAGCTGAGCACTTTTTGCACTGCATGAAATGCTGTCTCTGATGAATGTGAAAGAGACAAGTGATGCTGTGTCCTAGGGCAGAAACAGATTCCCTGAATCAATGCTGTGAATGAAGGTATTGCTCCCAGTAGGGCCCTGGCGAGGTCTATCTACTCACCTGAGAGAAGCCATCTGGCCTCTCCCTTCATTTTCTGGACCTATTCTAGTAATCACTGCCAAGTTTGGTCACCTCCACAACTTCCCAAGGTCATGTTCCCTTTTCTCCTGGCCCAGGCTCAACCCCTACCAACCTCCTCAACCTCTCCTTTTCCAATCTAGTTTATTGGGAAGTACATTACCTTTCTTATATCTAGGAATGTCTGTCCTGTTCTCATCTCTCTTCACCTCCTCAAAAATTTTTATTAGCCCCTTCTACAGCCCAAGACCTTGAATTTCCCTCAGCTCCCTTAAGCCTCCATTTCTCAGTTGCCCAACACTCTATCAGGGGTGGGGAACCTTAGGCCTTGAGGTCATATGTTGCCCTGTAGGTCCTCAAGTTCAGCCCTTTGACTGAATCCAAACTTCAAAAGGGCTGGACTTGAGGACCTAGAGGGCAACATGTGGCCTTGAGGTTGAAGATTCCCCACCTCTGCAGGCCTAGACCAAGAGTTCTTCACTTTTCCGGGTCATTGATCCCTTCTGCAGTCTGATGAAACCTTTAGACCTCTTCTCAGAATAATGTTTTTAAATCATTGAGACAAATGCTAAACTTCAGTTCAAAGTTAGTCAAAATCAAAATAGAATTTTTTTCCTATACAAGTTCATGGACTCCTCAACTCTACCCATGGATACCCCACCATTTGGGATCCTACCCTAGACAATCTATGCTTCTTAGTCCTAAAGCCCCATTATCTCAAACACCATTAGTCCATAGTCTCCTAGAGACGAGAGATGGTCGAACAAAGTCCCTGACTCCCTCCATTTTTGTCTTAATACAAGGAAGAGAGGTAAGGGTGCCCCCCCCCACCTGTGAACAGATCATTGCCCTTAGAATAGGAAACCTGGTATCCCTTGTTCTCCAGCTGTGTGACAATGAGCAACTCACTTATGCACTTCAAGCCTCAATTTCCCTATCCATCAAAGGGAGATAATAATGAGGATCATAATGAGGAAAATACCTTCTTGTAAATTTTAAAATGTCATATAAATATGAATTACTATGCACATGAGAGATCCTAGCCCAGAGTGAGAAACCTGCGGCCTCGAGGCCACATGTGAACTACATCCTCAGGGGTAGCTTTTTGACTGAGTCCAAGTCTCACAGAACAAATTCTTTTATTAAGGGGATTTGTTTCTTGAAGCTTGGATATAGTCAAAGGGTCTCACTTGAGGGCCTAGAAGGCCACAGGTGGCAGGAAGGTTCCCCACCCCTGTTGTAGCCCAAGGTCAAATGACACAAGGTAAAAAAGGACCTGGGACAATGGGGGAAGCTGAAGGACCAGAGAGATATAGCAGGGGGGACAAGGAGGAGGGCACCAAGAACAAGAAAGGGAAGTGGGCAGCCAAAAAGAACAGTTTAACTTTTTTTTAATGGCAAGTAGGAAAGAGAAAGTCATGGAGAGAGGATAATGGCTAGGTGTGTCTGCTAAAGTGGAGGCTGATGTCAGGGGGAGAAGAAGATGCAAATGTGTAAGAGGGAAAGCCCCACAGGCACAAAAATGAGGTTGCAAAAGAGGAGCAGTGAGATCACCAGATTCTAGACTTGGGCTTTGCTAAGAAAGAGGCAGGACCAGATGTGCCCCTGAGAGGATGTGTGAATAAGAACATGAGAGGGGCCGGCATGTGGGAATTACGGCTACCATCTGAGCCTCAGCACACAGAAAGAAGGCTTGGCCTTTATTTGCTATTAAGCCATGATAATTCCAAATACTGAGGACATTCAGGTCTCTTGCTGAGATGAAGCACTGACTGGAATAATAGGCCAAGGCAGAGAGAGGTATTTTTGTTGAGGTCAAGGAACCATAAAATGTTGAGGTCTAGGGTTTAGGGGTAGTCGAGACCCCAAAATACCAACATATCGGGTCCTACCTAAAGAATTTGACTCAAGTCTTCTCTCAGCCAAAGTAAAGCAAAGTTTATGAAAGGTTTGCCATAGTGGGTGGACTCTTAAGGAGCCTCGGTATCTGTGGGCCAGAATAATCTGACACAGATTGTGCGCTAGATAATACCTCATGGAGGCAAGATGGAGTTTATATGCAGAAAGTTTGTGGGAGGGTTCTAGGGGTGGTCTAGAGGAGGAGTTTGGGGAGAATCTTCAGGAGGAGTCAAATGAGGTCAGACTCCAGTAATGAGAGATTAAGGGTGGGAAGTTGCTGGAAGCTACAGGGAGATGACAGACAATGGAGTGCTAGTCTCTAGTTTAAGGGTGATAGATTTGGGCATGGATATTTTAGGAGGCTCAAGGGTGGGTGGGAAGTAGCTGGACAAAGGAGGACTAGGCTAGTAACAGAGATCTGGGCCTCAGGCAAATGCCTCAAGTGGGAAGATTCAAAGAGAGCTCAAGGGGGTTCCCAGAGCCTGTACCTCATCACTTTGACCATCTACATATACACAGTGACAAACCATGATGGCAGAAGACCTCACCAAAGGAACAGATGTAGAGAGAAAACAAGACAAGACCTAACCCCTGGAAGAGACCCCAGCAATGAGAAGGGAGGGAGATAGAGAAAAGAGGGAAGAAAGGCAATATGGAGAGGAGAACTAAGGAAGGAAATACCCTGTAAGTCAGTGCCAGAATGTGAGGACAGTATGCAACAGCTAGGAGAGGGGGAGAGAAAAGGGGCCTTGGATTAGTCTTGGGAAAACTGCTAGAGGCTTAAACAAGAGAATCTTTGGGCACTGTGATATAAAGCAGAAGTAATATTAGGAGGATCTAGGAGAAAAAGAATGAGAAGCCCTGGAAATAAATGGCTCACTCAGGAAGCTCTGAGATGAATGGGGGAAGTCACCATTGGCAAGATGAGTAGGGCTGACCAGGGGTATGCTGTTAAGATACTTGTCAGACCCAGTTTCACTCCCAAAGGAGCCCCTTGTCACCCCACCAATAGGGAAGTAATAGGGTATTTACTAGCCTTGGAATTTGCCCCAAGGTTAAACAAAGAACAGGAAACAACCTGGAAAATTTTCAGTTTTACAGTAAAAGGCATTGGCAGGGAGGGGCTCACTGTGCTCAGGTACAGGGTACAAAGGGTTAGGACTCTTCCCCTTCCCCCTCACCCCCTAGGAATAAGCAGGGCTGGGGAGGAGTTGGTTGTAGTCAGAAAGGTGGTAAAACACAAATCTGAGAGTCTCTACCGAGCCTTCAAGTTACCTAGCCTGGTTCTTATGGTATTTGCTATGCCATTCAAAGGATTTAAGGACTAAAAAACCATCTGGTCCAAACCTCTCATCTTTCAAGAGGAAAACAAAGCCCAGAGAGATGAAGAGAACTCATTCAAGGTCACAGAGAGCAAGCAGCCAAACCTGGATTTGAACCCAAAGCCTGCCCTCCATTATACATCCCATGACCTCTCCCTTTTTCTTACTGAGTTATGGTGAACACAGTCCTTTGAACTCCTTCAGGGGTCAAGACTTGTAACAGGATATTGCTTCCTCCCAATACACCCAAGAGCTCAGGACAATCTACTCTTCCCCTACTCATCTCATTAAATACAGGAGATGCCTAGGGGTGGGGTGGGTCATGTGAGCTCACCAAAAGAGAGTAAAAAGACAAGAGAATGGGACAGAGTCAGCAGGTGAGCAGGGACAAAGTCAGTCCAAGAAAGGAGACCAAGCCCAACCTATAAGAACAGGCTCCACCACTAAGACCCAGCTAGCAATGAGTCAGTTCGCCCATTTTTGCAAATCACAGAGTAAACGTAACCAAAAAAGTCCTTCACCAAAGGTAAAGAGCATAACCTCTATTATAACAATGCTCCTTATGAAAATGGAAATAAGGTAGTTCCATTCATAGTTCTGAGAATTCAACACTCAGCACAGTGAAAGCTGGATGGGGCATGTAGTTAATGAGACCCAGTGATAGCCCTGCCCCAAGACAACAGCATTACATAGAAAGGAATTAACAAACCTGTTAATTCCATGTGGCCACTCCGGTTTCTGAGGGCTCCAGAGAGCTAAGGCTTTGAGTCTGGGTAAATTTCAGTTTGTACTCACAAGGTTTGGAGGATTTGTGGATTTACCAGCCAGAGCTGGCACCACTTGCAATAGGAAAAAAAAAAGACCTCTCCCAGAGGAGGGAAACATTCTACAATGTTTTTCTGTGAAAAAATCAAAAGAGAAAGTATACCCCCAATTTTAGAAAGCAAAGTAGAGGTACCCAGTTTCCTAAGAAAAAAAAAAAGTAGATCTTAAGGGGATTCAAAGGTGAGGAAATGTGTATAAAGCTCTAACCCAGAATACTGTCCCAAGAATCCAACTGCCCTAATTTTTCATGGGTAGCAACAAGCTTCCTGAGGTTCTCCTAGGGTTTCTAATCTGAACTTTGATTCTGCTAAAAATCAAGGAAAGGACCCAAAAGGACATTGTGAATGTCACATAAGGTCAGTAAACTTTGCCACCTGCAGATGACAGTCCTTTAAGATTGAGGCATCCCGAGTCAGATTAAAATGTAATTGGAAAATATTTAACAAAATAAAAATTCAATAGAACATAGATAATATTAATAGGTGGGTTTCTAAGTCATTATGCAGCCTGAACAGGGGTTAGTGGTCCTCATTTCTATTTTGATTTTGACAGCACATCACTGCTTTAAGGGAGAGGAACTAGACCTTTATTTCATTAGTATAGGAAACTCCCAAATAAGGAAACACCCTCTCAACAATGCAGACTCAGCAACTTGGCCTAGAGTACTAAAAGGTGAAGAGAATTGTCCAGGGTCACAAAGCCAGTAGGTTTCAGAGCTGGGATGCATTTGAGTCTTTTTGACTGAGACCTACTCTCTATCCTCCTGTCCTATAGTCACTGAAATAGACACAGCCACAGCCAGTTTGGGGTTGACCTAAACTTCTTTTCCACTTGTCTACTCTATCTGACAAGCTAGTACCAGGTGAGACCCTACAGGTTTTTCCTGCCAGATCTATTTTTCTTCCCTCAGGGGAGATATGAAGAACTGAACTTTCTTCCTTGAGATGAGGCTACAGATCACAGGATCAGAAGATTGAAGATTTAGAGCTAAAAAGAACTTCAGAGGTCATCTAGTCATCTAGTCCCATCTCCCTCGTTGTTTTACAGAAGAGGGCCAGAGATGTGAATTTATGAATCTAAGGTCACACCCACCAGAAATGGGATTCAAACACTGGTCCTTTTATTCCAAATGCCAGTGTTCTTTCTAAAGTTTTCGTGTAAATGGGAGTTGCCTGCCAAGCAAACAGCACATCAGTTAAGTTCTTTCTTAAAGCAGGCTCTTTTTCCCATTTGATTGGCAAACCTTGAGTAGCTACACCTGCATCTCCAACCAATAGGGCAGCTGCCACCACCTTGCTATAATGGGGGCAGATTCCATCCTATGTAGGAGTGGTATTGTAATGACAAAATAGTTAGTATGGGATATTCTGACTCCTCTGTAAACTATTACTAGGAAATTTTCTAATCTATACCCACAGGTGCCTGCCAACAGGGCAAAGACATGGGGAAAACTCAAATGCTCAGTAATTTGAGGGCAGTCTGCTTCTTGTATCAAACAATTGTTTTTAACAATCCAAATATCTCCATCAACTGGACACAACAGCCTGGACCAGACAAGCTGATATTGTGTCCCTGGCCTCTGAACATTCAGAAGAGAGCACCTGAACAGCAGTTGCAACCAATCTCAACAATTTATGACCTGACTACAGATTTGGAACAAAGAAAAGTGGCAGAAATCAGAAAGATACTGTTCTTTTCTCTCTCTCTCTTTTTTTTCATTTCATTGTCACTTTCCACTAACCATTCCAGTTCCAATAAAGCCCTCTCTTGCAATGAATAAATTCAATCCAGAAGGAAGTTTCACTTCACAGCTATCATTTTGGCAAAGGAGATAGAAAATGAGAAAGGAAAATGTTAGAGGGGTTATCATGAGGAGACAGGCACACCAATAATCTGCTGATGAAGTTGTAAATTGGTCCAGTTGTTCCAAAAACAATTTAGAATTACATCTAAAACATGACTAAGCTATGGGTATGCTCTAATCCAGGGATACCACATTAGGGAGTCAAAAACAGAGTAAAAGGTCTCAGACATATAAAAATATTTATAGCAGCTCTTTTGGGGGCGGGGAATAACAAAGAATTGAAAACAAAGTGGGTGCCCATGGACTAGAAGATAGCTGAAAAAGTTGTAGCATACAAACTTAATGGAATATTATGATGAAAGAAAAGAATTCAACTTGGGAACGATCATTTTGAACTGATGCAGATTAAAAGAAAAAGAACCAGAAAAACAATTTACATGATGACCACAATAATTAAAGGAAAACTACATCAAAAGCCCTCAAAACTCAGATCAATACAGTGATCAATCATGACTTTAGAGAACTTTTTGTTGAAATATGCCTCCCAAGTGTTGACAGAAAGGTGATACACTAAAGGTAGTGAATAAGACTTATACTTTTCAAACATGGTTAATATACTGATTTGCTTTGTCTGACAATATTTATTGGTCACAAGAGAGGGCTGTATTAGAGCAAGGATGGCCAGTGGAAAATGACTGTGAAGGAGAAGGAAATAAAGAAAAGAATATCAGTAAAGCTTTTCTTTCTTTCTTTTTAAGAGGCTGGGAATATTCACCAAGTGCTAGTCAAAGTGTCTATCCCTTGATCACACATTTTTCTTCCCTGCTCTCATTGTTACCTTTTTCCTTGAGGACCCGGTCTTGGTTAAACAGGACTTCTTTAAGGACAAGTAGCCCCCAATCACTTCAATTTCATGGACAGTGGGATAACGTTTCTTGAGTAATATCCCCACAGTCTCATGGGATGCTTCAGGATCTTCAAGAGTTTTCCCTTTCCATTGGTCTTCCTCCTCGTCCTCAGCATACAGTTCCCCATTTGGCGGGCTGAGGCTCACCTCAGGGGAGGCTGGTTTCCTATTAGGCACCACCGTGAATGTATTGTTGTTCAGGTAGTGAACTTCTGATTTACTGTTAGGCAGAGATGGATGAGGTCGATAATAAGGAGCATCAGGGAATTTGGAAGCTGGTTTGGCCTCTTGGTAGGATTCATCATCTGAATCTACCTCATCAATATAAGTAACAGGAAGCCCTGGTCTACCAGGCTCTTCAGGAATCTGGGTGACTGAGGAACTGAGAGATGTATCAGAAATCTCAAAGCCTCCACAAGGCTCTTGTTTGAAAGGTCTCTCTATGGAGGGGGGTGTCAATACCTCCCCTTGCCATTTGTGGTTCACCTTTGAGAGAGCTGTGGCTATTTGTTTCTGAGGATCCCCTTCCTCAGCTGCCTGCAGGGCCTCACCCCCCAAGTGATTCCTGTATGCAGGCACAACTTCCTGTGGGTGCTGGCCCCCATTTTCCAGAGGTATATGGGTCATGTGGCCAGACTGAGAAGAGACACTGGTCTTTCCCTTTGGCTGCTCAAAGGCTTTGCTCCCCACGGGATGACCAGCCCTGGAGCCTAGCACTTCCACCCTGGGTTTGGGGATGAAGACAAAGGAGTTTTTGGAGTTCATTCGGAGGTTGGCCAAAGCCTTAGCCTGGATGTCCTCATCAGAGATGGTCTCCATATCTGGCTTAGGGGCAGGCCTGATCTCAAAAGAGTCATTGGTGCTAGTGGCAGCAAAAACCCACCTTCGCTGACTGGGAGTGGCACTGGCCAGGCCGTTTTTGGGGAATGTGGAAGGGGTAGCTGGCGTGGCACTGGGTCCCCCATTGGCACTGCCCATCGGGCAAGGACCAGGGGAACGGTGGAGGATAGGTGCCTCCTCCTCAGCATTTGGCTTCCGATTGTTGGTGCGTTTGGAAGTACTGGAAGAGGATGGCACAGGCCCACCCACTGCAGGAAGGCCATTGGCAGGACCCAGATGGGGCTCCGGGGTGGCCTCGATGGCAGGCCCATTTGGTACTCTCCGGCCTCCTCTGGCTAGACCTCGAGGGTGGACAGTGAAAGAGTTGCTGCCCGTCTTCTGGAGGAAGTCACTGAGCCGGGATGGGGCAGCTGCCAATACCTGCTCCCTCTGGAACCAGGCGGCTCTCTCTCCGACGCTGGGAGTATGGGGTCCGGGGCTGGGCAAGGAGGGGGAGGTCGCCGAGCTCCGATGCTCGACGGCAGAAGGCTTTGGCACCAGAGGCCTGATCCGTTCAGGGCTCCCTCGACGCCGAGGCGGGGATGGGGCCCGGGACCGGGTCTCGACACTAGCTAGCGGGGAATCGAACTTCTCCAACAGACGGCTGACCCTGCCGGGCTGCGCGGCTGCCTCCGCTGCTGCGCGGGGCGTCTCGTAGATCACCACCTCTGCAGCCCGGATTTCAGCCACCGAGCAGCCACGCCGGGCCAACAGCTGCTGCACTGGGTCTGAGCTCGGACTCGGGCCGGCGGTGCTCACCTCGTAGGGCCTTTGGCCCGGCAAGAAGCCGGGCTCCGACTCGATGATGAGGATGTTGTCGGCGCGAATAGTGCGGATGCCCGGGACCCGGCTGTAGAGATCCAGCAGCTGCTGCACCGGCCGCCCCGTCGAGGACCGGGCCCCAGGCGCCGAGCCGCGCCCCCTCCGCTGCCGCTTGCGCTCAGTCTCCAGCCTCATGAAGGGGTTCTCCCGCAGGGGACCTAAGCTATCGGCCAGCACCAGCCGCTCCGCCGCTGGGGCTGGCTCCCCCGGGCACTCGCCCCCAGCCCCAGCCGTAGTCCCTGCGGCAGCCTCGACTCCAGCCCCAGCGTCGGCCCCCCCGGCCAAACCCCGGGGCCCGGCCCCCAGGCTCGCCAGCTTGGCTCGCTTCCTCTCCAGGATCTCCCGTTTCCATGCCGGCAACACTGAGCGAGAGCTGGACCCAGCCAGTCCATCGAGACCCGGCGGCCGCCGAGGCTCAAGGCTCGTCATGGTGCCGTGCAGCGCGAGACGAGGCGAGGCCGGCGAAATCCGCCCCAGCGGTAGCGCCCGGCAACCTGCCTGGCAGGCCGGCCGGCTAGTGGACTGATGGAACAGCCCCGGCTCGCCTGACCCCCACTGCTGCCCGCTTTCCAGTCCATAACCACACCCCTATGCTCGGGGCCACCTCCCATTGGGGAAGGCCCCTCAGGATCCGCCCCGTGTGTACCAGAGCCACCTATGGCAGACAGGGAAGGGTCGTCTCGCTGCCCATGGGGGGAGGAATTCTGTTTATTGGCTAGTGACCTTTCTTGCTCCGCCCCCTGAGATAAAGCACTGTTCATTGGGAAATACGACCATCACCAAGGCCGGTGCTTATTGGGAAAAGACCCCATAGACTCGCCCAGTATGTGGCTGCAGTACCTAGTGGGAAAACTGGGGGTGGGGTGAGGCGAGGGGAACGCCCTCTCCCCGTGGCGCCTCCCCCCCCCCCCCCCCACCGGAAAGAACTTTTCCTATTGGCTAACGATTACCCTTGCTCAATCCCCTGGGGAAAAGCACCTTTAATTGGGCGAAACTTCATCACCCGGGCAGGCGCCCAATTGGGGAAAGGCATCTTAGACCCTCCTCTTGGGTAGTCAAGGTGTATGCTAATAACTTTCCTTCTCCAGCTTTTCCCTTGGAAGACACTAGGGTAGGCAATGTCCCTACTAGAGTGGAAAAGGGAGGATCCTGGCCCGCAGCCCAGACACTTCCATCAGCTTCGAGCTAGAAGTGATTAAACCTGGGTTCCACTTCTCCGTGTGTGCGTGAGCCTTGCTCTTGTTGGCCCAAGCAGGCAGCCCTGGGTAAACTGAGGCGGAATAAGAACAAGCCAAGTCTTCTGACGTGACCTAGCACAAATTCCCTCTGCTGTCTCAGGTAGAGCCGTGTGTGGCTCCAGTGTGGACTCATAGGACAGCGGGGAGGCAAAAGTTCTTGTTGTTCAGTTGTATCCTACTTTACCAGGCCCAAGAACTTTGTCCATAGGATTTTCTTGGCAGAGATACTGGACCGGTTTGCCATTTCTTCCTCCAGTGTGCCCTCATTTTACAGAAGTAAGACAAATAGGGGGTTAAGTGTCTTGTCCAGGGTGAAACTGCTAGTGTCTGAGGTCTAATTAGAACTCAGGCCCTTCCTGACCGCAGGCCCGGTGCTCTATCCACTGCACCCCCTTAGCTACCCAGGCAGAGGTAGGGCCAAATTATTAAGTACTTAGTAAAAGTGGGCCCTTTATCGCCTCTACAAACTTACCTCTGTTCTCATGACATTTTGCTTTTATAATGAAATATATGCAGTAAATTTTTGCACGGGTTATGGAATCATAGACTTACAGCTGGAACATTCATTGGAGGTCATCCAACCCCCTCGTTTTACAGATGAGAGGAAAAATAAAGTGGGGCTTCCAAGATCCCAATATCTGAACAGTTCACAATACCCTCTGGAGTCCCCTTTAATCCAGAGAAAGAATATCCTGAGCAGAATATCTTCTTTAGGTTTGTTTCCTTCACAGTTACACAAAGTGAAATCCAGTGGTGAGAAAAGCCTAGGATTGTGAATCAAGTGATTGATATGAGAACCTAAGCCAGAAGCCAAAATAACAGGAGCCGTGTTCCTACAATTGCTAACTTTTCATCTCATTTTCTCCCATTTCCTTGGAAGCCTTACCCCCTACATTAGTCAAGGGAAATTACTCATCTCCCACTCCAAAGTCCGAGTAGTAAAATGAAATGACTGTCCAGTGACTTCATAAGTCTCTGCCTCCAGTCAGGATCACTGGTTGACCGGAAAAACATGGACACACAGGGTTGCAGGACACTGGATGTTCTTCACCTCACCTATTTTTTTCCAGGTTGCATTAGTGTGTTTACCTAACTAAAGTGGATTAACTGAGGAAAGAAAGGAGACATGGAAATATTTAGGTAAAATGTGAAAATTTTGGTGCAGACATGGGATTTATATAAAGTCTGAAGATGTGCAAAGTACTTTGTATACATTATCTTATTTGATTCTCACAACTCTATAAAGAACTATACAGAAATATAAAAATGTACAGATATATAGAAATGCACATTATGTAATCTAAGTCATCAAATTACTGGAGCTGGCAGGAAAATACCATTGTAATTCTAGATACCAACCAATTACAATAAAAACTATATCTCACTAATTCATGAGGTAAACTAAGTCAAAAGATTATCTAGCAACTGGGGTCCTAGGTCTCAATCTTTGCTCTCTCCTCTGGAATTAGTTTTCTCCATTTTCTCCTTAGGAAAGGAGGAACAAAAAAAAATATGCTTAGTAACTGCAACCATCCAATTCTTTGATCAATTCAATTTGAGAAATGACCTTTGCATTTAACACCTGGTCTGCTACCTGGGCAGCTTTCCTGATACACAGGCTCCCTGATAAAACACCACTGACCAAAATGGGATTCCCAAATTTAGCAGCACAGCCGATCACACCCTCTCCTCCCCCAACTCCAAAGAAATACTCATATTCCAACAGTACATTTTATTAAAAAGCAATGTCTAACAGCAAAGCTCCTTTACAGTCCTGGTATTTAAACATTGTCCAATCTGGAAGTCATCTCAAATCATGAAGAATAAAAGAGAATTCAAAGCAAAAAAAGAGAAGAAAAAAAGAATACTTTTATTTAGTGATCAGTGTTTTTTCCACACATCTGCCCACCCTCCTGTAGTTAGGATGAAAAGCATGATGAAAAGCTGAGGACTAAATAAGCAAATGGGATTGATTCCTCCTTACTGGAGTTCCTATGATCCAGTCCAACCGTAGCTAGGGAGAATTAGGTTTGCCATAGAGTCCTTTCTTTCTCCCTCCCCTCCGAGCAGGGCTAATTGACACGACAAGCCCGGATCATGAGCAGCTGCAGAAGAATGAATACTGGGGACATGATAAGTCCAAACCAGAGCTCTCTCGTCTGCTCCACCAGCTTCTGGCACAGCAGCATCTCAAAAACAAACTTGAGGCTGAGAATGGTGAGGATCCAGAAGAGGCGGAGCACAGCCAGCCGCTTCTCCCCATCCTGGAAGAGGCGCACTGACACGATAGTGGTGAAGTAAGTGCTGAGCCCGTCCGCGGCGAAGAACGGCACGAACACGTTCCACCACGACAGACCCGGGGCCAGCTCATCCACACGCAGTGCCAGGAGCACGGAGAACACGAGCAGCGCCAGCACGTGCACGAAGATCTCGAAGGTGGCGAAGCCCAGCCACTGCACCAGCTCCCGCAGCGAGAACAACATCGCGCCGGAGCCGGCTCGAGGGCCAGCGGGACCCAGGGCTCTGCTCCTGGCAGGGCCTGGGTCCTGCCCGCCCGGCGCTGCGCGGCGCGGCGTGGCCGCTCCTCAGCGGGGAACGGGCGGCGGCGGCTGTGGCTGAGCGGACAGGGACAGAGGGTCGGCGGTGATGGGAAAAGGAGCTACCCTGGCCGCCCTCCGCTCGCTTACGGCGCCCTAGCCCTGTAGTCGTACCTGGTCCCAGCCCTCCTGCTGACCGAACAGCCACGCCCAACTTCTGTAACCTCCCAGCCCCCACCCCCACCCCCTACCCCCGCGCACTCACCTCAGTGGTCCGAACGGCTCTTCGAGCTGCCGCCGCCGCCGCCGCCATGATGTGCCTGTCGCTCACCTATGGCGTCACTTCCCCCGGCACCGGAAGTCAACCTCGGGAAGTTGCTGATAGAGGTGATGGTCGTTTTCGTGTCTCCCTTTCCGTCTTTGGCCTGCGACCCCCTCCTCCCTTCTCCTCGTCCTTGCTTTATCCCGGCCTTCCCTGCCCACACACCTGAGGCCCCGTGCCCGTGTCCCCTCCCCTAGTACAGAACTACTCCCCTCCCCAGCTGTGGCCTTAATTCCAAGTTCTGTCAGCGTCGGCTGTCATCCCGTCAACTCTGACCCCATCAACTTTGACCTACCCCGACTCTGATTCCGATACACAGACCCACCCTTCGTAGCCTGCCTTCCTTCTCAACTCCGACGCCAGCCTCAGTTTTAACGCCTTCCAATTATAGACTCCCCCATAGAAGCACCCCTCCCCCAATTCTGACCCTCCTCACGTCTCTGACACTCTCTCCAACACCAGCCCCATTTCTCCAGATGTTGACCCCCGGCCTCCTAATCCTGTTTGGGAGTCAGACTGGGACTGCCCAGGATGTGGCAGAGAGGATCGGTAGGGAGGGCCGGCGGAGGCGGCTCCAATGTAGGGTTCAGGCCCTGGATTCCTATGATGTGGTGAGTAAGGTTGGGAGCGAGGTCTTGGCCTAGATTCCCCAGCTTTGCGTTCAGGTGTACTCCATGGCTGACGGGGTCCCTGCTCAGGACTTGGGAAGATGTGTGCCTGGGCTTGGCAGAGATGGGGCACAGTCCTGCACTTGGGTTTCTTATGTGGGATGACTTAGGTCATCTTAACCAAAAGTCTTACTCCCTCTTAGCTGTCATGGGGCCTGAAATGATATCATTTGAACTTCACATCTGATGCCCCCTGGAAGATGGAAAACATTAAGCCATTAGTTACTAATCCTTTATCATGAAATTAGCTTGTCAGATTTTTTCTCTCTGATGGGTAACTGAGAAAAAGCCAGTTAAACAATACAACAATACAATTGAGTAAACATTTCTTAAGGGTCTTCTATATGCAGAGGACTGTACTAAGGACTGGAAGAGATAAGATACAACAAATCTTATGAATCAGTGAATAAAGCTTATGATTTTATTGCAGGATACAACACAAATATAATAATAACACATTATTACACTAAAAACATTTGAAAGTTGTAAAACAAAGCATTAGGAGGTCTGAGGAGAAAAGTTTTGCAGAAGAAGCGGCATTTGATTTAAGTCTTGAAGGATGGATAGTTCATCAGATGAAAAATGGGGAGGGAATGCATTCTTGTCATAAAAAAACATGTAAGAAAAAATTATAGAGGAGTGAAAGCATCAGGCAGGCTTCAGGGACAGGGACATTCATACTGACAGCCCCATGCCATGTGCTGAAGAGAATAATATGAGATAGTGTTGGAAAAATAGAATGCTACTTGATCATGGAGGTCCTCAAATGATGACAGGGAGTGGGAAAGAGAAAACATTGGGGAATGTAGGAAACAGCCATGAGAGCTCAGACTTGGCAGTGTTGTAGAAGTAAGGCAGTAGAGCAGGAACATGGAAGATAGCAGGTGGGGTAAGAGGCCAAAATGAGAACTAACAAAATGGCAAACAACCTTATTTGTGTTCACATAATCTGATAAATTCCCTTCTGCTCACATCAATCCCCTTTTCTCCACATTAACTAGAGTGAATTTGAACAGTAAGAACACAATGAAGAGTAGCATTAGGGGTTCTTACCGGTTCTTATTCTTCATCTTCCTGGGCAACCAGGCCTGATTCAATGAGCCTTGCCCATTGAATAGAATGGACCTTGTAAGGAATCACTCCTTTGATGCCACAAGTGAAATCTATAGTACTTTTCTTTCCTATATATCTACCGAAGAGGAAAGGAAGGGAAGATTTCTCATGTTGACACTATGAGAGATCCTTATACTTCTATCTTTTATATTGAGGTGAATCTGATTAATGAACCACTGGTGATATTTGTTTGTGCAACTACAGGCCAAGGAGACCCCCCTGACAACATGAAGGTAAGGTTTTCTGAATATTTGTGAATGTCCCTGGGGCCCAAAGTATCTGACCTGGTCAGTTAAATTCAACAAACATATTGTTAAAACAAGGCAGGTTACTGAGCTCATAGGTCTTAAAGACCTAAGAATTGCTATTCTAGATCCATCCAGCCCAGGTTCACGTTTCCAGTTGGGTCAATACAGTGATGGGTTTGGAAAGGCTATAATCATTTTTCCTGATATCAATGTATAGGTTAGGGGCATTTGCAGCTTCTTTTATTGATCTGCTATAAGTCTATTGTCTGGGATTTCATCTAAACCCCTCCCGGTCTCAATTGTATTTTTATCCCATATCATCTCTCAAGCTATTTAAGACAACTTTGATTTAGCCTATATTTACCTCTCTCCAGACTTATGTTATAGTATACAGAATGATTTGATGAACAAGTCTGTTCTTCCTCTCCAATTCCTCCATGATTTTGCAAACTTTTTCTCATTTTTATTATTGTATTCACTAGTTCTACTAAAAATAGTAACTAGTAGTTCTGTTCCTTAAAGTAACAGAAACACAAACTTATAAGAGATGTCATAAAAACATCTTAACAATTAGAGCTGTTCTGCTAGGTGGCGCAGTGAATAGTGCACTGGCCCTGGAGTCAGGAAGACCAGAATTCAAATCCAGCCTCAGACCCTTAACACAGAAACTAGCGTGTGACCTTGGGCAAGTCACTTAAGCCCAATTGCCCTCCAGAAAGAAAAAAAAAAATTAGCTGTCCAAAAGTCAATGGCCTACCTTAAGAGGTGGGGTATTATCCCTCTTTAGATGTCTTCAAGCATAGGCTAGAGGACCACTTACCAGGCATGTTATAAGGTAGAATCCTTTCATGTGTGGATTGGACTAGATTCCTTCCAACTCTAGAATTCTGTTATTCTGTGATTATAGACTGATCCCATCTCTCACTCTCCATCTGTGAAGACTAAAAAGAGGCCTTATCTCCAGTTATCTGTCATATAAGCCACCCTTCTCTGTACTTTGCATGTTATGTTATGCCTGCCTTGAGATCCTGCATTGAAAGCTGGCCCCAGAATTCCAGATCCAGATACACTTTTACTGGAAATACTTATCCTACCCAAGATATGAACTACATGAGTAGTACCATATTTATCAGACCCTGACATGAAGTTTTTCTCAGGAAAAGCAAATTAACCTAAAATTACCCTACATGAAAGTAGCAATCTGTTATTTGGGGAACACTTCCTAGAGTTGGAGTAGCCACCCGTACACTGCCCTTAAAGGCTATATTATTGACTGGAACCCAGATCAGGGAGGTCTCCTTGCCCAGGGTCGGGTCGGGGCAGCGGGGGGGCGGGGGGGGGGGGGGCGGGTGGGGGGGAGGGAAAGAAGAGGGGAGCACCGCTGGGGTGAGGTTTGTGGGGTGGTAGTGGTTTACACTATAGATCATATAATGTGGTTTCGTAGTATTCATATATAGTGATATTATAG
>NW_027187360.1:27335932-27470158 GCF_028583685.1 Petaurus breviceps papuanus
GATAAGAAACCTCTCGGCATACATTGGTGGGGTATCCCTTGTTATGAGCTCCTTAGTTATCTGGACCTGTGGTATCTAAAGAGTCGTTTTAATTTTAGAACTTCTGGAAGTTTATATTCCGAAAAAACTTGCCTCCTACCTCCCTCTGTCAGATGGATTATGCTGTGCTGGGTCTTGGCGATTCCTCCTATGCAAAGTGAGTAGAGTGGTTTAGAAATGGGAGAAGATAGAAGGCAGCCGGTCTACTGAAGTTGGCCCCACCCTGTGACCTAGTTGTGCCCCTCAGAGAAAGATGGACTCTGTGCTAGATATCTTTGCCAAGATAAACAAGTGCCCTCCCCTTACCCCCAACCCTACTAATTCTTTGAGGTTTCTTATCGTTGTGCCTTCTGCAAGCCTAGAGACTGGCCAAGAAATCAGGCTCTTCCCTACTAGTGCTACCTTACCCTCTGAGACCCAGGTTCCTTCTTTCTCTAGTCTCTTGAGTACTAGTCATGGGGCTCTCTTAGTCTAAGAGTTTGCCCATTTCTAGCACTGTTAGCTGGAGCAGGTTTAGGGACCTGGGCCTAAGATGACTCCACTGAAATCAAACATCATTAAAACCTCTCTTGTAAAGACTCCCTGATCATACCACAGCCAAGAGTGCCCAAAGCATGGTACTGTGAAGAAACACTGGGCTGGGGCTCAGAAATCCTAGACTCTAGTCCTGTTTTTGCCCTTTCACAGGCAAGTCCTGACCCTCTTTGAACCACATCTATAAAAATGGGGAATAATAACCACCATCCCCTGCCCCCCACACACACACTCCCAGACTGAGACCCTGCTGAATGAAAAGATTTTTTCTGAACATTGATAGGAGAGGGGCCTCATGGACTGGGAATAGGAAGTGTTAACATTTGTTCACATATGGGTTTCTTAGTATATTTTTTTTTTCTCTCAACAGGTTTAATTTTGTAGCCAAGAAACTACACCGGCGCCTACTACAGCTTGGGGGTAATGCACTCTTGCCCATTGGTCTGGGTGATGACCAGCATGACTTGGGGTGAGTAACATCAAAGGCTGGGGCTGATATTCCAGTCAGTCAACAGGTATTTATTCAGTACCTACTATGTGCTGATCACTGTGGATACAAAGACAAACATGAAACAGTCCCTATTTTTATGGATTTTACATTCTGTTGAAGAAGGCAGTGTAAGCGCATGTAAAAGTTGAAATCTTCAAGGAGCTTTAGGTAGGGCAAGTAGTGAGTTGTCTGCCCACAGACCACAATGCTGTAGTGAAAAATGTCTGGGCCAAAGTTAGACCTAAACCCCAAGACATGCCTACTTGGACCTTTTCCCTTCCCACAGCTTCTCTCCTGCTCCTATGGAGCATGTTAGTGTAGAGATGCTTGAATCTTGATTTGGGAGGAGGATCAAAGGGTGAGGAAGAATGATGCTGAACCAAACTTCTAGCATATGTCAGTTACACCTATCTTTTTGCCAGAACCCTGGTTTGAATGGCCCCTAGGAAATGGTGATAGTTGTAAGACTATCCTTAGTTCAGCTGCCCTCTGGTTTAACAATGAGCTAAGACATTCTTTCCTCCCGACAGTGGGTATTCAAGGTCTGTCCAAGAGCCACACTAGCTTCAGGGGGAAGAAAGGGAACATGGGTGGACATGGGTGTTAGAAAGGAGCATGCTTGCTTACCCTGGATTTTCTCTGTGTTCTGGCAGGCCTTATGCAGTTATTGATCCCTGGCTTCTGGACCTGTGGAGAAAGGTTCTGGGGCTGTATCCTGTGCCTTCTGACCTTAGTGTCATACCTGCTGATATACCGTAAGGATCAGTTGTTGGGGAGAGCTGCCAGCTTTCTTCTAAGAGATTTCTATGTGGCTCTCACCGCACTCCCCAATCCCTCCCGCAGGAAGTTAGCATTTCTAGATCTCCTCCTTTTCAGTATTGAAGTCTAGAATGACCCTGGATTTGACATCACTGATCCAGGTAGCTTCTAGGCTTTTCCTGGGACAAGTTCTAGACAGGAGTAAATCTGTAACTGAGACAGATCCAGACACATTCCCCTCTGGCCCAGTTTAGGTACTCCCTCTGCTGGTCACTGAGAAAAGATTCATCATGAAAACTTCCTCTTGTGGGCTCTCTTTGCTCCCCAGGTTAGGCAGTAAGAAAAGGAGGTGTGGCATATCCTTAAAGATTTTGCGGGGAAAAGAGGGTCCTTTACTGGCTTACTTCATTAAAGTGAAGGTCTTGGGTGGCTAGGTTGCACAGTGAATAGAGCATCAGCCCTGGAGTCAGGAGGATCTGAGTTCAAATCTGGCCTCAGACACTTAAACTAGCCATGTGACCTTGGGCAAGTCACTTAACCCCAATTGTCCTGCCTTACAAAAAAGCAAAAAACAAACAAACAGAAAAAAGTGAAGCTCCTCCCCTTCCTCCCCCTCTGCTGTTACCAGTCTCCTAATGCACTGACTTCCTTTGCCACCTTCTCATTCCCTTTTCTAGTTTGCCTTCAAGGTTCATTTTGAATTTTTGTGATGAAGCTCCAGAGATTTCTTATGAGGAGCAACATTCAGAGAATCAAAGGCCTAAGGAGTTCCCCTCTGACCACAAGCCCTTCCTGGCTCCCATGGTCTCCAATCAAAGAGTGACTGCTGAGTCACACTTCCAGGATGTTCGGCTAATTGAATTTGACATCACAGGCTCTGGAATCAGGTGAGATGCATCTGTCCCACAGATCCACCCCAACTTCTCACTAGGATTCTCCCTTTGTCATCCAGAGGAGATCTTGCCAAGTTGGGTGTTTGTTCAATAAGCATTTATTAAGTATAAGATATGTTAAAGATGGAAAGAGATATCCCTTCCACAAGTGTGGGTATTAATAGATGAGATATATAAATAAACAACTATAGTATATCACAGAATACAAGTGCCATGTGAGATGATAAACACTAAAGGAATCAGTAAAAGGAAAAATCGATGAGCTTCTGTGGTTGCAAGAGGTTTTGTGGGAGGAATTTGAGCATGTTCCTTGAAGGTAAGGTTTGCAAAGGCAAATTTGGGTGAGGAGGGTGTTCCAAGAGGAGAAACAACAAACAAAAGCATAAAGTCATCTGGGGGGCACATTTAGAGACAATGAGAAGACCAGTTTGGCAAGAGTACAAGATGCAAGTAGGGAAAGGAATGTGAAGTGAGGCTAGAAAAGTAGGCAGGGGCTGACCGGGCTGAGAAACTTGAACTTTTATTTCATAGTTTGTAGCCACTAAGAAGAGGAATAATGGGATTAGACCTCTGTTTTTAGGAAGATTATTCTGGCAGATGTATAGATTGGATTATAGTGGAGAGACCAGGAGATCCCTTAGGATACTTATGTAGTATTCCAGATGAGAGGGAATAAGGGCCTATGGTAAGATGGTAGAGATGGAAAAAGAGAAAGAACATGGGGATGTAAGTGTATTTGGGATATAGAATCAACAGACTTAGTTTCTAGTTAGATGTGGGAAGCAAGAGAAAAGGAGGAATCAAAGATGACTTCCACCTTGACTTTTTTTTTTTATTTAAAGCAATTGGGGTTAAGTAACTTGCTCAAGGTTACACGGCCAGTTATTTCTGGGTGTGGTGCTAAGTATCTGAGCCCGGATTTGAACCCCAGGTCTTCCTGACACTGGAGCCAGTGCTCTTACTTGCTGAGCCACCTGGCTGCCCCTTCCACCTTGACTTTTAGCCCCATTTTCAGCAACTCATTTTAGGGGTGTTAATTCTGAGATCCAGGATCCTAAAGAGATACTTCAACCCTTGTCTCCTCCACTTAGTACTTTCTTTCCCTTCCTAGTTACCTCCCCATAAAGTTTCCACCTCCTGCTCCCAAGTCCCCTAGACTCACTGCTTCTGCCTGCCATACCCAGATGTCCCTGTCTCCAGGCCAAAGGGAAGCTTCTCTGAAGCTTTTGTAGGCAGGTTCCCAGTGATAACTGGAGTAGGGTCCTTTCCCTGCAGCTTTACTGCTGGTGACATTGTGATGATCCAGCCTCAGAACCCAGCCAGTGACACCGAGCAGTTCTGTCACCTGCTTAGTCTGGACCCAAACCAGCATTTTGTGCTTCAGCCTCGGGAGCCAGGTGGGTTTTTCTCTTTCTCTGTCCATTTCTTCATTTTGCTTTTCTCTTTTCTCTGTCTGTTTTGCTGCCTCTCTCCTCTGTCCGTCTCTTTTTTCCCACTATATGACTTTGTTTTCTTCTGTCTTCTCTCTTTTCTCCCTTGAAAAGTCAGAGAACTTTAAGTATCATCTTAAGGGCTTTGAGATATAATGGTCTTCACAGCCTTAGCTTAGTTCCTATAGTATGACCTCTCCTACAGAGAGAGCCACTCTGACTTCACCAGGTCCTGCCAGATGTGACTGTGAGTTTGATCACCCCTGAGGCAAGGGTCACTGCCCCTAAGGAAGGTGGGCCTCTGTCCCACCCTCTTTTATTCACCATAACCCAAATGAGATTCCCTGCTTGCTGTTTCAGATGTCACCTGTCCAGTTCATCTGCCTCAGCCCTGTACCATCCATCACCTCGTGTCCAACTACCTGGATATTACCCGTGTTCCCCTTCGATCGTTTTTTGAGATCCTGGCCTGTCTCTCTCAACACCAGATGGAACGTGAGAAGCTGCTTGAGTTCAGTTCTGCACAAGGCCAGGAAGAACTCTACAACTACTGCAACAGACCTCGAAGGACCATTGTGGAGGTGAGGGATCAGGACTAGGGCCTGACACTAGACCCCTTGGTCAGGGAGGCTCCTTAGACAACGAAGATTTTGGCCCTAAGATACCATGCTCTCATGCCCTCAACTTTCAGCATCTGGCAGAAGCCAAAGTTGAGTTCCAAGATAAAAGTCGGGTTGCTCTGCTTCTACTTCCAGGTCCTAGGTGACTTCCCACACTCAGCAGCTTCCATCCCACCAGACTACCTGCTGGACCTCATCCCTCCAATCCGGCCCAGGGCCTACTCCATTGCTTCTTCATTGCTGGTGAGAGATAGTTCACATCCCAAGGGTTCTGAAAGAGAAGAAGGTCAGTGCCAGCAACTTCTGGGGAGGGAGGGCCAGGAGCAGAAGCATTTTCTCCACTTTAAGAAAATCCACAAACAGCTTATAAACATCATTTTGAAACATCTTTAGTCCTTAATTCCTAGCTTGATACTTGAAATGTCTATTTACAATTTAAGAACAAACATAATAGCATAAATAAGAAAAAGAAGATTTAATATTTTTAGTAATTCATACATACCTTTCCAGGAACACAGCTGTTGTCTACAGTAGTCAGTCTAGTCATAATCTAAACCTCCCAACAAGAGAGGTATGAACAGTACCTCAACACAGTACAGTAAGAGCCCTAAAGGAAATTAAAGACAGAAATTCCCCCTAAATAATCTTTCACTTCCTCTTGCTGCTTGTTTTCTCCCTGATTTTAGAGGCATGTGTGGCCTTTCTGATTTGACCAACAAAGGAGAGGCATAAAGGGAGAAGCTTTGTAATTCTGTGAAGCAAATTGATATTTATGAGCTATCCATCAGCTTTCTGAAAATGAAATCCTACCCCATATCCCTCCCCTCTTACTCCCCCAAAGCATTATATGATCCAGCTTATTCCCCCTCCAAGGCTCATCCTCTCAGGGTGCAGATCCTCGTGGCGGTGGTGCAATACCAGACTCGTCTTCGTAAGCCCCGCCAGGGCCTCTGTTCTTCCTGGTTGGCTTCCCTGGATCCAAGGAGAGGTAAGCTCAGCAGCCTTCCAGGAGCAGAGCACCATGGTCAGGCATAGTATCACAGACTCCTACTCTCCACTCAGCTGACCTAAAATATCACAAGGCATGTACTGAGGGACTCCAAGGGAGGCAGGGGAAATTTAACATAGGTGTCAAACATACTGCATGCAAAACACTTGGTTCCCTCTGTTTCTCCCAGGGCTAGGAATATATCTTGAACTTTCCCTGTCTTGGGGCCACTCCTTCCTGGTAACTTCTCCCTACTAGGCTCCCTCAGACAAGATTAAAAACTTAGAAACTCACAGGGACTATCCTGTCTTTGAATATCACCCCAATTTCTTCTTCCCTATCCAGGACCAGTAAGAGTTCCCCTTTGGGTTCAAAAAAGTGGGCTGATCTTCCCTTCAGAGCCTAACACCCCTGTGATCATGGTGGGTCCTGGCACTGGGGTGGCACCCTTCCGTGCAGCCATCCAGGAGCGTGTGGCACAGGGCCAGACAGGTGAGCACAAGGAGTAAGCATGGATTGGGTTGGGACTGGACAGCTACTGCATACAAAAAGCTTCCTTGGAATACAGTACTTTTGTGTATTCCTGCCTCACTGTGTCTCCTGCCCCAACTAGAATGTCCCCAAAAGAATATAAGGTCTTTGAAGGTGGGATCAGGTCATTTTCATCTTTGTACCCCCAGGTACCTAGTAAGTCAGAATCAGAAAAGTCAAAATGAAAAACAAAAGCACACAAGTCTCCCTGAGCGGCCTAATGGAGAGGGATTCAGAATAATTAGACTCCTTGTTCAGGAGGAAAGGGTCAGTGGATGAAGGTCAGCCTTAAAGTAATTTGCCAAAAGATGGCCTCCATCCTCACTCCTTCTGAATCCCAAATCAGAAACTCAGGGTTAGAAAGATTAGAGGGAGAATTGAAATGGCTTTTCCAAATTCCCCAAAGCCATTAGTAGGTGGTCAAGATGCTTCTGGTGGTCAAGTCCAATATTTTGGAATGGTCTTCCCTTTTTTTTTTTCTTTTGGAGGCAATCAGGATTAAGTGACTTCCCAGCAACACACAGCTAATAAGTGTCTGAGGCCACATTTGACATCAGGTCCTCCTGACTCCATGGCCAGTGGTCTATCCACTTTACCACCTAGCTGCCCCTATCATTGTCTTCCTTATCCCACTCTGACCTCATTTGCCAACAGGAAACTATCTGTTCTTTGGTTGTCGACAGAAGAACAAAGACTTTTACTGTGAGGCAGAGTGGCAAGAACTTGTTCAGAGAGGTTTCTTGACCCTCATCACTGCTTTCTCCAGAGACCAAGTGAGTGGGAATTGGGAAGGAAAGTCATGAGAATGATGACATGAAAGATGATAGGAATGAAAGGAGTAGAGGAGGGGGAGAATGAATGGGAAATGAAGAAAGGGAGTGGTGGTACTGGACCCTGCAGCCACCGGGTGAGGTATTGGCTAAGTGACTGCCCTGGCCTGGGAGGGCTGAGAAAACAATGCAGTATCTCTGCAGGAGGAGAAGATTTATGTACAGCACCGTCTCCAGGAGCATGGGGCTTTGGTGTGGGAGCTGCTGAACCATCATGGAGCCTACTTTTACCTGGCTGGGTGAGTCTCCCTTCTCTTCTCTGATTCCTCATTCCCTTTGCCCTTAGAGGAGGTCCTTGGAGAGGTCCAGGGGGTTGATAGGCGAGATTCATACTTTGTAGTAACGAGGCATATAGGGACCCAAAAGGGACCTGGGGCTTAGGGGATCTACTGGAATCTTGTGGTAACTCCCTCCCTTTCCTTTCCCTTTTCTTTCCATCAGCAATGCCAAGTCCATGCCAGCTTCTGTCTCAGAGGCATTGACCTCATTGTTCCAGTCAGAGGGTGGACTCTCTGGCCCTGACGCTGCCACCTACCTCACCACGCTGGAGCGGGCCATGCGCTTCCAGGCTGAGACCTGGGCCTGACAAGCTTCACAACCCCCTTTTTCCTTACAAGGGCTTATACCTAAGGTTGACAATCCACCCTTCACATCTTGGTCTTGAACACATTCTCTAGGCCCTCTCCATCCAACCTTGTTTTCCCCACCCTGTGACTGGATCTCACCATCTTCACCCTGTCCTGATATATGGATGTTTTCCTTTACAACTGGGGAAGCTGATGATCTCCACTTGCTGTGAGAAGAGAATGACTGAGGGGTAGAACAGGGATTGAGATGTGATTGGCAAAGCAATAATAATATGGCAAAGTGATCATCTGCAGGGTCTTTAAAAGGGACTGGGAAGGGTTGTACTCGAGTGCACACACACACACACACCCAGGCTTAAGAGTACCTGGCTAATGGGACAGAATTCCCCTCTCCCACCTTCTACTGCAAAAATAAAAGGAAGCTGGGGAAATGGCCTAGGGTAGATATATAATAAAACAATGACTTCAATGGGAAAATTAGGGAACTCTTCCTGGAGGAAGTTATGAATGCTCACAAATTGCTGGAAAGGGCAGTTTTGATTTGGGGAGGGAGAGTGTGGATAAAGAAACTGAAGAACCAAAGCTCTTAAAACAATTACTTGTATCTCCAGAATTCCTAGTCCCCCAAGGCTCACCCTGAGAGAACCTGGGTTTGGGACAGGGCGTTGGCTCATTCTCATCTGATCCCAAATGCCTTAACCCCTGACAGGTGTGCACCAATGAGGTCCAGTCATCTTGAGTAGAGGGCAGCTCTGCCCTGAGGAAAGAGCAAGGTCTCCTGACCTGGGAAGGACCTTTCCTGCATTCTGGTCTGACCAGCAAGTAGGGATTCCTTACCCTGACTCAGCAGGGAGGGGTGACTTCAGGAGGCCTGCCTCACACCTGTATTCCTTCTTCTGGGAGATGGCTTAGGACATTCCAGGGGCCCAGAATATCTACCCTCTCCATCAGGCTATAGTGGAGCCATGGCTTGCCACCTCTAGGAAGTTTCCTCAAATTTAACTGTCTCTCCAGATGAATCCCTTCTTTTTACTATCAACATCCCCTCTGTCTTATGTAAGATACTGACACTGTTCATTGGTCTCTGCCCTCCTGCCACTTCTTCAAAACGTCATTTCCTAGAGCCACTGCCCTCTCCCCAGGCTAGAAAGAAGTCCTTACATTTGGGGGATTCCCAAGCTTAGTTGGGGCTCTTTTGTGTGGGCAGTTACTCATCACTGGGTAGGTATAAAGATGAGGCCACTTTGGAGAATAAGAGGCTGAAAATGGAATTGAAATCTCTAATGCTGTGACAATTTGGGAAAAGAAGCCGGTATACTTAATCAGTGCTGGTATTGAAAACTTGGAGCTTGAAGGATTTTTGTAAACACATCCCAGGAAGTCTTAAAGGTGCTATAGGCTGAAAAGAAAGCCTAAGGAACTAAATTAGAAAGGCTATTTCCCCATCGTGGCCATACCCAGGAAGTGACTGGGACATGGAATTGGAAACAAAACTACCACCCTTTCCCCTGGGGTTCTTTGGAGCCAAGTGTCCAGTCATCTCAAAAACACTCATTGGATAAAGTTAAGGGGTAGTAATATTGATGCATATCAACAAGACACCTACCTTCCCACCCTTCCAGGCTTAGCTCACAAACCCTCTGAAAACTGCCATTTTAAAATGACATCAGATGGTAGATAATCTACAATCTCAGACTATTAGGCTCAGAAGGCAAGATGCTACCTAACAGGTAGGGCTGTGCTGTCCCTCCTGACCAGGCCAGACTCCCAGCTAAGGGGAAATATCTATTCTTTTTTTATATTAATTTATTTTTGGTTTTCAACATTCACTTCCACAAGATTTTTAGTTCCAAATTTTCTCTCCATCTCTCCCCTCCTCCCACTCCAAGATGGCATGAATTCTGATTACCCCTTCCCCCAATCTACTCTCCCTTCTATCTCCCCTTTTCTTATCTCCTTCCCTTCTATTTTCCTGTAGGACAAGATAGATTTCTGTACCCCATTGCCTATATAGGTTATTTCCCAGTTGCATGTAAAAACAATTTTTAACATTTTTTTAAACTTTGAGTTCCATATTCTCTCCCTCCCTTCCCACCAACCCTCACTGAGAAAGCAAGCAATTCAATATAGGTTAGACATGTGTAGGCATGCAAAACACTTCTATAACAGTCATGTGGTGAAAGACTATATTTACTTCCATCCTATCCTGCCCCACATTTATTCTCTCCTTTGACCCTGTCCATCCTCAAAAGTGTTTGCTTCTGAATGCTCCCTCCTCTTATTTGCCCTCACTTCTATCATCCCCTCCCCCTTATCCCCTTCCTCCCTACTTTCCTCTATGGTAAGAGATTTTCATACCCAATTGAGTATGTCTGTTATCCCCTCCTTAAGCCAAATCTGATTAAAGTAAGGTTCACTCATTCCCTCCCACTTCCCCTTTCTTCCCCTCCATTGTAAAAGCTTTTTCTTGCCTCTTTTATGTGAGATAATTTATCCCATTCTACCTCTCCCTTTCTCCTTGTCCCAGTACATTCTCTCTCACCCCTTAATTTTATTTTTTAAATATCCCTTCATATTCAACACACCTTGTGCTATATGCATACACATACACACATATATGTATGTGTGTGTGTATATATATATTCTCTCCAACTACCCTAATACTGAGAGAGGTCTCATAGGTTACAAATATCATCTTTCCATGTAGGATTGTAAATGGTTCAACTTTAATAAGTCCCTTATGATTTCTCTTTCCCATTTACTTCTTCATGCTTCTCTTGATTCTTGTGTTTGAAAGTCAAATTTTCTATCCAGCTCTGGTCTTTTCATCAAGAATGCTTGAAAGTCCTCTATTTCATTGAATATCCATTTTTTCCCCTGAAGTATTATACTCAATTTTGTGGGGTAGGTGATTCTTGATTTTAATCATAGCTCCTTTGACCTCCAGAATAATATTCTTTAATAGAGAGGCTGCTAAATCTTGTGATATCCTGATTGTGTTTCCACAATACTTGAATTGTTTCTGGCTGCTTGCAATATTTTCTCCTTGACCTGGGAACTCTGAAATTTGGCTACAATATTCCTAGGATTTCTTTTGGGATCTCTTTCAGGAGGTGATCAGTGGATTCTTTCAATATCTGTTTTCCCCTCCAGTTCTAGAATATCATGGCAGTTTTCCTTGATAATTTATTGAAAAATGATGTCTGGGCTCTTTTTTTGATCATGGCTTTTGGGTAATCCAATAATTTTTAAATTATTTCTTTTGGATCTATTTTTCCAGGTCAGTTTTTCCAGTGATATTTCATATTGTCTTCTATTTTTTCATTCTTTGGGTTTTGTTTTAAAATTTCTTGATTTTTCATGGTCATTAGCTTCTATTTGTTCCATTCTAATTTTTAAGGAATTTTTTCTTCAGTCAGCTTTTGGACCTCCTTTTTCATTTGGCCAATTCTGCTGCTTTTTAAGGCATTTTTTTCCTCATTGCTTTTTTAAAATCTTTTTTGCCATTTGAGTTAGTCTGTTTTTTAAGGTGTTATTTTCTTCATTTTTTTTTTGTCTCCTTTAGCAAGCTGTTGACTTGTTTTTCATGATTTTCTTGCATCACTCTCATTTCTCTTCCCAATTCTTTCTCTACTTCTCTTAGTTGATTTTCATAATCCTTTTTAAGTTCTTTCATGGCCTGCAAGCAATTCATTTTTTTCTTGGAGGTTTGGATGTAGGAGCTTTGACTTTGTTGTCTTTTTCTGAGTGTATGTTTTGATCTTCTTTGTCACCAAAGTAAGATTCTCTATAGTCTGATTTTCCCCCCACTGTTTGTTCATTTTCCCAGCCAGTTACTTGAATTTTTAGCTCTTTGTTAGGGTAGGACTTTGCTTCTAGAGTGGAGAGTGCACTGTGATAAGTTTCAGAGGCTTTTCACAGCTGTTTTCAGAGATATTTCTCTAGGGACCTGTAAATTTAAAGAACTTCCAAAGTTCTTCCAAGGTTGTATGATCAAAGGAGAGGCATTTACTCCTCTCCTGGTCTATGAGTGACCACAAGAACTCTTTCTACCTTGGAATTGTGAGGAGGATTCCCTCTCCGGTGCCACCACCAGCTCTATCACAGGCTCCTCCTTGCCCAAGGACCAACACCCAAGACTGCAACCCAGATCCAAGCACAGGAAAAGTAAGAGAATCCTGCCTCAGTGCCACCAAAGAGATCCCTGCAATCCCCCTCTGATCAGCTGCTCAATTCCCCCACCTTCTGTGGGCAGAGAACTCCAGAAGCAGCCACTACCACTGCTGCCACCACCCCAAGGCTGGGGCCACACCATGATCCTCTCTCACCTATGCCTGACCTTTCCTACTGACCTTCTAAGTTGCCTTTGGTGTTTGTGGGTTGAGATTTTTTTGGAGGGGCAATTGGGGTTAAGTGACTTGCCCAAAGTCACAGGGCTAGTTTTTGTGTTGTGTCTGAGGCTGGATTTGAACTCAGGTCCTCCTGACTCCAGGGCTGGTGCTCTATTCACTGCGACACCTAGCCACCCCTAATGACTTTTTAAGACTTACCATTCAACCGGTTCCAAATACATCTAACTGAATTATCCTTTAGTCTGTATCATAATTCCATCTTTTCTACAAGAAAATCTAACTTAATTTTCTTACTTCACACTCAGTTCTCAACCCCTTACAATTTCACTTCTATCACAATCAATCAATTTAAGTGGAAAAAAAAAGCCCTTGCTCTCAAGGAGCTTACAGTCTAATGGGGGAAGTTAAAACATAAAAGGAAGCTGAAAAGGGGGGGGGGGTGAAAAGGTATCCAATGAGGGGGTGTGGTGGAGAGGTCAGAGAAGTCCCAAAGTAGTACACAACTAGATGAGAAATGAGGAAAGAGGTGTGTTCTCTGTCCTGAGAATGTACACCCATGTGAATGCAAGTATGACACATAAATCTAATAGTGCCTTTTCCATCCTGCCTTCCTGAAAAGTTGTATGTAATAAATCATGTAGCAATCATTTCTGACAGATGTAGGAGTATCTGAACACTTTAGAATGGAAAACTTCAGCCCTTCTTGATAGCCTATAAATTTAAGTATACAGTAGTTTGTAGTTTAACAGAATCATTGGGTCCTAACCTAAAGAATTCTTGGTAGTTGAATTGAAACATTTATTGAGAATCTATTAGGTTAGGTATGAGCATGTTAACATAGGAAAAGTAAAATCACAACAAGGTTAACTCAAATTTGTTTTGCATGTCTAGATGTATTTGTAATTTAAAAAAAACTTTTCTTCTCAATGAGTAGAGGAGAGAATTTGAACCTTGAAAAAAATAAAATTGAATTAAAGCTGAAAAAAAATTACCAGGCATTAGTTTTATCAATGTCTAATTAACCTTGAACCTTAAATGAGTGGTCCTCACATCAAATGCCATAGATACTCAAAAGAAAGATTATTGTACTCTACTATGAAGGCTTTCTGAGAACATAAACTCCTTACTAGTAGAATTATTTCATTCTTTATACTTTTATCCACAGTGTCAGGCATATAGTAGGTGATTAACAAATGTCAGTTGATGGAGAGGAAGAAATTGATGTTTTGTAATGTAATAATAATAATGGGGGAGAGATTGAAGAGAGCTCTGAATGCCATGCTGAGGATTTTTTTTTAAATATTTATTATAAATTTAATAGTCAACAAAAACAATATATTTATAAAATAAGTACCAAAAGCTTACCCTCTGATAAGGTGCAAAAAAGACAAGCAAACAAAATGCTTTGTGTCCTTTTCCAAGCCTACCAAGGATAGGCAAAGGTATCTTTCCTTTATGTTTTAGGAAATGGGAAAAGACATGTACTGGCTGGTTTGGAGGCAGAAAACTGATGGTAGAGAGGTCAATGAGGAGACTGCTTAACTTGTAACTGATCAAAGCACCTCTAAACTTTGTAAAATTTTGATGTATTCAATCTGTATTCAGTTTGGGTTACCTGCAGCTAGTGCACATGGTTGATTAAGAGGAAAGAGAGAATAAGGACCAGGATCGGAATAGCCTAAAATTGAATTTGGAGTGTTGGTTTAGGTGTTTACCTGCCCTGTGTCAGACTTTGAGTGAATCATTCAATTGACTGAATAACAAAGTTATTCAAACATTTGTCAAGTACCTAATAAGTGCAAAGCTTTGTGCTAAGTGCTGGAGATAAAGATTAATACCTAAACTTCCTTTTCTGAGTTTATAGTGACTTCCCCACCAAAAAAGATGAAAAACTTCTTTGGAGTAACCACTCTCCCCCAGTAACTCCTAATCAGCTCAGGGTTGTCTTCCCCTTCCTGAAAAAGCCACATTACTTAACCTCTAATGCCATGTCTTCACCTTCCTAGGCACTGGATTGGGGACTAAGAGGTCAACCATTTTTGAGACCCAGACAAGTGACTTCCCGAGGTCCCACTGGTGGAAGTGGAAGATCTAAAATTTTGAATCAGAACCTCCAAGTCTAAACCTGGTGTCTACATTCAGACCCATCCTAGAGCCTAAAGTCTTATTTCCCCTCCTCTCTCTTCCCAGCTACACGGTAAGCCTCCACACAGCAGAAGCCATAGGTATTCTTCCTGCCTTCCCCACAGAATAAGGTTGTTATAATAAGGAACTATGAGGGGGCAGCTAGGTGGCACAGTGAATAGAGCACTGGCCCTCAAGTCAGGGGGACCTGAGTTCAAATTTGACCTCAGACACAACACTTACTAGCTTTGTGCCCTTGAGCAAGTCACCTAACCCCAATTACCCTGCCTTCACCCCTGCAAAAAAAGGGGAAAAAAAGAAGGAACTGTAACTAGGCAAGGTGTAAGTGCCCAATAAAAACAGTTCATTGACAATCTTTTCTTCCCTCCTCTTCTCAGATCCAGAGAAATACTGACAATGAATTTTCCTGAATTTGTGCCTTGAATAGATTGGAGTGGAGTTGGAAGAAGTCTGAAGAGTCCCAAGTGTTGAGATTTTTAGCTTCAGGTTTTCTGGGCCTCCTCCCAGGCCTGTACTCACCTAGCTAGGGAGGAGCCTGCCCACCTGAGGCTGTCCCTTACCTGCCCCACCCCCAGCCCTGGGAGGAGCCTGAGTTCACAGTCAGCTGAGCCACTTAAGAGAGAAATACTACTAGAACCTGGGCTCCGGCAGATTTCTTCCAGGCCTCCTTCATCTTTTGATCTGGATTTGGCAGGAGCCAGAATTGGAGCTGGATGTGACCCAAGAACTAGGAGCCCAAAGCCAGAAATTAGGAATCCAAGCTCACAAGGAATCAGCACTACCAGGCGTTTGGGACTACAAACTCTTAAGAGGTTTGCCCTAATTACTGGGGAGGATCGTACGGGCACTCTGAAGAAATTGGTGGCCTCGATCAAGTGCTGGGAGTGTGTGGTCCCCAAAGGATCTTCCGGCCCCTGCCAGGCTGAGCAGTCAAGTCCACTACCAAAGTCTCAGAGAAATTGAGGCAGTCAGTTTGGAAATAAGTGTTTTTGCTTTTTGCTTCTGAATTTTGAACTCCTAAAACTCTAACCACTAATCTCAAACCTCGAACCCTGGTGCTGCCTTCCCAAAAAGATATGGCTGTGGGCAGCCAGGAGCCAGAGCCAACTGAGCCTGTGTCTCGGTCCCCAGATGAAGAGGAGGAAATGGAGAACTTGGCCCCTTCAGCCCCCTGCCCTCCTGAGGCTGCCCCCACAGACAGCAAGCCCTTATTGGGGGCTGGAGCCCAATGGACTCTGCAGCTACTGGAGGATGTGGAAAATGAGTGCCCTATCTGTACAGAACCTTATGGGATAGACAAACATCTCTTGGTGTTGTTGAACTGTGGACATGGACTGTGCCAGCACTGCCTCAACAGGCTCTTGGGCACAGCTCCCAGCACTGACTTAGGCCGCGTGCGTTGCCCATTGTGCCGTCAGAAGACTCCTATGTTGGAGTGGGAGATCTACCAGCTTCAGGAAGAGTTGCTCCAGGCTGATGGGCCTCAACCCCCACCTCCTCCCAGTCCCCCAGCCCTTCCTCCCCGAGGGACAGGGCTCTGGGCTTCCCTAGAGCACCGTTATCACCTTCGAGGGAACCGAGGTTGCCTCCCCTTCTTGCCTTGCCCACCCTGTCTGATTTCGAGGCTCTGGGCCTTTCGTGACAGGGGGCCCTGTGCCCATTGCCTAGTCTTGCTGACAATGCTAGCCCTGGAGATGTTTGGACTGGTACTCATCTTTCTGCCCCTCCTACTGCTTGCCTTGCTTTTGATCCTACTTAACCATCTAGGCCACTGACCCTCCAGCCAGGACTCAAAGACCTTTTGAGGGGGTGGGCCTACTTACCACTCACCAATGATTTGCTCGTCAAAGAAGTACTGACCAAAGAGACTTGAGCTCTGCAACATCCTATCACAGGAAGGATCCTGAACTGACTGAACTAGCATTATCTCTGAGAAGATCTGGGGGACAATTCTTCCAGGAGCTGATGATCACTGATTAGAGGGCTTAGACTTGGATCACAACTCCTTCAGCTGTCCCCTTGATAGTCAAGACTGAATAGGGGAGGAAAGATCTGGATTACTGAACGAAGTAAGTTCACAACCTGGATAATTTATAGAAATGATCATTTACATAAGTGAAAAGAAGTGGGGGGGGGGGAAGAGAAGGCAATGAATACATTGAAATGGTGGGTGTGGAATGGGGCAGTAGGTATGGGCAGCCTGAGTGGAGAGACAAGTGTCCCTCTTAGGATGGAAAGTATAGAGTTATAGACCAGCCAGGTCGCTTGGGAGGAGGGGCAGAAATGTCCTTCTCTGCCCCTCTCCTTGTCTGGAGGCCTCAGATAAGGGCTGTGCAGCTGGTGTTCCCTGAAGGTCAGCCAGGCTTAGGCTTGAAGGTGGGGAAATAGAAACTGCTCCCACCCAATTAGGGTGGAATGTCAGGCCTCAGACTGGTAGATGGGAGATCTCTGGGAAAGAGCTATACTCTGACCATATAGGCACATGCCTCCTCTAACAGGGATATGGCCAGCTGTGGTGAACACAGAATTTAACTGGGTGCGAAAATGCCAGAAGGCACAAATGGACCTGGACTGAATTTCAAGGTGACCCCTTCTGCAGCCACCTAATTCTCCTGGAACTTGTTTCCCACACACATATACACACCCCAGATCATAAAGAGGAGCCCTTAAAAAGAAGAGCCCACAAGCTTTGGAGGCATAGACACAGCAATGCTGGACAGGAGGGAGCAGCAGTCCAGTGTACAGAATGAAGGAGGTGAGAGGCCAGTTGTACCCTCCTCTCATTAAACTACATCTTAAGAACTATATTCACAATGGTGAAAAGCTGGAGTGTGTCCAGAAGAGGGCTACCAGACGTATGAGAGGCCAGGAGACCATGTCATGTGAGAACTGGTTGAAAGAACTGGGGAATGGTTAAACAAATGATGATACATGAATGTAGTGTAACATATCACTGTGTTGTAAGAAACGATGAAGACAGGGAAACATGGAAAGATTTGCCCATCTAAAGCAAACTTAAGTAGGAAGAGTCAAGATAATAATATAGACCAGCAGTTCTCAAACTTTTTGGTGTCAGGACCTCTCTACGCTCTTAAAATTTATTGGGGGCCCTAAAGAGCTTTTGTTTATGTGAGTAATATCCATTAATATTTATTATATTAGAAAGTAAAACTGATAAATTTAAAAAATATTTATTGCTTTAACAATAAACCCTGTTACGTCAATACAAACTGAATATTTTCTATGAAAAAAACTATTTTACAAAACAAAAAAAATTCGTGAGAAGAGTGGCATTGTTTCATATATTGCTGCAGATATCTCTAATGGCTGGTTTAATAAACAACTGGATTTTCATATTTGCTTTTGCCTTCAATCTGTTGTGATGTTGTTTTAATTGAAATATTTGAAGAAAATCCAGCCTCATTCATAGATGTAGTTGGAATAGGGAGGAATATTTTAATAGGCAAATAATGTCTTAATATTATTATGAAAATAGTTTTGACCTTGCAGATCCCCTGGAAGGGTCTCAGGGACCCACAGAGGCCTGTGAACCGTGCTTTAAGAACTGCCGATATACACAACTACAACAATGTAAATGGAAAGAACCACAAAACAATCAAGTATTACAAAATTACAGAGAACATTCATGGCCCCCAAAAAAGGAAAATGAGAACATCCCTACCCTATTCCTTGGCAGAAGTGGGTTGTCCACAGGCATGGCACATCACATATATTTCAGACTTATTAGATGTATTAATCAGTTTTGATGATTTTTTTCACTCCTAATTGCAAGGGACAGAGGAAGGGTAGGGAAGGGGATAGCTGGAGAAACTCTGTTGATGTACAAAACAAAAGACACCGATAAATTTATTTTAAAAATAAAAATGTTAGAACCAGAAGGATCTTCATTAATATCATCTAGATCAACCCCTTCATTTTCCAAAGGAGAAAACCAAAGCCCAAAGAAAAAAAACAACCATTTCTGGGGTCATGGTTGCTGTATTGAAATGTCATTAGGAGGACAGAGCAAGGGCTAATGACTAATGTTTTAGGGAGGCAGTTTTCAAATCATTTCAATTTTCTAAAAATCAGAGCTGTTCCAAATAGGCAGCCTTTGAGGTAGGTGTGCTCTTTCCATCACTGAAAGCACTCAAGCAGATAGTGGATAACACCTTCCCCCAACCCCACCGCCAAGACATAGAAGGGAAGGTGATTAGACTCAATGGTCTCCAAAGTTACTTCCTACAGTGAAATTCAATGGCTTCTGGCTGCATCTAAACTCCTTCTGCCCTAACAGATGCTCTGGTTTTCACTTAAGAAGGTGCAAAATTCAACCAACTGCTTAAAACACTGGCATTAGCATCAGGGAGAATGTACTGGGTGGGTACAGTGCCTGATGTGTGAAAACCAGGCCTGGGTGGGCAGGATTTCCACACTTCCAAAGCAGTCATGGTCCAGCTCCACGTGAGTTATATTGCTGCTTTGTCCCTATATGGTTCTACCCAATCTCCCACCCTCACCAGCCCAAAGACTCTTTTAATTCCCTTTCCCTATCTGAACTCAGTTCCTGCCCCCCAAAGGTAGCCCTATGGTAAAAAGAGCCTGGCCCTGGGGTGCCTAGGGATTAGAGGTGAAGTCCAGTCAGAAAGCATAACCCTATCTAGATTTCCCCCTCTCCTTCAGTGCTGTGAGGTCTCACTAGCCTTAGAACTGGTTCATCCATCTACCTCCCTTACCCCGTCATTACAGCTGCACTGACACCTCCACCCCACCCTTCCACCCTCTTCTCCCAAGTTCAGGCACCGACAAGGTTGGAATTTTTCAAAAGGAGTCTTTACTAGGAAACTCTGGGGCAGAAGGAAAGAAACACAATAGCAGAGAAGCAGATGAGTTTGCAGAGCACGCATTCCTGATCAGAGCAAATATTGGGCCCCAGAGCAGCTAATATGGAATAAGTTACAGATCACCTGCTCCTGGGGGACAGCAAGGGGTGGCAGAAGGAGCGCTAGACTTAGAATTCGATGATTGGGGTTCGAGTCCCTTGGGTAAAAGTCTTGTCACCTCTCAGCCTGTTTCCTCATCTGTAAAATGGGGATAATACTTGCATTGCCTACCTCACAAGGTTGTTGTGAAGAAAACGCTTTGTAAACGGTAAAGTGCTATAGAAATATGAACTGTCCTTAGTAGTAGTTATTGACCTTATTCTTGCCCCTGATGCTGTCTGGGCTGAAGCAAGATAAAAAGGTTTACCACACATGACCCAGGGGAAAGGAGATCAGTAGATCCCTGGGTTCAAGCACAGCAGTGGTAGAGGACCAGAGTTCCAAAACGGGTCACCCAGGCAGAAGAGGAATGGGCTGCTGCAGTCCCTTCCCACTGGGGTATCCTTGGCTGATGGAACCAGCCCAGGCATGTAAATGAACTGAGAGGCCTCTGGACCCAGCTGTCCATGTTTCCCAGGCTCATACCAGTAGCCTAACTTAGCACAGCACACAAATGGAGCCTAGCTGCATGCTGACCTGAGACTCCAGGGACAATGTCTTCATTGCTGGAAGGGAGAACCTGGGACCCAGCCCTGGGCAGAAGGGTTCCTGGGGAGGATGAAGACCTGTTAGGTTGAAGGGGCTGTGGGATGGGACTCATGTGCCCCTCTCCCATGACTACTCTGCTGTAAGGGAGGAGGGAAAGGGGAGGCTGGGGCCGGGGCTTAAGTCCATCTGGGGAGAAGGGTTGTGCTGTCAGAGATGGTTCCAGTTAGCAATTGAAATGGCAACTTTGGCAAAGAGTTTTAATGGCAAAACTGTCTGCAGAGACTCCTCCTTGGAGGGGTGAGGAATGGGAAGCAGCAGGGCAGGGGCAGAAAAGGCTTCTTCCTAGGGGGTTAGCATGGACCCACTTCTAGGAGAAGCAGTTTCAGAGGGCAGGCAAACACCCAGGGAGGTCAGAGGAAGTGAGGATCCCAGGACATATGGACACAGGGAACATCTAGGTTTGCAGTCCTTTTCTGCTGAATCCTCTGGGATGTTCCAGAAGGCTGGCATCAGTCTGTGCCTGGCATTTGGAGGGACCAAGGAGAGCAGAAGTCCTAGCATGGGGGATGAGGGAACAGCAGGGATAGGGGTGGGCACTACATGATAGCACAGGAGGACAGAGGATTCCGGACGTGGCAGGTACAGGCAGCCCCACAGTACTGGCGGAAGGTCTGGTAGCAGCTGCCCTCAGCCTCACCACCCCACTGGCCAGGTGGGGCAGTCAGTGCCTCTGGTGGCAGGCGACTCAAGATGGATGTATTGACAGCCAGGGCAGCCAGTCCATAGTCAGTGAAGAGCACAGTCTCCCTGCGGCAAGTAGGGCAAGAGATGAATTTGTACTTGGGGCAGGACTCATAAAGGATTTGTAGACACTGTTCGCACACAGAATGCAGACAGGAGAGCACACGTGGACGTCGCTGGGTCAGGTTGTATGTGTGCCCACAGGTTGGACACTCCAGAGGCTCCCCAGCTGGGCCAGGCCGTAACACATATTGGTTCACAATGACCTCATCACCTGGAGCAACTCGAGGGAAACCCAGCTCAGCACTGCTCTTCCGGGGCCTCCTGGGTGGAGGTGGTGTTCGAGGTACCCCTTCCAGGGCAGGCACATCCCCCCCACAGGCCTGATTGACAATGATCTCTGTGTCAGAAGGCCAGGCCCTCTTGGGGGCCAGTGCAGGAGCAGGCCTGGGGGTGGGTGTATAGCGGGGGGTACCGGCCTGGAGCTCTGGGAACTTCTCAGGGTGGACGATCTTCATGGTCTCCATCTTGAGGATGACCTGTGGGCCCTTCAGGCAGGACATGAGGAGGCCGGGCCAGCCGCTCGCCTCGGGCCCAGGGGGCGCCGGCATCCGGCTAGTGGCACTTAGGCCGGTTGGGCCCTGGGTTGGGGGTGCTGGTGAGGACCCAGCATCGGGAACAACATCCTGGCACTGCCAGGTTTGGGGTGGTCCCCGGCCACCCCCCTGACTCCCAGGGGCCACGGGTGAGAATGTATGGGGACAGATCTGGGGGGGAGACCCCCCCAGGAACCCCAGCTTCCTCCCAGGGCAAGTCTCAGGAGAAGGAGAAGTGACAGGAGGGGTGGATGTAGGGGAACCCCAAGGTATACGTGCCTCCCCCAGGGCCCCTGCCCTCTCTCTGAGTAGGTATGCAGGAGGCTTCCTCTCTGGTCTGAGTCAGTGGTCCCAGCAGCCAGGCAGCTGGACAGCCAGGCACTCTGTGGTTGCCATGGCTCCAGGGCGGGGTTTCCCAGGGGGGCTGGTTACCTTACCCTCCCACCAGTCATGGGGCACCAGGGAGAAGAGGAAAGAAACTGAAAACAGAGACCAAAGGGTAAAGGAGGTCACCAGGCTGAAGGAGACGTGACCCTAGAACCAACTGCCTGACCCCTGAACCATCCCCATCCCAAAACCTGGGAACCTGACCTCTGACTCCCAACCCCGGTCCAGAAACCTAAGGACCCTTCCCCGCTCCAGCCCAGGTGTGTGCTCCGCCCCCAACGCCCTAGAGAAAGAAGGGGATGGAGAAGGGCCAGGGAGGGGTTAACCGCGTATCCCCAGGCAGACAGACCTCCGGCCAAGGCAGGCCAGAGCCTGTAGGGTCTGGCCGCGATGGTTGCCCCAGCCCCAGGCCGCCCTCCGCCCTAACTCCGGCCCCGTAGGTCACCTGGCTCTGTCCCCGGCGACTCCTATGCGGCCCCAGGCCCGGCCAGCCCGGGCGCGCCTCCGCTGAGGTTATCTGAAAGGCAGAGACAGGGGATGCGCCGCCCGCAACCCGGCTCGGCCCAAGGCAGTTCTCTCGGCACGGCGCGCTCCAGCAGCTGCTCAGGAGGGAGAGAGGCAAGAAGGAGCAGGGCCAGGCGTCTGGGATGCGACGGGAGGATGCAGGGGCCCGGGCCCGGGGCGGGGGCGCGGGCGGGGGGCGCGGCGCAGCAGGCTCAGCTGGGCTCGGCGCGGCGGCGGCGGCGGCGGCGGCGGCAGGTGCGTGCGGAGCCGAGCGCGCTCTGCGGCGGAGACGCGGGGACCGCAGTGAGTGCGCGCTGCGCCTCGCGTCCCCCTCGCTCGCTCCGCGCGGCTGTAGCGCCTCCCCGGGCCCCCGACCTGACCCCGCCCCCAGCTCGCCCAGCCAGACCCTCCTCACCGCCCCCGCATCTCACACCCCCCATTGCTTCTCGTTCCCTCCCCACTCTGGTGTGCCCGCTTCTCATAATAAGAGGGAAGGTGATTCAGGCCCCTCCAGAGAACATGGAGTTGAGATTCTCGGGCTGAGCCCCCACCCAATACACAAACACTCCCCCTACACAAACATTTTTCATCTTCCCCAGTTCCAACAAGAGGCCATCAAGGTCTCGAAGGTTCCCCTCCCCCTCCTTCCAAGGCCAACCTGGAGGTGGGAGGTGGGAATGGTTCACGATCATAGCAGCTGCTGATGCCCAACAGAGAACCCTAACTGTCACAGCCCTGGCTCTTCCATATCTTCTCATCTTCCACGACTGCACCCTTAGCCCTATGAATGAACACATACACACACGCGTACACACGCTACTGGGTGTAACGAATCACATCTAAGTTCCAGCTCCAAGGACTCAAGTTCCCACTCCCAGGCAAGGCCTCAGTCCTGGGGGGGGGGGGTGTCAGCTCCAGGCTCTGGGAGCCAGGCTCTGCCACAGGAAATCCGGGCTTTCTCCTCCCAGGCCACAGGCTTTCCACACACAATGCTGCCTAGGGGAGGGGGAGGGATAACTGGGGGAAATGGGGGACCTGGCCAGTATGGGTTGAAAGGAAATATTTTGTGTGGCTTACTGGGGAAGGCTATTGTATCTCCTGGGATGCAAAGCCACAAGTGACATCAGGCCATCAGAAAAACATTTCTGTACCTCTCACCTGCACTTCTTCCATCATACTTAAATGATCCATTAGCTGAATTCAAACCTGACCCCTTCCCCTGCTCCCCTAGTTGTCTCACAAACATACTGCATGACTCACCATAACCCTCTATTCTCTCTGCAGAATGCTCTTCTGCAGTCTTTTAGTTCAAGCCTACATTTTTTATTTCTGAACTGGGGACTTTGAGACTGGACAGAGGGAGGAGACCACAGATCCTACGGGGTGGTCAAGGAAAATAGCTTCTGAATTCTCTCAGGCCAGCCTGAGAAGAAAGTTTTGCCTTAGGAGACTTGGACCCAGGGAGTCAGTGACTTGTCAGAAGACCCCAGAATCTGTGTTTAGCTCACACATGAGCCATCTAGGAAAAATAAAATTTGAACTGAGAGGAAAAAAGGTAAGCTATCATAGGAATTATAGAGTAATATATAGAGCTGGAATTATGACCTAACCATTCTCCTCCTTTTACAAGTAAATCTAACCCTCTCAGACACACGAACAGAAGCCCAGAGAGGTTAAGGTCCCCCATCTATGATCAACCAACTGTTCTACATCCTCAAACTTTTCAGCCAGTATACCTACCCCTTCCCCAATTTAATTGAAATCAGGTTTTCTTCTAAGGACTCCCTATCTCTTGTAACCTTCATTACAGACACTCCTCCTACTGCCCCAAATTAGAGACCAAGAAAAATGGTCAGCATATCTCTCACTCCCCATCGCATTTCCAGAGCATGTCTCTACCATTAGCCCTGAATGACCTTTTTTCTTCCAAAGTCCTTTCAGCTCCCATATACTTTCCTCTCCCCATTTTGGTGACTGGAACCTTCTGACTTCTAGATCATTGTTTCAACTTTTTCAAAAGTCCTACCCCCCTTAGCCTCTAAACAACTGCTTCTACCTTCACCATCCTTTTAACAATCATAATTTTACCCCTTGTCCCAAACATAAGGCTCCACTTCATCTCTACCCCAGGATGCCTCACTCCTTAAAGGAAGATTATCACTTAAGTGTGTAATCCAAAACCCATTGGCATGGGATTCTTTATCTGGCTAATTGTCTTTCTCTCCAAACTATCTTCTGCCATCATCCTCAGTGATTTTAGTATTCCTGTTGACAATGCCACTAGTAACCTGATTTCTTAATTTATCTACAGTTTCAGTTCCAATGACTTTCTCCACCCAGCAAGGACTTTACAGTCATTCAGAATTATACTATTTCAAAGATTCTAACTTTGGAATTTCACTTTTCAAGAACAACTTTCTACCTCCCTCTCTCTCTCATTCATAACTCTTCATTCTTGTGAACTTCCTTGAACCTTTATAATTCTTCCATTCCATATCCTCTCCTCTGGTTTTATTTGCCTCCATACCCAAGCCTTGATCCCATGGTTTGCCATTAGAATGTATTACTAACTACTATCCTAGGACCTCTTGCCTCCTTGTTCCTGGGTAACCCTTGATATCTGGTTTTTTATTTTGTTTTGTTTCGATTTTTTTTGTTCCAGAGCTACTGAAAGTGCTTGGAGAAATTAATGAAATTTATTAGATCATAGATTTAGTCTTGGAAGGAATCTTAGAAGTACCCTAATCAAAGCCAAAGAATGCATTCTTATTGTCTGTTAAAAATTATAAACTTAAGGTTTTCAAGGAATGTACTTTGTAGGGAACTTTCAATATTTCTTCAAAAATGTTTTGTCAAAATGTATCAATGAATTTAAAAAACAATTCATGGTACATAATTTCAGCTGACAGCTTGACAATCCTGTTCTACCCTTAGCAACTCTTTATTCATTTCCAAAAGCAACAGTTCCTTCTGTCATCTCACCACCAACCGACCATACTGTCACTGTCCACAGTTACAGCAGGTGACTTAGTCTCTTCTCTCTGGAGAGTGTTGAGGCCATCCAGCTGCACTTCTTCAGCTCTCTTTCATTCCTCAAACCTTCTTAGCATCATCACCCTTTCTTCTTTCCCTCTGATCATAGAAGATGAGATGTTTCTAGTTTTCATTATGGTTAGCCCTTCTTCCTGAACCCTTGACCCCATTTCTTCCAGCCTCCTTCAGTACCTTGCCCCAGCAGTCATCCCTTCTCTTTCATGCTTCTTCAATCTCACATTCACCAGTGACATGGACAAATAGTCACTTTAGGAATATCAACTTGATAACTATATGGAGGATGAACTAGAGAGAAGAGAGACTAATTGGGATGATAATTGATAGTCCAGGGAAGAGGTGATGGGATACTGAAATAGGCAGTTGTGGTGTAAATGGTAAGAAAGGGATGGATAGGAGAGATGTTAAGAAGGTAGAATTAGCAAGATTTAGCAACTGATTAGATAGAAGGTTCAACAGCCAAGTGTTGACAGTTCTTAAGTTTTGAATCTGGGTGACTAGAAGAATGGTAATAGCCTTAACAGAATATAGAAATAAAAAGGAAGTGTGGGTCTGAGAGGAGAGAGATTTTTTTGGACATAACGAATTTGAGTTGTCTGTGGTCATGGAGTTGGAGATATCCAGCCAAGCAGCTGGTAGGAAGCAATCTCAAGAGAAAGATAAGGGCTGGTTGTGTAGATCTGAGAATTATCTGCATGGAGATGATAATTAAATTCTTAAGAGCTGATGAAATCATTAATAGAGAAAGAGAGAGAGAGGGTAAAAAAGAATGAAAAGGAGACATCCTGGGACAGAGCCTTGGGATACACCCATGCATGGCAATGGAGGGGGAATGTATGACAGCTTTGCAAAGGAGACTGAAAAGGATTGGTCTGACAGGAAGGAAGAGAACCATGAGGGAGAAGTGTAATAAAAACCTAGGGAAAAGAGGTGCCCCCCAAAAGTAAGGGATGTCTAGCAGTAATATTGCAGAGTATTATTTAATAAATACTGCAGAGAAATCAAGGGTGAGAATGAGGATTGACAAATACCATTGGAAGAAGGAGGAGGAGGAGGAGAAGGAAGAGAAGAAGAAGAAAAAGAGGATGAGGAGGACAAGAAAGAAATCATTTGGGATTTTAGTGTTAGGTGAGTTTATCATTTTATAAGATCTCATCAGTCTTACTTCATCACTACCCTCTGGAGGGTAGGACCATAATCTCCAAACCTTCATTTAAGGAAAAGGGAGAGCCCAGCTCAGACATCTGATTTCTCACCTGGCTTAACTACTTTTTACTTCTCTAATTGACTTTTCCACCAGAGCCCCTCAGGTATCTGTTCTTCCTCCCCTTTCCCCCTAATTTCAGCTTCCTTTTGTGTTTTATCTTCCCCCACTAGACTGTGAGTTCCTTGAGGGCAGTCACTATCTTTTTTTTTCATTTAGCACTTAGTAGGCACTTAATAAATGTTTATTGATTAATTGGAGCACAGTCTTAACACTTTATGCAGATCTGCTTCATTTAAATCCAATTCACTTGCAAGTTAAGACATCAGCCTCCTGAAGTCATTGGTCCTCTTTAAGAACAAAGGAGTGGGGTGGGTAGGTGGTGCAGTGAATAGAACTTGAGCCCTGGAGTCCAGAGGACCTGAGTTCAAATCCAACCTCAGACACTTAACACAAAAACTAGCTGTGTGACCTTGGGCAAGTCACTTAACCCCAATTGCCCTAAAGAAAAAAGAACAAAGGGGGACCAATAATCTGTGAGTAGTAGTAACTGCCCCCTTGGGGACCCAACTGGCCAGTTCTAATTGGGCAATACTGCTATTTCCTCCCTCCTCTCTCTCCTCTTCCTCCTTCCCATCCCCCCTTCCTCTTCTCCCTCTGTCCACATGGAGAGAAAGAGCCTCATGTGTGGGTGTGTATATAAATATGGGTGGGAATATAAATTCACTTATTCTTTGCAATACATTTTGGGATTTGGGGGCTAGATTTTTTTCTTTTCTTTCCTACTTATTTATTATATCATCCCCCCCAAAAAAAAACTGAACGATTAACTCTTTTGTCTCATGTAGTTTTCATTTATTATTTCTTGAAATACAGCTCTGAAAAACAAACAAGCCCATTGGCATTCAAATGGAGATGCTTGACTATGCCTTTAAACCCAAATTACTCTGGTTCTTGGCGATTGGTCAATAATAGTTCCCAGTCCAAGCCTCACTTGTTTATTATTTGGGTTTTAATAGGTCTGAGTGAGTTTAAATAATAATTGCTTCTGTTCTGGTCAGAAATTCTGAGGGTCTTCCCTTCCTGCATGGATTCTTTTGTGAAGGCAAATCTTTTGCTTCAATTCTTACCTAGCCTATAATCACTGAATGGGTGTAGTCTCAGACAAACTGACCCTGGAAAAGACATTAGCTTAAAAAGGCCAAGATTTCCCCATGCAAATTAGGGGCCATCCCTAGTCATCTGGACCTATGTCTTGACACTGGACTCTGATGACTCTAAAGGAGAGTGAGGCTGATAACTTTGCACAGCCCTCACTTAAATCCAATTCACTTTCAAGTCAATACATCACCTTCCTGATGTCATTGGTACTCTTCTCAGAATGAAGGACCAACCACAATAACACCAATCTGATTGATTAAATGATTGTGACTGAAATAGAATCCAGATCACAGAGGTTTGAGAACCGAGTGTGACATGAGAAAGTGAAGGCATATTTTCTTGCAGAAAAGATGGAATAATATAGACTGAAGGATAATTCAAATTAGATAGATTTGGAACTGGTTGAATAGCAGGACTCAAAGGATAGTCATTAATAGTCAATGTCAACTTGGCAGATCCCTAGGAATCTGTGCTTGGTTGGCCCTGTGATGTTTAACATCTTTACCAGTGACTTGTATGAACATATAGATGAAACATATAGATGTGAAAAAAATTATTAATCACTTATTATGTGCCAAGCATTGTACTCTTAGAGAAACAAATATAAAAAAAGACATCTCTTACCTCAAAGAGCATATAATCTAAAGGAGAAAATGATACACATTAGAGAGGTGGTAGCCAGGGAGAAAATATTTTGGTACAGAAAGCTATAGGGAACAGGGATAGTGAATAGAAGGGGGCTATAAAGTAGTAGATTAACTTTATTTGATCATGGTTCATGTTCCCAGAATTGAAGATGGAGTGAATACACATGTCTGTGAGGCTGTTGGTGTAGAAGATATGAAAGAAGAAGCCAAAGAGGAAAGAGAAATTTTGTTTGTGATGGATTCATAAACCAGATTGTAAAGGGTTGAGAAGTGAGTGAGATGGGGGGGGGGGAGGGAAATGGAGGTATATTTACTTGTGAAAAAAGATAGAAAGATGTGGACTATCTGATGTGTCAAACTTACTAAGTTGGCAGATGACACAAAGATAGAAGGGTTAGCTGTCATAATGGATGACTTTCAGGAACCGAAAAGACCATGACAGGCTAGAGAATGAATCTAATAAGATGAAATTCAAGGTACTACTTTTCCTTGCCATTTTTTCCTCCCTACCTGTTCCATTTTGTAATTATAGCTTTATTCTTCCAGGTACTCTTTTAGTCCTTGTAGGGACGGCGTTTTTTTTTTTTTTTCTGAGTCTCTACTTGGATTTTCTGAGGTGTTACCACCTTCTTCTGTCTTCTTCTGGATTTACCCCTGGGATTTCTTTCAGTTCTGTGACTGAGTGTAGACACCTTTTCCTGGCTGTTAGGGTGTGAAAGAGAAGAGAGATCAAGAATGATAGCTCAAAGGGATGGTTGGGTCATGTGAAGGTTTTTGAAGGATGGGGGCAATCTAGCCTGATTTAAACCCAGGAAAGAGCCAGTGAATAAGGAGTGACTGAAAATTAGGGATAGAAAGGGAATAATTTATGGGTAAAGCTGCTGGAAGAGACAGAAAAGATGGTATCAAGGAAGAGTACAAGTAGTGGAGCTGATATTGACCAAAAGAAAAGCTACCTTATCTTCTGAAACTGAAGCATGGGAGAGAATGGCAAATGATGTTGAGGTTATTTAAAGTGTAGAATTGGGAAGAAGAGGGAACTCCTAATAAAGGGCCTAAGTTGTTGGGGGTGGTTCCCACTAAAGTCTATGTTTATATTCCCTGAAGAGAGAGGGAGGGGTGGCTAGGTGGCAAAGTGAATAGAGCACCGGCCCTGGAGTGAGGAGGACCTGAGTTCAAATCCAGCCTCAGACACTTAACACTTACTAGCTTTGTGACCTTGGGCAAGTTACTTAACCCCAATTGCCCTGCCTCCCCCTTTAAAAAAAAAAAGACAACAAACAGAGAGAGGGAGACAAACACAAAAACAGAGATGTAGGCAATGGTGTGCTGAAGCCAGCTTTAACTGTTTGGGCTAATTGCTAAATTTGAGCATTTACACCTTGGAAATAAGCAAACACTACAAATCAGGTCTTGATTTATTGTTTTATTGATTATCTAGACTTAAGAAAGTGATGGAGAAAATGTTAATAAGGTAATCTACACTTAAATGTGCTGTGTACGTTTCTTTTTTTTTTTCCTGGCCGATAAATATTCACTAGTATACCTATGGGTGAAGGTCGTTTGAAAAGAAAAAAGGTTTGAAACAGCCTTTGTAGAAGTGAGTCAACTAGAAAAGAGTATGAGACTTGGTGTGCAACAGTGAGATCTGAGATTCTAACCTCGACAAACGCCAAATAATTTGTTTTTTTCCCTCTAAACTGCCTTCTCTTTCTTTCTGTATATTTTTAGTATTTCACTGACACACCTTTTTCTTTTTTCTTTCTTTTCTCCTTCATTTCCTTTTTCCTTCCTTTATTTCTGCAGTGCTATCACTATCATGTCCCCTCCCAACACTCCCCAAAATAAAAATTAAAACTCTTTTCAACCAAATTAGTATAGTAATGCAAAACAGATCTAAATATTGGCTATGCCTGAAAATGTATGTCTCATTTTTCACCTCTGGTCCATTATGTTTTTTGTCAAGAGGTAGGAAGCATTTTTCATTCTCAGTCCTCTGCAGCTATAGTTGATTATTGAATGATTAGATATCTCTTTTTGTTTGTTTGGGTTTTTGTTTTTTGTTGTTTTTGCTTTTTGTTTGTTTGTTTGCCTTTTTGAAGAGGGGAAGCCAGGGCAATTAGGGTTGACTTGACCAAGGTCACATGGCTAGTGAGTGTTAAGTGTCTGAGTTTAGATTTGAACTCAGGTCCTCCTGACTCCAGGGCTGGTGCTCTATTCACTATGCCACCTACCCACCCTGATCAGATTTCTTAAGTATTTCAAAGTTGTTTTTCTTTAAAAATGTTGTAGTCATTGTATAAATTATTCCCCTGGATCTGCTCATTTCACTGTACATTAGTTCATACAAGCCTTTCCAAGTTTCTCTGAATCCATCAGGGGGGAAGGCAAGGCAATTGAGGTTAAATGACTTGTCCAAGGTCACACAGTTAGTTGTCAAGTATTTGAATTCAGGTCCCTCCTGACTCCAGGGCCAGTTCTCTATTCACTGTGCCACCTAGCTGCCCTCATCACTCATTATTTCTTAAAGTGCAGTAGTATTCCATTACATTAATAAACTATAATTTGTTGTTGGACATCCCCTCAGTTTCTATTGCTTTGGCTATAATAAAAAATGCTTGAATATTACAATGAATATTATATAGGTTCTTTCCCTCGTTCCTGGATCACCAATTCACAACAAAAAAAATGGGGATAATTATAATACTTTACCTCCCAGGGTTGTTGGGTAGATCAAATGAAATAATATTTGTTAAATGTTTAGCACACTGCTTACATAGTAGGTGCTTAATAAATATCAACATGTAAATTTATACACTTGCCAAGTATAAGGGCAAGTGGGGTTTAGAGGAAGTCTGTGAGTCAGAAAGCTGAGGAACTGTCATAGGCAGCATGTGCTGGATGAAGTGAATTTCAAAGACAGGCCACTGTGTGATGGGGAGGTCAGGACCTGGAAGTGGTTGTGAGAGTCAAGAAGCATGCCTTCTCCTTCTCTTGGCCTAGTGTGTCATGACACACATGAGAGAAAGCACACCCAAGATGGTGGCCAGAAATACAGTGCTTTCTGAGGAGAGAGGGGAAAGGAAGGGAATAAACATTTAGATAATATCTGCTATGTGCTAAGCACTGTACTAAATCTAAGAGAGCCTGTGATTTTGAAGAGAGAGTGTGAAAGGAAGGGGAACATGGGAGCAATAGGGCTACCCTACGTGGATATGAGGGAGAAGAGAGTGGTGGGAAGGAAAGGGTGCTTCCCTAAATTTTCTTTGATTTTGAGTCACAGGGATTCTGAATAGAGTGTCTATCAAAGGTTATGCTCAGTTGTTATTACTTAGCACTCTTTTCATTGTTTTTTTTTTTAGGGGGGAGGGCAGGGCAATTGGGGTTAAGTGACTTGCCCAAGGTGACACAGCTGGAAAGTGTTTAAGTGCCTGATTAAGTGCTGTATTTGAACTCAGTTCCTCCTGACTGCAGGGCCAGTGCTCTATTCACTGGGTAACCTAGCCATCCCTAGCACTCTTTTCTTATTACAATATCTTTCTTGCAAAGCTCATTTACTCCCCACTTCCCTCCAGCTACAACTAGCCCATATTACTGAAGACCTAACTTGCAGGTTTTTATCATCCATCTTTACCTCTCTTTGAAGCTCCAGAATTTCCACATGCCTACAGGAAATGAGATCATATTTGTAAAGTGTTTAGCTCTGTGCTGGGCTTATAGTAGGTGCTTAATAAATGTTTGCTTGTTTCCTCTCCTCTCTCCACCTCTAATTCAACATGCTCAAAACTGTATTTGTTATCTTTTCCTCTAAACCTTCTCTCTGTCTTACTTCATTTTTCCCTCCGTGACACTACCATTCATATGACCTTGGGATTATCTTTGCCTCTTCCAATTTGGTACCAGTTTCTATCAACTCCATTTCTACAATATCTCTCATATACAGGTGTGTGCTGGTAAATGTTTAACACCCGGCTCTCTGGGGGGAAAATTAAGGTGGAATACACTTTTAGGTTAGTCTTAATTACTAACATTTTCTCCATCATTTTCTTAAATTTATATAATCAACAAAACAACAATCAAGCTCCAATTTGTAGCATTTGCTGAGTTCTGCAGCATAAATGCTGAAATTTAACAATTGGATGTCCCGATCCTGTAAGAACTATTTCCAATACATCCCTGTGTCACATCCCTCCCCTTTGCCCTATTCTGTCATCTCTCTACTTTCAGTCCTTATTGCAATTATCCTAGAATACTGAAACGCTTCCTAGCAGGTCTTTTGATCTCCACTGTCTCCCAACTCCAAAGCATTCTTTATACAGAAAAATCTAAAAATTCTGGCAGAAAAAAATCTTTCTTACCCATAGATCTCATGATGTTACTCCTGTGCTCAAAAACCTTCAGTGAGCCCCTGTTGCTTCCCTTCATGCACTTCTGCCTAACAATTAAAGTCCTAATTCCACCTTGCCTTTCTAACCTGAGATCTTCCTCTTTAGATCTCATACAACACATCATTTTGTAAATGTCCTATGCACCATGTAACATTGTTTATTATTAGCTGTGTTGGTATTCATCCCCCTATTATACTATAAACTCCTTGAGGGCAGGGATTGTGTCATCCCAGCTCTTTGGCATAGTGTTCAGTACTTTGTAGATGCTTAGCCAATGTTTGTTGTTTTTTTGTTAATCCTAGAGCCTAGAGGCAAGAGATGGCCATCAGGACCAAGATTGTTTTACTGGGGTTAGATAAACTGAGTGTCTAGCAGACTGAAGTGTGTATATGGGACTGGAGACTGGGAGTCTGGATCCCTAAACTTTGGTCCTGCCTCTGATACTCAGCTATCAGAGTCTTAATCTCCCACTGAGTCTATTTTTCCCTCTTTCAGTGAGAGCTAATGTCTGCCCTAAATATTCTGTCCTCTTTTTAGGCTGGCAGAAGATGCTGTAATGGGAATGGGCAGAGACAGTCCTGAAGGATCCTCCCTTAGAAAGGCCCAAACTCCTCAAGCTCTTGATCAGCTCAGGATCTTTTTCCTTACTGGTATCAATAGCATCTTGTAACAGTCAGTTAACAAAATCTGGAGTCTTTAGACAGATTGAGACTAAGTTCTGTCCCTTGGAGAGCTCACATCCTTTGTGGTACAGGCAATAAGTCTTACAGGAGCTCAGACAAGGAAAAGATCACTATGTGCTGAGGAAACATAATGTAGTAGAATTAGCACTAGAAGACAGAATTTGAAGGTCATAGTTGGAGTCCTGACATTGACAGCTTCCTAGTCATATGACTGTAGACATAGCATTTGGCTACATCAAGATTCCCTTGTTCTGGCTCTACCACTCAGATTCTGAGACTCTCTGCCTCAGTGTCTTTTTCTTTAAAATAAGGATAATAATACACTATCTATTTCACAGGGTTGATAGGCATTTTTTTTAACCCTAGAGAGATATATAAATTTTTTTTAACCTTAGAGAGATACTGAAATGTAGGTTATCATTATTCACAAAGGGGTTGTAAGACAAAAACCTTGCCGGACAGGCAGAGAGAAGGAGAAAAGAAATTCTATGTTAGAAGGAGGACACAAATGAGAATAGATGAAGATGAGTCCCAGAAAGGTTAAGTGATTTACCAAAGGTCATACAGGTGAGCCTGGGTTGAGATTTAAACCCAGGTCCTTTGATCCCAAATCTAATGCTGTTTTCATTTTGCCATTTCATTTCTGCCCTTTCTCTATTATAGGGCTGCTGTGAGGACCAGTCAGTCAATGAGCATTAACTACCTACTTCGTGCCAGACGCTGTGCTAAGCTCTGGGGTTACCAAAAGAGGCAAAAGACAGTCCCTGCCCTCAGAAATCTCACCATCTAATGGGAAGAACCAGCAAATATGTAAAAACAAGCTATATGCAGGAAAAAAAAGAAATAATTAAAAGAGGGAAGGCACTAGAATTTGAATGGGGTTGGAAGAGGCTTTCTGCAGAAAATAGGATTTTAGATAGGGCTTGAAGGTATTCAGGGAAGCCAGTAATCAGAATGGAAGAGGCCTTCCAGGCATGTGGGGCAGCCAGAGAAAATGTTCTGAGTCAAGAGATGGAGTATGTTGTCTGTGGAAGTGTAAGGAAACCAGTGTCACTAGATCAAAGAATATGTCAGGTGGTAAAGCGTAAGAAGAATAGAAGGGGAGGGGAGTAAAGGACTTTGAACACCAAACATATTTTTATTAATTTATTTATTTTTAGTTTTCAACATTCACTTCCATAAATTTTAAATTTTCTCCCCCTCCCTTCCCCAAATGGATTGCAATCTGATATGGGCTCTAAACATACATTCCTATTAAATACATTTTCACAATATTCATGTTGCATAGAAAATTTATAGCAAATGGGAGAAACCATGAGAAAGAAAAAAAAATAGTCTGCTTCACTCTGCATTCAGACTCCATAGTTCTTTCTCTGGATGTGGATGGCATTTACCATCCTGAGTCCTTTGGAATTGCTAAAGCAATTCCTTGAGTTGCTGAGAAGGGCTAAGTCTATCAAAATCGGTCACTGCACATTGTGGCTGTTTCCAAACAGAAAATTTTTGCATTTGATTTCTGAGGCAATAGTGAGCCACTGGAGTTTACTGAATCCCTATTCACTTAGGTGACATTTTCAGACCTATACTTTAGGAAAAACACTAGTGATTGGAGACTGGATTAGAGGCAGACCGACCAGCAGGCTATTGCAATAGTCCAATCATGAGATGATTAGAACCTGCATCATGCAGTATCAGAGAAGGGGGTTTGTTGTCATTCAGTCGAGTCTAGCTTTTTGTGATCCATTTGGGGTTTTCTTGGCAAAGAAAATTAAGTGACTTGTCATTTCCTTCTCCAGACCATTTTACAGATAAGGACACTGAGGCAAACAGGATTAAGCGACTTGCTCAGGGTGTCTGAGGGTGGATTTGAATTCAGGTCTTCCTGACTCCAGGTCTATCCACTGTGCCACCTAGCGGTAGAAGGGTACTTATTAGATATTGCAAAGGTGAAATCGACCAGCCTTAGCAACAGATTAGCTATAGGGTGGGGGTGGGGGTGAGAGATAGTGAGTTAAGGAAGACAAAATGAGATAAATGGCTGCAGAGACCCGAGTAAACTGTACTATAGAAATATCCTCCATTCCTATTATTGATGGCTGGCTGTTCTGGTCAGGTGCTAGGCCTCAGCAGGGCTGAAATTTCAGTCGTGGAACAGAAGAGAAGAGCCAGACACACAGTGCATGCAAGCTTCACCCCTGGCTATTGTTCCCTGTCTGAAGGAGTCCCCCTCCCTCCCGCCTCCGGGGCACAGTACAGCACCTGGCACATAAAAGGAGCTTAAAATAAATGCTTTTTTTTTATTCATTCATTCCAATGCCTCTAGTAAGGCTTCCATAGTAGGAAAGGTTTTTAGAATCCAAAAGGCTTGACGAAAGAAAGGCCCTCTCTGGGTATTGGTTTCCCCAACTGTATAACTAAAAGGCCAGATAACCTCTAAGAGGGGTCTGCTAATGCGGACCCCATCTTCCTGCCCCTCCTACGCACCCCACTGGATGGTGGCCTCCCAGAAATGCAAACCCCACCCACAGTAACTCTGCAAAGGCTTGGCGTAGGCCGAAGAACCCGCCCCGGCCCGACTTGAGGCCTTAGATAGGTGCGGGCCCTCCCGCTCCGACAACAAGGCTTAATTAGTTCCACCTTCCCGTCCCCCCAACCCCACCCCCGCCCTTCCCCGTAGGCGCTTCCCCTCTCGTTCAGAAGTCTCCCATAGACTCCCACAAACCGCGACCCTTCTAGACTCCCAACTGTTTTCCCTCAAGTCATACATAGAAGGGACAGGAGCATCTAAGATGAGAACCTATAAGCGTCAGAGAGAGGGCGGGGGCAAAGTGGAAGTGTGTCCTTGACAGAGTGGCTTCTGGGAAAGCGAGTCGGCTTGCGCGGAGGCTTCTGGGGAATGAAGTCTCAGTCCCTGAGACTTTCCGCAACATTCGCGCTGCTCTCCTCCTGCGCAAGCGCACAGAGAGGTTGGGCACGTAGGGTTCTTGTTCCTAGAAGATGCAAGACTGGCGTTTACCCCTTGGGGGCGGGGTGAGGCTGGGAAATTGTGCGGTGTGTGCCTCCCACCTGCGGAGGGGGTGGGGGGTGGGGGGGGACACATTCCTCCTCCTAGCCGGTGCCTGTTTCTGAGGTATAAAGGCTCACACTGAAATGTAATTATCGGATCTCCCAGTTCTGTGCTAGCTAGCCCCAATACACCCCTGCGCCCGGAAACAAGCCAGCCTAGGGCTGTCCTTTCTTCCCCGTTCTAATATCACCCCCAAGCTTTAGGCTGATTCCCTCCTCATCCTGAATCAGTGACCCTCTGATTCTGGGGCTGCCCCTCTGACCCTGACCCTCCATCTTGGGACTGATTTTCCCCCATTTCCTTATCCCTCACCTCCTGAGGCAGACCCCTGAATTTTGGGTTTATTAGTACCTAATCCAAAAGTTGACCCCAGCCCTGACTGACCCTGGATCTGACTCCTCTCACAATGAAGCTGCACTTCCCTGCCCCGCCTTCACTTTGGGCCTGATTTCTTGACCTAACTCTTGGGCTAACTCTGGGGCTGACATCCCCCTGACCTTGACTGACCTTGCAGCTGATTCCTCTCACAATGGAACTGCACTTCCCTGCCTCCCTTCCCCTTTTGGGCCTGATCTCTTGACCCTAAGACCAACCCTGGTGCTGATCCCCCTGACTCTGACAGATCCTGGAGATGACTCTTCTCAGTAGGGAACTGGTCTGCTTGGAATATCATGTTTGTGGGGATCCTCCCTATTTGAGCTGGGAGGATTTCCTAGTGGTTTTTCCTCCTCCTCCAGATGAAGGGTGGAGACCCCCTGGGGAGAAGGACTAGGTGGTCCTGAGGGTTCCATCAGTCTGTGCCTTCTCAATCTTCCAGGGTAATGGAAGCCTTTGGTAATTCCTAAGGGAGGTCCCTTCTTCCTTGCGTTTGACTCCTTCCCTTCCTTCCCTTCTCCCCCTCCATTCTTCTCCCTCCCAGTCCTCCTCCCTCATTAGCCTCTCCCATCCTTGTCTAGCTGGCTAAGCTTCATTCAATTGTCTTCTCCACCTAGAGGAGTTAACTGGGTGGGCTCAAGGTCTGTGGACTGATGAAGAATGGCATGCCAGGGAGGGGCTGGGGATGCCTTAGAAGTGAGCCAGCTCTGTGGGTCACCAGAGACCAAGGACCTGAAGGGCAGGAAACCCCTTCTGTGCTGAACCCACCCTATCAGACACTGATATAGGGGAAGACACACCTGATCCCTTAAAGGAGAGCTGGGAGCAAGGGTTGGCAGAACCGAAGCAGAAAAGGATCTCTCTCTCTTCTGAACTCAACTCTGAGCCCCCTAACTCTGTATTCCTAAGATTCCTGAACCCACCTTCCTGAACCCCACTGGGTTTCCTCTGCTCCGCCCTGGCCCAGCCCCTCCCAGGACCTCCCCCGCCCTCCCCCAAAGGGAAAAGGAGGAGGCCCCACAGAGTTCAACTCAGCAGACACCTATCCTGATCCCAGAGTGTCACACGGGACCGGACCCACAGAGAACACTTGCCTGTTTCAGCGGAAGGTAGGTTCATGAGCTTGTCTGTGTCTGCTCTCTCTGGGACTCAGGCCAGATGCTTGGGGCATCCCTGGGGTTACTAAGCTCTGAGAAGAGGGTGGCGGTGTTCTCCCTCTCCAGGACATTTCTGCCCCGGTGAGTGGCTGAGGACATGGGAACACAGGGGGAAGCTGCAGGTCAAGAACCTTACCTTGGGAGCTAGAAACTCTTCTCTGTGTAGACTCCACATACTGGGGGAGTGCGGAGGGGGGATGCAGGGGGAGGAAAGGAGAAAGTGGTGTTCTCTGTTGAGGAACCAGATGCTCTGTTCACACACTGTCCAGTGCAGGACTTCAGCCTGTTTCTTAGTAGCTCTAGATTCCTAGCTCTCATCTCTGACTTCCTTATAGAGCCTTGTCCCATGGAGGTAGAGTGAAACTCAGAGATTTGAGGAGCATTCCTCATAGATTGTCTAATTCATACATTGTCATACCTGCACCTGTATGCTGTCATACTCATATATCCTATTCTGTCACACAAGCTGTCACACTGTCACACAATCTTGTGTGGTCCAAAATTCACAAACATACAATCACATATACAATCACACATACACATGCATACGCTTTTATGCTCAGATACTTACATGATCTGTCTTACAAAGCCGAGTGGTTCTACTGGGAGAGTTAAGGTTCTGGTCAGGCTGGGAGCCCTTATGAGCAACTTGGGTCCTGACTGGGAGTTAGGTCTGTCTCCAGGTCTGGGAAGCTCTGATCTGGCTGCCCTTCCCCCTCTATACTGGGTAAATATTTGTGTCCTTCCTCAGCAGGGCCAGATCAAACTGCTCCTCCCTCCCTCCCTCCTTCCCTGCCACTTTCCAGCAGCTCCATGGACCCCCTTGAATCTGTGGTGAAGAACCCATACACCAGCATTAACATCCCCCGCGCCCACCTTCGCCCAGACCTAGAACAGCAGCTGGAACAAAGCCAGGACACTCCATACCCTGGGGCCAGGCCTAGCTCTGCACCCGCTAGCTCCCTGCCAACAGTGGGTGGGTGGACCCAGGAGGAAGCCAAAGGAGGGTCTCAAATGCAGACTCAGGCATCTTGGCAACAGCCAGGGAATCCTTACGCTGGCTTGCAGCAGACATCAGGGACCACAGAGCCACCTTATACAACTGTTCCCCCTGCACGGCCTGGAGACGACATTGCCCATCACTGCTGCTGCTGCCCCTGTTGCCGTTGTTGCCGCTGCCCTCGCTGCTGCCGCTGCCACCGCTGTTGCTGTGTGGTCTCTTAGCTCCTCTGAATACCTAGCCCAGAGGAACCCAGACTGAAGGAGACCTATACCATGATACAGCTGGGCTTGTTGTCATTCAGAGGTAAGGAGGCACATATGCTGGGTGGCTCCCTCTTGGATGCCATTAAGCCACCTCTGGTCAAAGGAACTGGAACTCAGGACAGAGGCTGAAGTCATTAGGATCTGAAATTTGAAATCATCTTCCTATCTCCCTCCCCAAGTCACCCATCATGACAGGACAGAGCCCTGGGCAGAATCAGGAATCACAGAATTTCCGAGTTCAGATGAACCAAAGAAATCAGAGTCCAACCTGTACCTGCACAGGATTCCTCAGTATTCTTGATAAATGGGAATTTAACTGCTGCTCAAAAATCACCTGTGGCCAGGAGGTCACTATTTGCCGGAGGAGCCCATTCTGTCTTTGGCCAGCTCTGATTGTTACATTAAATGGAAATATATCTCAATATAGCTCCATCTATTGATTTTAATTTTACTCTTTGGGGCCAAGTAAAACAAGTCTGATTCCCTCTTCTCCATCACAACTCTTCAGACATTTAAAGACAACTGTCATGTCCTTCCAGGATTGTTCTTCTCTTCTCCAGGGTAAACAGACCTGGTTTCTTCAACTGATGATAGTACATCATGGTTTCCAGGCCAGTTTGCCTCCTCCAACGTGTTAATGTCCTGTCTAAAACGTGATACCAGACCTGAATACACTGTTGTTATCAGATTTGGGAATGAGTCTGGGGTGGTGGTGGGGTGAGGGGGGGAGGTGGGGGATCCTATCATGAGAAGCTTGTTAAGGGAAGATCTCTACCTAAAGTGGAAGAAGGTATTCAAACCTCCCCTCAGAATTGTGGTAGCCTAACCCTGTGCCTATTGAAAGCCTCACAGACCTAGGGCAAGCCATCAACACTGGCGATACTCATTACTGCTCACTATCTAACCACTAGAATCCTGAACCAGTGGTGGGAATGAGAATGATTTCTATCCTCACACAGCTCCACCCCAGAATCCTATCGACCCATACCCTACCTCACCTGGACTAAGGCATTTGCATCAAAGACCAGGCCCAGGGGACTCCTCACTTCTTCACTTACCCCTGTTGTTCCTTTGACAATAAACCTAAATAATTTGTTCAGCTCTGTCTTCACCACTGCTTGGCTTGATTATCCAAAGACTGGATAAAGCTTGGAAGGTCTGGGCTTGGGGTCTAGGGTCTGGGAAGGTTCACTTGGAACTTTAGAGAGTTATAAGAATTAGGTTTATGATCAGAGAGGAAGGGATTCTTGGGTTTGAGAAATATAGCTCATATTTGTATAGCACTTTAAAGCTTGCAATGGGCTTTCCTCATTACAGCCTTATAAGGTAGAGTAGACCAAGTATTATTATTCCCATTTTAAAGATAAGAAAACTGTGACTGAGGCACTGTGACTTGCCTCACACATTGGGTCACGTTGTTAGTATCTGAATTGAGAATCACACGCCTCTCTCCTGATTCCAAATCCCCCGTTCTCCGCAATCACACTCCTCTATCCCTGCTCTTCAACCTTGCTTCCATTTTGACTAGGGGTGTATCAGCCTGAATCTAGAGGTGGATTGAGGGGATGGCCAAAATTCTTCGTGTCATTAGGCAGCAGCTCAGACCCACAGTCTCAGCCACTGTTTCTTTTCCACTAGATGGCTGGCTAGGCAGTAGAAGCTCTGAGGACGGACCCTGTTCACCTCCATCTCCTCTTTCTTAACCCCAGGTCTCTTATGCTTGGCTCTGCCCTGACCCTGTGACTACAGTGCCTTTGGCCTAATCTTATAACCTGTCTCTTAGCCTTGGACCCAGCAGTGAGGAAGGCATTGGAGGTTACCACCCATCTACTATGAGGAAGTAATGGGGCTAGTGTCCAACCAGGGCCAATATCTAAAACTTGGCATATGAATATGGATGAAGAACACATGTATGGAGTGTCAGACTCACCAGGGAAGACTAAGATAGCACAGACCAGAGGCCCAGGGGTCCCAGAATACAGAAGTGAATAGAGCTGGGTGAGGTCAGTCTTGGAAGGCTTTCTGAGGGAGGTGAGTTTTGTGCTGTAGTCTTGGAGAGAAGCTTTCACATTGCTGTCATTAAGGTCATGAGGGAAAGAGGTTTCCTAATGGTGAGGAAGAACAGAAATTAGCAAGCAGGAGTTGAAGGACTGAGCATGCAGAAGCCAGAGTAGAACCTGGCTAGGTCAGTGACTCATCTTTTAAATCCTTGGCCTGGGTGGAGAATGATTTCCTAGTTTCCATCGAAACCTTGGTTTCCTCTGACCCTACAGTCAAGTGGTCCCACCCGTTATCAGCCTCTGCTTCATACACTCTCCAGTTCCCACCATCATTCCTTCCATACCTACCAAAGTGGGCCTAGGACCTACTTTCAAAGGTTGAAAGAAACCTTAGAGATCATCTAACTGTACCCTCATTTTACAAACAGAGAACCTGAGGCCTGAGAAAAGTAAAATCACACAGATAGTGTTGGTGGCAAAACCCAGATTTTTTAAATTTCAAATTCAGTATTCTTTTCCTAGAGAAGACAATCCTAGGGCATCTATGCCCCCTGGTTGGTGAATTACCAAATGAGCACCCCTGTATGCCTATCTTCAACATAGTCAAGAAACTCAGGAAACATGGAGAAGTATGAAGGAGACTATAGTTCTGAAAAGAGAAGTTACTCATGTGAAGCATCAACTAGGACAGTATGGGACTGAATTTTGAATTGAGCAGACCAGACAATGAGTGCAGTGAGAGCCAGGGAAGTAAAGGAATGATAGAAATCTTCTCTGACTCCTGCATGATGGTGGGTCTTGAACTGCATCTTAAAGGGAAAGAAACAGAGGCAGAGAAGGAGGAGAAGAGACAGACAGAAAGAAAGAAGAAAGGAAGGGCATTACAGCAGGGATAAAAATAGCCCTTATCATCATCATCATCATCATAATAGTTCATAGTTATAGCACTTACTGTGTACCAGGAGGCAGCAGGATAGAGTGCTGGGTCTGGAGTAAGGAAAACCTGAGTTCAGATCTGGCTTCAAACACTCACTAGCTGTGTGACCCTGGACAAGTCACTTAACCTCTGTTTACCTTAATATTCTGGAGAAGGAAATGGCAAACCAATTCAGTATCATTGCCAAGAAAACCCCATGGTCATTATTGGTGTATTATGTTCCAAAGGGTCATGAAATGTCAGACACGACTGAACAGCAGCTATGTGCCAGACACTGTCCTAAGTGCCTTATAATTATTATTCCATTTGATCCTCACAATGGCCCTGGGAAGTAAATGTTATTCTTATTCCTGTTTTACAGATGAGGAAACTGAGGCAAACAGATTCAGTGACTTGCCCAGGGTCACACAGCCAGTCCATGTCTGAGATTGGATTTGAACTCAGATCTTCTTGACTCCAGGCCCAGCATTCTATTCACTATTTTAGGAATACAGGGTATGCAAAAGGAATGCTGAGAGATGAAGTTGAGTGTGTAGCCAGATCACAGAAGGCCTTGAATGCCAGACTTGGGAGTTTGGACTTTATCCTGTGAGCAATGAGGAGCTGCTTACATTTCTTGAGTAGTAAAAGAACACCATGGAAGTAAGATTTGAGAACAATTAGTCTGACAGGACACACAGGCTAGACTGGTCTCTCCACATCTAACAGTCATCAGGAAGCAATCACTGCCCAGAGGTGCCTGGTATGTGTGAGCTATTCACTGTGTATGACCCAGGTGTCAGGAATCTTCATGGATCAGGGCCCAGAAGACAGACTCATACCTGCTCTGCAAGCATTATTGAGAAAGCACTAGCCTTTCTTCCCCCCTACAAACATACATCATTTTCTCCCACCATGATCTTGGGTGCCCCTTTTCTGCCTGCCTTTCCCTGGTCCCCATGGCCCATTCACCCAACCACCTTTCTAGGCAGGAACTCCCTTCTCACCCTCCACCCCCCAAGCCCAGCCTAGGAGAGAAGCAGCCCCACCCAGACTGAGCCACAAGAACTAGTCAGACCAGTTTGGGGAGATTTTGGGGGCGGGCTGAGGGAGGGGAAATGGGGGGGGAATAAGGAAGGAGAGACTGCCCTCCCCCTTCACTTTCTGCCAGATTCAGAGCAAAGTTGGCTCAAAGCAACTCTTCAGTTCCCACTACAGAAACTCCTCGAGTTAAATTGAAACTCTGACTTAGAACCTAACCTTGACCCTACACCAATCTGTTTTGGAGCAAGAGCACCGAATATGATCTCAGGAAGGGATGGCCAAGATCAAGGCTCTGGGGCTACCCAGAGCTGACCCATGTTCGAAAGCCAAGAAGTAGTGTGGTGTATTGCTTAGAATCAGAAGGGGACTCAAGTTCTATCTCTAACATTAGTTATGTGATCAATGAGCAAGTGACCTTAACCTTTCTGAGCCTTGGTTTGCTCATCTGTAAAATGGGTATGATGTTTATCCTAGTTACCTCATGCATTTATTGTCAAGAAAGAACTGTAAGGGGCGGCTAGGTGGCACAGTGAATAGAGCACCTTTCCTGGAGTCAGGAGGACCTGAGTTCAAATGTGGCCTCAGACACTTAACACTTACTAGCCATGTGACCTTGGACAAGTCACTTAACCCCAACTGCCCCTCAAAAAAAGCAAAATAAAAAAAGCTCTGTATATAACAGCAATGTTGTACAACGATCAACTTTGATAGATTTAGCTCCTCTCAGCGATACAACTATCTAAGACAGTTCCAAAAGACTCATGATGGAAAATGCTATCGATATCCAGAGAAAGAACTATTGAGTCTGAATGAAGACCAAAGCATATTATTTTCTCTCTTTTTTTTTCTTTCTCGTGGTTTATTACCTTTGGTTCTACTTCTTTACAAAGTGATTATTATAGAAATATGTTTAATATCATTATGCATGTACAGCCTGTATCAGATTACTTGCTGTCTTGGGGAGGGAGAAAAAATTTGGAACTCAAAATCTTATAAAAGTGAATGTTGAAAACTATTTTTACATGTAACTGGAAAAAATAAAATACTATTAAGTGGGGAAAAAAGAAAGCACTGTATCACTGTAATATATTGTTATATCGTTATTCACCACCTGACCCTGTCTACATGTTAAGGGGATATGCCCCAGTCAGATTCAGCTTTTAACGTGGTCGTCCATGACCCCTCCACATGCTCCACATCTAACTAATGCCTGCTCTGGTGTCTTCCCCATTACAACCTTGCCATTCACAAGCTCTCCCATCATACTGCATAGAGTGATAAATGGAAGGTTCTGCTGATTGTGTTTTTCCCTCATTCAGGGGATCAAGCAGGGGCAGGCAAGCAGAAGGCCCTAAGACTCCTTATCTCTTGCAGGGCCATGTGTCTGGGAGCTGTGGTGGGAGATCTCATTGCAGGGCTTTTGTGACTGAAAGCGGAGCTGGCTCATCCTGAGCTCCTAGGTAGTAATGTGAGCCCCCACTGGGGGAGGGGGAGCCCTGGGCACCTTGGGTACCCATCAGACTCCCTGGATTCTGGCCCCGGGGCCGGACACATGCAGAAGCACAAGATCCAGACCAGTGGTCAGGGAGCAGGTAAGAGCTGGGAGTGGAGCTGGGACCAGGACCAGGGAAAGCAAGAGAGGGAGGGAAGGAAAGGCCTGGGAGCTGGTGTCTAGGAGAGACAGAAATGAGAGAGATGGAGGCAGAGAGGCTCAGAGGTTGGGCCTACAGTCAGGAATTGTCTGATACTACAACAGTACTATAAAGTGGGGGGATGGGGAAAGATTGATCTAGATTGAGTTATAGACCCATGCCCTGGTCCCTCATCAGCTTTGTAAATACCCTAGGCTAGAGAACTGGGCTGCTCAAGAAGTCTCTGAATGGGCCAAAGTAACAGATGATTCCAAAAGTTTGTCTCTCGGTTGGCCTTGAGTGGGTTGCCTAGAAAGGTAAATCTCCTCTGCCCCCAGCTCCCTTCTAGGCAAACCCTAATTATGGGGGAAATGAGTTCAGGGACCAGAGACTCAAAGCATCAGCTGGAGGTGAAGCTACTAGAGACTGGTAGACAAACCCCCCCAGACACTGCTCTTGGGCAACATTCAATGAATGGCCTGAGGCTCTAGCCCTGTCCAACTGAGGGGAGACTAAAGAGAGACATACTGAACTGAAAGGTTGAGACCTTGAGGCACTGGGTGAAGGAGAGAGACAAAGAGTCCCAGGATCTGAGCGGAACCAAATAGTCTAAAAGCCACTAAAAGTGGCCAAAAGGCCAGCGGTGAAGAGTGAGTCAGGTGGGAGATAAGCCTTTGGCACCTAAAGTCCTCTGCTAAGATCCAGGAAGCATAAGACAGAAATATATTCTTCAGTTTAGGTCTTTGGAGGAGACTCATAAGGGAGAAGCTTGTTGACTTAGGCTACAACTAGCCATTCTGACACCTTGGGCAAAGCCAGTAGGAAAACTTCAGGGAGTAGCATCAGGATAAAAGGGCCCAGGCACCAAGCGCTGGGGGAGGAGTGCAGTGGGACCACTGGAGATCCCAGCGTCTAGTGAGAGAGTAGAGGTGGCTACCCTGCCTCTATGGAGGCCCATGAAAAGGTCTGGCAAAAAACCGTGGAGTACAAAAGCACTTCAGTGGGGATGAAAGGAGAGAGGGTTCTCCTATGGATGTCAAGTGCCATGAAGGAAAAGCGCAGTCATTCTGCCCTAGTCAGGTTCTCTTGCTGGATTTCCCAGAGGGTTCTGGGGATCTGAATAGTGTAGAGGAAGGACTCAGAGGGGGAAGACAGACTCGTGAGCTTTAATGTTAGTTCAGTATTTGGGAGAATCACATTCAAGGTCTAAGGATTCTCTAGAGTGAATGTCAGGGTGAAGGGTAGGGATTTTGCCAATGGTGAGAAAAAGTCTACATAGAGATCCTTTGATAGGTCAAAGATTATCATTGAATGATACATACCCATCAAAGTTGTTGTCTCTCTAACCATACTGAATGCCAAATGGCAGGGATCACATTTGTGGTCTCTCCCATTGGCCCTAGCACAGGAATTGACAGAAATCAGGGCTCTTTAAAGATGTATTGACTTTTATCAGTTTGACCTGGGAAACAGATAGAGAAGTTTGGTTTGGTGGGAAAGGAGGTAGAATGTTCAAAAAACGTGTGGCAGATCAGTCATCCCCCCCAAATCTCCAGTGGATGTGCTAACTCAGCAAAGATTTTGTGAACCTAGCTCCCATTCTCAACGTGTGTTGAATTCTCCTGAGTCCAGGAAGTGAGGCAGTCAGTAGGACAGTAGTCTCCTCAAGGACAAACCAGAAAGAGGATGTCTCTGTTCATAATCTCCTTCATTCTACCTTCACAACTCTCCCTGTACCTCAACAAACTGCCTTTAGAATGTCTCTGTCAGGGGCTCCATAACTATTCCCCCCAATTTCCTCCAGGTCCCTGACCCCTATTTTGGCTCTCCCTGAACTTTTCACTACTCAGCCCTCCAAGACTGAAAAGGGAGGAGTTGGTGGCTTTCCTTGTCTGTGTCCAGTTTGGAAATAAGATATCTGCAGTTCCAAATCCAAGTTATGTGTCTTTTCGTTAGTGTGTGTGTCTGTGTGTGTGTGTGTGTCTGCTCTGTGCATATGTTCATAGTATCAAAGGATTTAGAATTGTAAGGGGCTGTAGTGATCACTGAGGTCGGGGTCACACAAGTGGTAAATGTCACAGCTGGTATTCAAACCCAGGTCCTCTAATAGTGGGTCTAGTGCTCATTCCACATGGTTTTGCCCATGTCACTATGTCCTAAGCCTAAGAAGTATTGCATAGTCCTAAGCCCTGTCAAATGGATCAACAGTAGAAATGGACATAGTTTTTTTTTTTAATCAACAGAAATAACATTAATGAAGGCACATTGCCGTCTGTTTTGCTGTACCCCAAGGACCATCTGACTTACCTCTAAATCCTGTGTTTGTTGTCTCCTGCTAGTAAAATGTGAGCTCTGTGTTAATAGGGACTGTCTTGTTTCTCTCTTTGTATTCCCAGTAAATGTTTAATAGGTGCTTTTTCATTCATTCATTCACAGTAGTTAGAGCACCAGACTTGGGAGTCAGGAACATCTGGCTTCAAATTCTGCCTCAGACTTGCTAGGTGTTTGATCATAGGCAAACAAATCACTTAGCCTTTTAGCCCCAGTTTTCTCATCTGTAAAACAGGGATGATACTTGTAGTGCTTCCTGTATAAGATTGATACAAGGATCAAATGTTTGCAAAATGCTTTGTAAATCATGAAACGCTATATAAATGATCAACAGTGGTGTTTCTTTTATGTGACTATCTCTGATTCCATGTCTTCAAGACTGTTGTCTGTACCTATGCATGTCCCCTGAGAACAGGGCCAGAACAAAGAGATGTAGATAGGGCTTTGGAAGGTAAAGTTTGGGGTAAAGGTATGTCCCAGAACAGGAGGGGGCTGATGAAGTCAAGACCTTGTACCACATCTTGACACTAGCCTTTTATTGGTTCAGGGATCCAAGGTAACTGGCAGAATGAGCCTCAGGTCCCCAGCCTTGGTCTTTCTTTCTCTCCACAGAATGTTGCACATAGAAGGAGCCACTGACAGTGAGGCCTTCCCTGCTAAGGAGAAACCTTCTGAAGTGGGGGTCCGCCGAAATGACTGCATCATCTGCTATTCTTCCTATGACCTGGCTGGCCGCCTTCCACGCCGTCTCTACTGTGGCCACACCTTCTGCCAGGCTTGTGTCCGGCGACTGGACACACCAGCTCATGAACAGCGATGGATCCCCTGCCCTCAGTGCCGCCAGAGCACACCTACACCCAGAGGTGGTGTGGCCATGCTGGACCTTGATCTGGCTGCCTTCCTGGCTGTGAAGGCAGAGCGGGAGCCCCCTCGGGGAGAGCCCTGGTCCCCTACTTCCCACAAAGGAAGCCCTCCCAAGGCTAGCTCTGTGATCACCCAGCAACCAGCCAGCCATTGTCCAACCCTAGGCCCTCAGCCCCACTTCCCCCGACAGGGTTGCTATTGGGGCTGCTGCCTATGCTGTGAGCCTGAGGGCACCCCTGAAGTCTAAGTCCTGGCCATAGATGTACCCAGCCACCAAACATATCCTGCCATGGAACAGTCCCTAGCTACAAGATCCAGGCAATGTTCATGGGAAGCTGAGGCTGGACCCTTGAACTGGCCCATGTATGGAGTTGAAAGTAGGGATTGGAGCTCCATCCTGTGACAGGCCTCATAATAACTACCTTGCTTTCCTCACTAGGCCCCAACTCCCTTGCCAGTTGCTACCAATCTCTTCTCAACACTGATTCACCATCCTAGGCTCCCTACCAGGACTGTGAGTTGAGGTTGTTTGGAGAGTTCTAGTTCCTCAAGGTGGCAAAGGCCCTCTGGCCATAATGGCTCCCTTGGTTGCCTGGTTCCCCTAGAAAACTCAGCCCCTGAAAGAGATAGGGCTCTGGACCTGGAACCCTGAACCCAAACCCCATAATTAACACTTAGATTAAAGGGTATGTTGACTTGTGTCCCAGGAGAGGCCACTACCCTGATCATGAGGGTAGGGCTACCTAGAACCATGGCTGAGATCCCTGCAGTTTGGGATAGGGCATAATGGCTATGTTTACAACCATTTGTTCTGTTGTTTTTTTTTGTGTTTTGTTTTGTTTTTTACTAAAGTGTGACTACCTACTCTGGTCTCTATCCCCCAACTGCATGTTTGTCTGAAGTCACAGAGTTGTCTCTGATTGCCTGAGGATCCTTTTGGCCCCAGGGTGTCACCAAGGATTTTTCCCCACACAGAGAATAAGACAGGCAAAAACAGTAAAGCTGTGAATGACCCTTTCTTTCCAGAAGCTGCTGTCCCATCCCAGTTTCCTATAGGAAAATTTTATTGATAGATAGGACTGGTATAGAACCTTGAACTCTAGACACTGACCCCATGGACCCTGACCTCTAAACGACCCCTAGACACTAACCCCCAGACACAGCGACTTCTCAGAAAGTGACCCAGGATGCTGATCCCAAGAAGGACATTTAATCAATTCCTGTGTTGTCCAGAAGGGGATAGTACTTCCTCTTCTTTGGCAGGGCTTTATTTGAAACCTAGGTCCCAGGATGATGCCCTAGGCTGCCTGGTTGTGGAGGGGAGGGGAAGGCATCCAAGGGAATGTGCTGACCCAAGAGGGACACAGATCTGCCTCACCTACCAAGTCCAAAGTCTCATATGCCCACAGGGAACATGCAGAGAGTGGGGACTCCCCACAGCCTGGCCCCCTGGAGAGTATATCTAAACCTGACCCTGGCATAGTTGGGGGGGGTGCCTGGCCATTGATCTTGCTGCCCCAAAGAGAGGGCTGATCAGGGAAGGGCTGACCCCCTAGAAAAGGGAACACCCACCTGAGATGGTGCCCAAAGGGCACAGGTGAGGCCTACAACAAGGCCAATAGCCAGTCTCAGTCAGAATTCAGTCTATAACCAGGGTAAGATTCAGTCTACGGTCAGGGTTCCAAATCAGTCAGTAGTTGAGGTCAGGCTTCAGTTTGGGACCAGGTTTAAGCACAGAACAATAAAATATCAGCACTGCAAAGGATCTCAGAGACCATGCTATTCTAACCCTTCCTTCTCCAGGAAGAGAGAGACTGATTTTGTTCTAACTGTGGTCCCGGCAAGTCCCACCCCTAAATCTGATACTGACTCCATTGATGACTCTAAACCTAATCCTGACCCCATTCCAGGCACAGATACCCACCTGGATTTTCCTTTTGTCTACCTTTCCCTCCTCCAAACCCTGACCTATTCTTGCCTCAGAATGATACTGTACTCACTCTCTGATATCCCTTAGCCTTTCCTTGCCCCAGCCTGGGTTCTGGGAGCAAAAGCTGCTTCTGGTTTGCCCACCCTGCTCCCATTCTCCTTTCAGAAAAGTGGATGATGCCCTAGGGAGGGTGAACAATGGACAGGGAGATAGCAAGAAGGAAGGGCACATATGCTGCTCAAGATTAGGATTCTATTTATTGGCAGAGTGCTCTGCCACAGATAAGATGTGTGGCGTCTGCCAGCCCAGGACACAGGCACCTCAGAGCTGGGTTGCCTAAATCCACATTTTTCTCTTCATCTGAATGTTCCGGGGTTGTGTAAAGAAAGCTAGAATCAAAGGAAGACCCAAGACATGAGTCCAGAATATCAACCCTAGGTTCCTTTGCCCTCCACCTTGTCATTGGGGTAGGGATAGGTAGAAGCCAGGCTTAGTGTGGTACAGTGTTCCTGTTTAGTCATGGTCATGGTTATACATATGTGTCCACTGACTTCTCCAGATTGGGAAAAGGGATAAGTGTCATCAGACAGTGATTATCTGTCAGGGATGGTCTAGGAGATCCTAGTTTCCAGGTAAGGGGGAAAGCACCCAATCCAAGAGAAAGTAATCCTCTTTCTGGGAAGGGCTTGGGGGGTAGGGAACTTGGACCCTTAGGGGTGTCTGTAGCTGGAGGACCATGTCAGAAATGTGATGTCCTCACCCAGGGAGTGGGGGACAGATTAGCTCCCTGGTAAACATTAATGGGGCGGTGCTTATAGCGGGTCATGTGTGAGCAAAGCTGGATCTTTGACCTGAAGCACTACCAGCCCTGTCTACAGCCTCCTAACTACTTCTCAGAGGGTGCCTTGGGGCCAAGAGGCTGCTCAGGTAGGTGTCTTAGGGGCTAGGGCCTGGGGCTTGTCAGGGCCAGGAGACTGTGTATATGAGAGAGTGGGTCGACTTTCTCTCCCAAGTTACTAAGGTTTATCCTCTCATCCCTGGCTACCCTGTAATTGATTGTAGGAAAGAAGTACAAGGAAAGGAAGAGGTGGTCAAGAAGGAAAGGGCTGACAGAGAAGCAGGACATAGACTCCTCCATCTCTCCATTTCATTCACCAGTGAGGGTGGTGGTGACAGAGGAAGTGCACCTTCCTCTTGCCTTGTAAAATCTCAGAATCAGGCGGGAAGGAGCTGCTGACTGTGACATGACATGACATGATGTGTGTGCTTGTGTGTGAGTTGGTGGGGAAGACCTAGGCCATAGTTGGGTACCCAAGGGGGATGGAAACATCTGGAGGCAACATGGTTTGCTGGAAAAGAATAATGGCTATGAGATCAGAAGACCTGGGACTGAATCCCACTTTTGATGCTTACTACCTGTGTGACAAGTCACTTAACCCCCTTGGACCTCAGTTTCTTTAACTGTAAATGAGGGAGTTGGATTGGGAGGTCTTTGGGGTCCCTTCTAATTCCAGATCTTTGATCTTATGAATCTTGTGGGGGTATAGAGTGGAAGCAGTTGCCTCAGGGAAGCTAGAAGCCAGGTTTAAAATTAAAGATGCACAGTACAGCTTTTTTTTTTTGGTGGTGGGGAGTGAGTGTTGGGGGACTAGGATCTTAGCTTTCTGGCAAATGAGTAGGGGCTGTGACTTCTAGGTTCCTTCGTGTCCTCCCTATATCATTCTCTAGCCCTAACCTGTGCCCCTTATTGAGCATATAATCCAAGAAGTGCAATGATAAATTGTCAGCAGCAGCATCTCAAATGCCAAAGTCTAATCTAAAACCGTCTGTGGTGTCTTTAATGACACAAGATAGGATGGTGTCACAGAGTTCCTCCACTCAGGGCCAAGTCCTATTGTCACCCACTTTGTCCTCCATGCCCTCTTCTCCACCCTAACCCTTGTCCCAACCTGAAGATAGCTTGATCTGACTATGTACAGCCTGGAAGAATTGGCAGGAGCAGTTTATATAAAGGGACATCTGGATGGTCCCAGACCCTAGGAAGATGGGGGTGGGGGGGTGGGGAGGGGAATGGATGGACAGATGAGGCCATGGGTTACCTGAAGCCTATGAATTTTCATCTTGTAATATAGCATCATTACTTCTACTGTGGGTGTGGGTGTGGGTTCTGGCTTGGAAGGGTGTAATTTTAGTGGACAGGAGGGAGAAAAACACAGACCTGAGGCCAATGTAGTTATCCTTCTGTGGATGTGAGGGGCAGATGACGCAAGATTTTTGGCTCCTATACGTTCCCTGCCAAGGAAAGAAGGAATCCTTCCGACCTTCTCTCATTCTTTTCATTTCCCACAGCCAGCCCGGGACCTGGCCCTGCGCTGACCCCTGCCCCATGCCTCACTCTCAGGCAGGCCACAGGGCCCCGAGCACAGTCAGTATCAGCCTTGAGGGCCAGAGAACTGGAGACGCAGGTACAAAAATATTCTTCTTCCACATCCCCTCCTCTCCCTTTTCATTCTCTTCTGTTTCTTTCCTTTGATTCTTTGCACCTTATCTCCCAACTGCTCCATCTCAGCTTCTGCCCTATTTGGTCCCTTTCCTGGACCATCCTGGAAGGTTTGAAATTTGGGGCAGTCCTTGTCCTGGGGTCCAGCTCAACCACCCACCCTGGCTTTGACTCAGACCCTCCACAGGGATGGAAGAATTCAGAACTCAGGTCCCCAGCTGGGCTCCAGACCTGGAGGAAGAGGGGGAAACAGATCCTTGGGCTCTCCCACAGCTGAAAGTATCTGGCCAGTCGTGGAAAGGTGAAGTCTGTTCTTGTCCAGTTTATGTAGTAGAGCCAGTCATAGACAAGGAATTAAAAGGGGGCAGGGAAGTATCTGACGTTGGAGGATACATCTTGCAATCAGGGAAGAGAATTGCAAATGAATTCTGAGTTTTGGTTCTGGAAGAGCCCTCAGTATCCCATACTCATTTTACAAATAGGGAAACTGAGGGTATAGAGATAGAGTGATTAAAGTTGTGGAATTGGGGTGTGGAATAGGCATGTAGGTAGGAAGTCAGGTTTGGAGATGAGAGCAAGAGACAGGATTTAGGGTTGTAAGGTCAAAACAGGGAGGGAAAGGGAATAGAAATGAAGGGATTAAAATTGGTGAAGAAGGGTATGGCATAGGGATGGGAGGGGGGATTAGTAATGGAATGAGGTTGTCAGGATGAGAGGGGTGGGATTGGGATATAGGAATTAAGATTATCAAATAGGGGTAAACACGGGAGCTCTGGGCAAAGGGAAAGTGTCTACTTTGTTCCCTCAGAGCTAAACTGGGCAGATCGGCTATGCCGTGTGGTCATTGGTGTTCTGAAAGGCATTGCACTCCTTAGCCTCCTCTACCTCTTCATTTGCTCCCTGGATATCCTTAGCTCTGCCTTCCAGCTTTTGAGCAGTGAGTTAAATTACTTCTTTTTTTCCCCATTTAAATCCATTTTCTCTCTTCCTCCCCCCCTCAGCCCCCACCTCACCATGAAAAACAAAGAAAAAAGAAACCCTTGTAATTTAAAGATGAATAATCATACAATACAAATTGCTGTATTAGCCACATCTGAAAAAATACATCTCATTCTGAGCCTTGAGTCCCTGCCTGTAAGGTGGTGGGTTGCTTGCTTCATCACTGGTCTTCTGCAATCATGGTTGGCCATTGGGTGGATCAGAGCTCTTTCAGAAGTCTTTCAAAGCTGTTTGTTTTTACAGAGTTGTTGCTATTGTTGTAAACTGTGCTTGCTCTCACTTCACTCTGACTGCTCATGCAAGTCTTCCCATGTTCCACTGGGATCATCTCAGGGCTTACTTCTTTAACACTCTCAGGCCTTTCTCTCCCTCCCTCCCTCCTGCCCTTTATCTCAGGTAAAGTGACTGGAGACATCTTTAAGGATAATGTACTGCTGTCCAACCCTGTGGCTGGGCTGGTCATTGGTGTCCTGGTCACGGTACTGGTGCAGAGTTCCAGTACCTCCTCTTCCATTGTGGTCAGCATGGTGGCCTCAAAGTGTGAGTGACTCTGATCTTCTACTGTGCTCTCAGGTGACCAACCTCTAGTATCACAGAAAAATGGATGGATGGGAGAAGGCTTTGTGGGAGGACTGGGGGGGGGGTAAAGGGACAAATGACCCATACCCACCCCAGTCTCAGGGCTGAGGGTCCAAGAAGTTGGTCTGGGTTTTCTCTTCAGTGTTGACTGTTCAAGCTTCGGTACCGATCATCATGGGAGTCAATGTTGGCACATCTATCACCAGCACATTAGTTTCTATGGCCCAATCGGGTGCCAGGGACGAATTCCGGAGGTGACTGGGGGGAGAGGCTGGAGGGGGCGAAGGTGGGGGAGGTCCAGGGGCTAAGGAGGGAAAGACTGGGGAGGATCCTGAGGTTGGGGCTTCCCAGGGCCCAGGAGGGAGGTCTCTGGTGGAGACTATTACACGGGGTCATGTGAACTTGGTATTACAGAGCCTTTGGTGGCTCTGCTGTCCATGGCATTTTTAACTGGATGACAGTGCTGGTCCTGCTGCCCCTGGAGATTGTAGCCAGAGCTCTGGAGAAACTCAGTGGTCTGGTGGTGGGAACCTTTACTCTCCGCCCTGGGGAACGAGCACCTGACATCCTGAAGGTGCTAACACAGCCCCTCACCCACCTTATTGTTCAGGTACCTTCCAAGAGAATGGGGGAGAGGGATCAGAATCTCAGGGTTACTGGGTTCCTCTTTGAAGTTTAATTCACTTCTTAATTGGATAATTTCCATTTAATGGAAGTAACTTAGTTCAATGTTCCTAAAATTAACTTTGATAAAGTGGTATCTTGATTTTCAAAGAGGGAGAAATTTTTAGAATTAGGGTTTGTTAAGTCATTGTCTGCATCACAGAGAAGCCAGGCTGCTTCTTGCATTAACTGTAGTTTCCATGACACAGCTCTGCACTAATTAGCTTCCTGTCCATCTGAATTCAACCTCTGAGCCTTCATTGGTTCTCCAGTCTGGTAACTGCAGGAAACCCACAAAAGTTCTGTTCTTGACTCTTCTTTCTATACTTAATTCCTTGATGATTTCATCTCTTCCCATGGCTTCAATTTTCAACTCTGTGCACATGATTCTCAAAACTATATAATCTGTATTACATTATTCTATCTGTGAGGGTAAGAGCTATGTCATACTTCATGCCTATATCCTTAACATACAACAGTGCCTTGGACATAGTAAGCCTTTAATAAGTGCTTCTTGAGTTGAATTGTTTATCTAACTCTGTTTTCTTCCCTTGAGCTCCAGCCCAATGCCTCCAACTCTTTCCAGTTTACCTCTGCCTTGAAGTACTACCATGTGACTCAAAGGAAACATGTCTCAAACTGACCTCTTCATCTTTCTCTCAAACCCACCCTTTCCCCTAGTGTCTCTGCTTCTATTGATGGCAACACCATGCTCCCAGTGAGCCAATTGACTTTAACTCTTTCCTCTCTTCTACCTTTCACATTCAATCTATTCCCAAGTCCCATTGATTGGGACACACCCTCTTTTCCATCCATTTCCTTCACTTCTCTCTACCCCCACTACTGCCACTCTTTTTTTTTTTTTTTTACCACCCCATTACCCCTATCTTGGGCTACTGTCATAGCCTCTGACTTGACACTCCCTGCTTCCAGGTTTTCTTCACTCCCTTCACACAGATGACTAAGGCATCTTTTTAACATACTGCAAATGACCTTATTTCTCCTGTCATTTTCCTGTTGCCTAGAGGATCCAGTACAATCTCCTTTGCCTTGGCATTTAAATCCCTCCACAAAATGATTCCACTCTACCTTTCTAGCCTTTCTTTTGTAACCTGTAGCCTAGAAGCCCACAAGCTCTAGGCTTACACAGACCAGTTCAGGCTTAGAAGAATCCCTGAAAAGGTCATGTTCTCTTTTGGCTCATGCTACCACCTCTGGGTAGCTTTCTGGGAAAATCTCCAAATATAGCTTTTTTCTAGGTTTATTTGGGGCAGCTAGGTGGCACAGGGAATAGAGCACTGGGCTTGGAATCAGGAAGACTCATCCTCCCGAGTTCAAATCCAGCCTCAGACCCTTAACAGCTGCACAACCCTGGGCAAATCACTTAACCCTGTTTGCTTCAGTTCCTCATCTGTAAAATGAGCTGGAGAAGGAAATGGCAAAGCACTGCAGTATCTTAGCCAAGAAAACCCTAAAACAGGGTCACGAAGAGCCAGACATGACTGAAACGACTTAACAACAACAAAAAGGTTTGTTTGATTCTTATGTGGAGGTAGACTGTCCCTAGCATGATTCGAATGAAGGCAGTTTGTCCAAGATTGTGATGTAAGTACATCTTCAACCCATCTCAACTGAGACATACTGGTTGTGGCTTCTGTATCCTATCCATCTTATGAAATTCCTACACAAGTCAATAGGTAGACGTGGCTCTCATCCAAACGTTGACAGGTCAGTGAGTTCACTTTTAGAGGCCAACACAAAGGTTATTTCCACTCAAGAAAGTGCATACTCTGGAGCATAAGCCAAACAAATCATAACAGACAGTGTGGTGTGGTAGACAGGGTGCTGAATTTGGAGTCAAGAAGACATGGGCTCATTTCTTGTCTCTGACACTTCTTAAAAATGAAGTCTTTGGACTTACTGATTTCTAAGGTTCCTTATGGTTCAAAGTTTATTATGATATGATCTTAAGAGTCTCCCCAGACACTTCAAAAGCATGTAGGGGTGGCTCCAAACCAACCAGTTCATTTTGGAGGCCACCTAAAAATCCCTAAGCCTGAATCAGAAGTTGCCTTTTTTCCTTTGAAGGGGCCACATCTCTATGGAGAGGTGGTGGTTGTTCTTGCTTTTGTTATTATTGTTGCTGCTGCTGCCGTTCAGGCATTTCAGTCACATCTGCCTCTTCCTGACCCCATTTGGGGTTTTCTTGGCAAAGATACTAGAGGGGTTTGCCATCTCCTTCTCCAGCTCATTTGACAGATGGGGAAACTGAGGCATAGACAAACGTTTGAAACAAAGCTCCTCTACTTGATTAGCCAACCCTCTTGATCAATCTCTTACATTTCATGCAATCACATATTCTACATTCCAACAAATGAGACCCCTAAATATTCCCTAACCTCTTCCTATATTCTTCAACCTCTGTGAATTTATTAAGGTTCCTCCCCTCTTCCAGCTCTCCCTGGCATGAGGTGTTTCCTCAGTGTCATCTGTCAAAATCCCTTATTTCTTTGAAGTTGCATCATAAATGTTACCTTCTCCATGAAGTCTTCACTCATCCCCCAGATGAAAGTGGTCTCTTCTAACCCAATTTTCTTATTTTGTCTGAATCTCTTCTTTGAACTTACCACATTCATTCTTGTCTCAAATTTATATGTACACTTGTCTCTTCCCCAGTTGGACTTAAGTTCCTCAGGGGCAGGAGCTATCATTTTTCATCTTTGCATTCCTCCTGCAGAACGCAAGACTTTGCACATAGTAGGAGTTTAGTTGAATGAATGAGCATTGAAGTCTCATTGTATTTACCCATTGATTTATGGTTATAACTGTGAAAACTTTCCCCCCTTTTCCCTCCTTTGAACTCTTTCAATGAAGTGGGGACACTTGGCCAATTATGCTGGTTATTTTTCCAAAACATTTCTGGTTATCGGGAGGCAGTTTTAAGAAATCATGGGGACGTGTGTGTGTGTGTGTGTGTGTGTGTGTGTGTGTGTGTGTGTGTGTATAAGAGAGAGAGAAAGAGAAAGGGAGGGAGGAAGGGAGGGGAGTTTGCTCAGCAGATGGCTGATGTCAATGACAGGACTAAGGCTGAGGCTAGCCTCCTTCATTCATTGCTCTGACCTGGCTCTCCACAGCTGGATTCTAATGCTATCTCAGAGAGTGCTACAGGCAACATGACCAACAGCATCATCAAGCAATGGTGTAGCACAGAGGAGAGGGTGAGGACACATCCCAGGCCAAACAAACCCCTATCTCCCAGGCATCACATGTCAAAGAGAATCCACTTCCTCAGGGTTCCTCTACCCCAAGAGGTCCATGAATCTCTAGATTTGAGGGAGTCCATAAACTCGAATGGGAAAAAAAATTACATCTTTATTTTGATTAATCTCTGATGGAAAATCTAGCATTTCTTTCAATTTAAAAAATACCATCCTGACAAGATTTAACCAGATTGTCACTGTTTATCCTGGCCCTCTGACCATGGAACCCTTCCAAATATAGCTCTGATTCCTGGCCCTTACTAACCTGGACCCCTGACCCCAGATCTTTTACCAAAACCCAGTCTTATGTACCCCAACTCTCCCAATATTGCCCTGTGACTCATTCCTAACCCAAGTCTATGACCTCTAACCCCTCCTGTGATCATCTGACTCCAACCTAGACTCTGGAGACCATTCCTGTGTGGAACATTAGTGAATGCAGTATGCAGCTCTGCTTCCACTGCGGGGCCCAGCTTTGCCAAGAGAGGAATGTCACAGCCAACATGGAGCCTTGTGAGAAACATCCTTCTTTAACATCTCCTTGACTCCCTTCCTCATCCCCATAGGCCTCTTTTCCAGCCCTAGCCCAGTCCTTGCTGATCCATATGTCTCGGGGGTTGGGTATGCCTCTCCTAGGTCACCACCTTTTTGTAGGATCGTCCCTTAGTGACCTGGCCATTGGCTTCATCCTCCTGGCTGGCTCTTTACTGGCCCTCTGCTCTGGCCTAGTCCTCATTGTCCGCCTACTCAACTCCGTCCTTCATGGCCAGATTGCCCAGGTCATTCGAAAGGTCATCAATGCTGGTGAGGAGGAACTGGGATTGGAGGGAAGCGGGCAGTTAGAGAGGGTGAGATAGAAGGCAGAGGCAGAGTAAGGGGCAGGGACAGAGAGAGGGGAGTCACCATCAGAGAGAGGAACATAGGAGGGAGGGATGGGGATTGGAGGGAGTTAATTTAGAGATTGGGCAAGGAAGCAGAAAAATCAAGGCAACACAGTGCATGGATGAGAATATAGGACTTTTGTGGGTGGCTAGGTGGTGCAGTGAATAGAGCACCAGCCCTGGAGTCAGGAGGACCTGAGTTCAAATGTGGCCTCAGACACTTAACACAAAAATCTAGCCATGTGACCTTGGCAAGTGACAACCCCAATTGCCCTACCTTCCCCCTCCAAAAAAAAAAAAGCAAAAAAAAGAATATAGGACTTTTTGAGTCAGGAAACATGGGCTCTCTGCCACTAAACCCACTCTGTGAGGTTGATAAAGTTACTTGACCTCTCTGAGGCTCATCTGTAAAATGTGGATGATAGTAATTGAATTCTCTATCTTGAAAGATTTTAGTGAGAACCAAAAAAAATAATGTAAAAAAATAAACCCTTAGGTGTAATGTCAGAAAGTATTACTATCATTATTACTACTAGTAGTGGTAATACATTGTTATCAGTTTGGTGAATATGGTCATTCTCTGATCCTCAGTTTCCTCATTTACAAAATGGGGAAAATCATACACTAACTACCTTATGGGGTAGTTCTCTCAGGAAAGTGCTTTATACACTGTTAAGTGCTATAGAAATTACAAGTTCTGGTTATTAACATTTTTGTGGTAACTTTGATGTTTCCTTCCTCTTGATTCCTGCAGAATTCTCTTTCCCCTTTGGATGGCTCAGTGGCTACTTGGCCATTGTGGTTGGTGCTGTTATGACCTTTGTGGTCCAGAGCAGCAGTGTCTTCACTGCTGCTATTGTTCCCCTTATGGGTAAGTAGAGAGGCCTCACTGTGCCAGTGATGGTACTTGGGATGGGCTAGGAGAGACATGTGAGATCCTGGTTCAATTCAATTTAGTTCAGCTCAATAAATACTTCCTAAGTGCCTATTATGTATAAGACACTATTCTAGGTGCTAAGGGTAGAAAGACAAAAAAATCAATTTCTGTCTTCAAGGAGCTTACATTCTACTAATTACATTTCTATAGATAAGTAAATCCAAGAAACTTGGAGGAGCACTGACAACTGAAGTTGGTGGGTGGGAAGGCAAGGAAGTCAAGTACCAAAACAGATTGTATCTAGGAGTTGAGTTGAGCCTTGAAGGGAATTAGGGATTCTAGGAGACAGAGTACAGCAAAGAGTGCATAAAGATGGGAAACATATTCCTGTGCCAAGTCACAGAGACAATAGGTGGAAAGTTGAATTCAGAGAACAACCAGTAGACCAATTTGACTGGAATAAATCAGGGAAAGGAAAAGACAGGAAATAAAGAGGTCTATTAGGAAGCTTTTCAATAGTTCATTTGGTTTGTGATGAGAGTCAAAACTAGGGTGTCCCTGGAAGTGGGGTGAAAAGGGCAGCCTGAAGAGATATTGTGGAGTGTAGAATTAATAAGACTTAACAACTGCTCAGATAAGATGGAAGTGGAGATGGTGAACTTGGGCAACAGCAAGAGTGGTGGTACTTCAACAGGAACAGGGATGGGCTTAGTGGGGAAGACAATGAATCCCTTTTTAGACATGCTAATCTTGAGATACTGATTAGATATATAGGTAGAAGTTTCTAGCAGCTAAATGATGATCAGCAATTAGAGTTCAGGCAAGAGATTTCAGGCAAATGTATATTTATTCATTCATTAAACACCTAGGAAGCATTTAGGACATATGAAAACAAAAATTAAACAGTTCCAGTCCTTTGGGATAGATATAGATACTGAAGAGATATTGGTTTGGGAGTCATGTTTGTGGAATAGATGCTAAATGAGTATGTGGAAGCTGGTGCAATCACCAAAAACAGGGGTCGAGAAGGAAGTGAAAAGGGCCCAGGGCCAGCCTTCAAGAGATATCCAAACAGTGAGTTGGGAGATGGATGAAGATCCAGCAAAGGGGACAGGAGGAGTGGTCAGATAGACAGGAGGAGAACCAGAACAGAACCGAAGTCAACAAAGTACAGAATTAAAGGATGGAGAGAGGTCAAGCAGGATAAAACTTGGGGTGGAGTGGGGGAAGGGAGGGAAAAATTGGATATAGTAGCTATTGCTGGTAATATTGGAAAGGGCAATGAGGAGTGATAGGGTTGTGAATCAGGTTGCAAAAATTAAAATTCAGTTGTCAGTACAGGAAATAGAGATACTGAATATGGACTTTTTTTCTAGGAGTGTGGCTGTTAAAAAGAGAAGAGGTATAAGATAATATCTTAAGGGGTTGAACAGCTTTTAAGGATGAGGAAGACCTGGTCATGTCTGTACTCAACAGGGAAGGTACAAGTAAATGAGGGAAGAACTGAAAACGAGAGAAGGGGAATGATAAAAAGGACAAACTCCCACAGTAGCACAAATAGAATGGGAGGTAGCCTTGGCACAGAAGAAGGCGACATCTTTCTCAGAGAATGGAACAAAAGGGAAGAGAACAAGGGGTGATGGTGAACATCTATACTTTCAAAAAAAAAAGAGATAAAGTTTTTTGCTGAAGGGGTGAGGAAAGAAGGTGATGTAAGGGATTTGAGGAGAGAAAATATTGTTTTCAATAACCATGGAGAGGGTGACAGAGAATTAATCAGTGAAGAATAGAAAGGTTGCCATGCCACAGTGAGGACCCAGTTGTGATTAGACAATAAAAATTAATAGTAGATTCAATCAGTACAGTTTGTGTGACTTTCTCTAACGCAATGTGAGTAGGAATGGAGAAAGAACATGGTGGGTATAACTCAGGTATGGAGTTTGGCAAGGTCAACAAAACAAGAGGATTAGGAATTCAAAGACAGAGAGCAGTACATAGTTAACCTGATGCAACAATGGGTCCAAGACAATGAAGGCAGGAAAGAGAAACCAATCAAGGGGTTCTGATTAACAGACAAGGAAACATAAAGACACTGATGGTGACAGTGAGAATGAAGACTGGATTCAGAAGGTGCCAAACGTAAGGACTGAAAGATAGAAGGTCATGGTCAGAGAGGAATTTCCTAGTTCAAGATCATGGAAGTAGCACATTAATGGGTGTTGAATAAATGCTTGTTGAACTGAATTGAATGGTTGATGGTGAGATCTAAGATTTGTCCTTCCCTGTGGGTGACTGAGGCAGAGTGAAGATACAGGTTATGGAAGTTGAGAGAATTAAGGATCTAGGATACCAGGGTATTTTGGGGGGTATTAAGATGTATGTTGAAGGGGCGACTAGGTGGTACAGTGAATAGAGCACCAGCCCTGGAGTCAGGATGAACTGAGTTCAAATCTGGCTTCAGAGATTCAACACTTACTAGCTGTGTGACCTTGGGCAAGTCACTTAACCCCAATTGCCCTGCCCTCCCCCCTCCAAAAAGAAAAAAAAAGATATATATTGAAGTCTCTAGGTAAGAAGGCAGAGACTGGAATAGAAAGAAAGATTGAACCAAGTACTGAATTCCTTGAGGAAGCAGAGGCTTCTAGGTGACTGTGACTAGGTTCTAAATAGGGTGTTATAGATAGGCCTGGTGAACCTCAAAAGGGGAAGATGTTGCTGAGTGATGATGTGAAAGAGATGATGATGTCTAGAAGAGACAGTGAGATGTGACAAGTTTTCTGGTTGTTTGTTTTTTTGGGGTGTTTTTTGAGACTGACTCCCTATCTTGTTAGTCTGGGAGTACAGTGGCAACTTGTGGATCTGATTCCCAATACTGATCCACACAGAAGCTTTAGCTGGCTTAGTTTTTCCCATTGAGGCCCTTCCTCTCCCTCAGCCTAGTGCCCTCTGCTCCTGAGAGCTCCCTATATTGGTACCAGACTTAGTTAATCCCCTTAGTATGCACTTTAGTCCTATGGCAGCTCAGAACTCCCAAACTCAGGCAATCAAGAGAATCACATTCCTCAGTAACAGGGACTACAGGCATGCCCCACCACACTCAGGTACAAAAACTATTCCTACTCCTATTGGCATGGGATTTGGGGCCATGACCAAAGAAGTACCTAATACTGGAGAGGGTGACCAGGGAAACAGTTATTTGGAGGAAGCCTGGGGTGCAAGAAGTTAGAAGGAATGTGAAAGGAAGATGTATGGGAGATAGAATGGGTTCTAGATGGTACGATATAAGGAGAGAGCTGCAAAAATATGGTATGGTCTTGTAAGCCTAGCTTCATGAATACTAAAGCTCAGCTTTGGTGAGGAAAGTTATGAAAAGGTTTGGTGTGTGTGTGTGTGTGTGTGTGTGTGTGTGTACTGGGGTGTGTTTTACTAGAAGAAAGATCAAATAAGGGATAGATCTGTTGCTTAAGTGAATGGGATGATAATCAATGAAAGAGAAAGCACAGAACTGCTCAGTTCTTGTTCTGTTTCTGTAGTCTCTACCAAGAAAAATGATCTTTGGACAGGAAAAATGATGAGTAGGTGATGCCCCTGATAAGTAGAGAGATAGCAAATCTACCTAGCTGCCCTTGGTAAGTACAAGCTACTTGGTCTTCATGAGCAATATTCTGTAAGGACCAACGTGAGCCCCTCTGAAAGATATGGAGAAAGTGACAGCCATCTTGAACTAGAAAAGTTCAAAGGTTATCCTGATTTTCAAAGAAAAGCAATAGAATGGATTTTATAAATGATCAGAAACTGGTTTGACTTCAATTCTGGGCAAAATTATAGAATGTATTTTTAAAGGAAACACATAGAAAAGGAAGCAGCAATCACAGAAAGCATGGTTTTATCATGAACAGATTTTGCCAGGCTAAACTAATTTCCTTTTTGTCAGAAAACTAGTAACTCCGGGAATTACCTAAATTTTAGCAAAGCATTTGAAAAGTTGTCTCATGATATTTTTGTGGACAAGACTGAAATTCATAGACTTAGATAGGGGTCCTTAACCTTTTTTGTGTCATAGACCCTTCTGGCAATCTGGCGAAACCTGTGGACCTCTTCCCAGAATGTTTTTAAATGCATAAAATGAAATACATAGGATTACAAAAGAAAGCAATTATTCTGATCTACAATTATTTTTTTTTTAATTTTAAACAAGTTCACAGATTCCAGGTTAATAATCCCAGGAGATGAGATCTCAAATTGGTTGAATGCCTAGACCCAAAGAGGCAAATAGTTTGATATCAACATGGAAGGAAGTGTCTAGTGGAGGGCCCTCAATGCCTGGATCTTTGTTGTGGAATGTCCCCCCCCCCCTTTTTTTTTTTGGTGACTAGCTTTGGATTTGCAAGGTATATCATTTGGAGTTGCAATTTTAGTTCCTTTGCTTTTTGAATGTGCCCAGTGGAGTCAACTCAAATAGAAACACGTCCCTTTGGACTGCATATTGACTTAGAAAACCCCAAATGAACATTATCATATTGTATAGTATTTTTACTTATTTTATTAAACATTTTCCAGTTACATTATAATTTGGGCTGCACTCAGAAATTTTGCTGGCCTACAGGCTGAAAGTTTGACATCTCTGTGCTAAACCATTCCTTTCTGCTATTTCTAGTGGATGTACAATAATTTTGTATTATTTGAATTTCTTCTCCTTTATATCTGAAGGTCTTTATCTTGGCCACTTAAAGAACTTATTTGTCATTAGAATTGTTCCATTTGACTGCTATGTGTCTTAGAGTTTGAAGTATAGGGTTTGGTTTTGTTTTCTGGAGACAATTTATGGACTCTTTTAATTGTACTTTATTTTCTGTATTCAGAGGTCTGGAGCAGTTTTCTTATATTATATATTATATAATATTATATTATATTCTTATATATATTCTTATAATATTATTCTAATATTATTATATTATCTAATATATCTTATATTATAATATATATTATATTAAATATTATATTATTTCCTTCATTATAGTGTTCATACTTTTTTACTTGTCATATTCTTCTGGGAGACCTATGATTCTTAAGTTCTTTCTGCATATCCTGTCTTCAAGATCTGACTTTGGCTTGTGTAGAGATCATGTGTTCTTTTAATGTGGTTGTCTTTTGCTTCTTTTTTTGCCAGATTTCTCTCCATTTCAGTATTCCTTCATTCAAAATGTGTTAAATCTTTTTTACTTCCTTGAGGGAAACTCTCCTTTGTGGATGCAACCTTTTCTCATCCGCTAATTGGGTATTTTATTACTTACATTGAAAACTATAACTTTTAGCACATATTAATTCCTAATTTCTTCTCTAATGGATTTCATTTCTCTTTTGAACCATTCTGGAATTTCCTTGTTTTGGTTCCACAGAATTCTGTGTTTCCTCAGGTATTCCCGAGGCAGTTAGGTTATGTAATGGATACAGCACTGAACCTGGAGTCAGGAAGACCTGAGTTCAAATGTAACCTCAGACCCTTACTTTCTATATGACCATGCTTCAGTTTTCTCATCTCTAAAACTGGAATAATAATAGCTATTTCCTCCTAGAATTATTATAAGGATAAAATGAGACAATAATTTTAAGGGACTTTGCAAACCTTAAAAGTACAATACAAATGCTAACTGCTATTGGTTATAACTGTCATTTGCCTTGCAATATTTATTCAGAGAGTTCTATAATCTCTTTGAGGATTTAGTATTCATATTTCTTTCTAGTTTTAGGTTCCCCTCTATTAAGTTTTTTTCTTCTTGAAATCTTTGGGGTTTCAGCCTTTCTCTTTACATTTCCTTATCATGCACTTTCTGATTTTTCTTCCTTTCCTGGACAGTATATTAGTAAGGCTGGACTACAAGGCTTCCTTGGTCCCCTTCCACATAGAGAGACTTAGGTTTCACTGGTCTTTGTCCATGCCTTTGAGAGCTTTTTAGGGAACAGGACTGACCCCAGCTAAGTTTCAGTCCCTTTTCCTTCAGGTCTGATACAGTCATTCATACTGTCCTGAACTGTTCCTTCCTTGTCTCTTCTCTTTTCTGGCTGAGATGAATCAACATCTTCTACTTTTTGTAGGGTAGAGAGAGGGTGTAGAGACTATTCCTAACAGTTTCTGTAGCAGGCAGACAGTAGTGCTCATTTCCCCCTTTTCCTTCCCTCCTTCTCACACAGTGGGAAAGAATAGGTATTTGAGGTGGGAGGAGATGGGCAGTGGGATGAGGTATTCCAGAAAAGTCTCTGTAGTGAGAAGGGATTCTAAAATGGGCTCCAGATCCAAGCTTGTGGGTCAGGTCAATTTGTGTGTCCTTGCTGGGAAGGTGGAGATTTGTGGTGAGCGCTTTAAAGGTTAATACTCTACAATGCTTATTCATAGAGATTTTTATCATGTCAAGGTTTTTTCTTTTCTGTCATGTGGGTCCAGCTGTAACTGCTGCATACCTGGTGCAGAATTGCTTTTTTTGGGATTGGGAAAGATGTTCAGTTTGCTATCCTATTGGTCTCATGACTAGAAAGTTTACCTTTGCTTTGTAACATTTTTCCAATTATTTGGATAAAGGAATGGATGGCCTGCTCATCAGATTTGTAGAGAATTCTTCAAGCTGGGAAGAAGGGCTAACACATTGGATGACAAGTTCAGGGATCAAAAAAATCCAGACAGGCCAGAACACTGGGCCAAATCTAAAAAGGTGAAATTCAAAAAAAGGTAAATGTAAAATATCCGGGCAGCAAGGTACCACAGTGGATAGAGCACTGGGCTTAGAATTGGGAAGACTCATCTTCAAAAATTCAAATTCAGCCTCAGACATTTACTAACCATGTGATCCTCTTCAAGTCACTTGACACTGTTTGCCTCACTTTTCCCATCTGTAAAATGAGCTGGAGAAGGAAATGACAAACCACTCTAGTATCCTTGCCAAAAAACCCCAAATGGGGTCACACAGAGCCAGATGTGACTGAAATGACTGAATGACAACAACAAATGTAAAATATAATATTAGTGTTCATAAATCAACACCAAAAGTGTAAGACTAAGAAAATGTGGCAAAACTTCTGGAGAGTTTTAATGAACTATAAATTCAATATGATTCTATAGTGCGATTTGGCAGCACCCCACCCCCCGAAGTGTTAAAGCAATCTTAGCCTGCAGTAAGAGGAGCACAGTGTCCAGGACTAGGGTAGTGTTAATTCCTCTGCATTCTGCCCTCATCAGAGCACATCTGTAGTACTGTGTCTCATTCTGAGCACATTTTAGATAAAACATTCATAAACTTGGAAAGGGTCCAAAGAAAGGCAACCAGGATAATGAGGGGCCTTGAATTCATGCCACATGAGGATTCTTTGAAAGAACTGGGGGTGTTTACCCTGGAAAAACTAAGACTTGGGGGTGGAGGTGGGCATGATAGTTACCTTCAGGTATTTGGGCTGTCATGTGGAAAAGGGATTATCAGGCTTGTTCTGCCTGAGTGCAGTTCTCAGAGTTCAGAACTTGGAGCAATGGGTGGACTCTGCAGAGGAAAAATTAGGCCTGATGTAGGGGGAAACTTCCCCACAGTTATAGCGAGTCAAAAATGGAATAGGCTTGAGGCAGCTAGCTAGATTCAGTAGATAGAGCACCAGCCTTGGAGTCAAGAGGACATGAGTTCAAATTCGGCCTGAGACACTTAACCCCAAGTGCTTACACATTTAAACAAAAAAATGGAATGGGCTGCTGTGAATAGTGGCTTCCCTCTTATAATGAAAGCCTTAAAGCAAAAATTGAATGACCTCATTAGGTATATTGTAAAAGATATCTTTGTTTACATATGGGTTGAATTAGATGACCTCTGAGGTTTCTTCCAACTTTAAGATCCTGGGACAGTAACTCTCAACCACAGGAATTAGGGGAAAATGGAGTGGGAGTTTGCTAGCCATAATCTAAGGAAAATACTAAATAAGGGGCGGTTAGGTGGTACAGTGAATAGAGCACTGGCCCTGGAGTCAGGAGGACCTCAGACACTTAACACGTACTAGACTTGTGACCTTGGGCAAGTCACTTAACCCCAATTGCCCTCCAAAAAGCAAAAATAAGAAGAAAAAAAGAAAATACTAAATGACTAATACTCCCACTATGCAGGGTTTTATAATGAAGGAAGGTGGCAGCAAAGAGATTTGGTCCAGAATTTCAACAGAAAATACCTGTGATGGGGACCCTAGGGCCCCTCTGAACTGGCACTTCCTTTGCCTCATCCCAGGGTAACAAATGGTGATGCACACAGAGAAAATTTAAAATCATTTGATTGCAGATTTTGAAAGTTGAAAGGGACCTCCATAGTGGTCTAGTAAAACACAAAGAAAGGGGGAGCTGTCTATCTCTCAAAGCAGTTCATTTTATTTTTGAACAGCTCTTAGGAGCTTTTTTTTTTTTTTAACTTTTCAGGTCTAAATTTTCTTCTTTGTAACTTCCGCCTGTTACTTCTGGTTCTGCCCTCTGGGACCAAACAGAATGAATCTAATAATCCCCTTTCCACATGATAGCCCTTCAAATATTTGAAAACAGCTAGCATGTCCTCCCCCCGCATCTTCTTTTCTCCAGGCTCAACATTTCCAGTTTCTTCCGGCAATGCCCATATGACATGGCCTTAACCCTACTTGACTATAGCTCTGTACCATACTAGCTTCTTTTTTTTCTGGATGTACTCATGATCAATATACTTAAACTGTGTCAGCTAGAACTTAACAGAGTGCTGTTCCAGATGAAACCTGACCAGGGCAACTTCTTGTTCTTCTTCCCTTCCTTCTCCTCCTCTTCCTTCTTCAGCTTGAAGTCCATTAAAACATCCAAATATCTTTTAGACAAACTGCCATCTGACCTAATACTTTCCTCACCTTCCACCTGTAGTGTGTAGGCTCTGAGCTACTTTGCCGAACCACATTTGTTCTAGTGGGTCAGGTCCCCAAAGTGAGCCTACTACTTTTCTTGGGGTTCTAATGGCAAAACTCTGAAAGGTTAAAGACATCTAATACTGATGTTATTGAGCCCCTATCTGATGTGTTCCTCCCAATATCAATGTTCATCAACAAACATCTGCCCAAAATCAATTGATCATTTGATCTTTCCTCCATATGAATTAACCTACTAATACCAATTAGCTTTCACAAAGCAACATTTACTGAGAAGGCTGAAATGTAACAGTCTCCTAAACCTGGAACCCTCTCTTCTCTCTACATATCCACTCATCCCTCAGAGACAGTAAACTCCAACACGAAGTGGTAACTATTGAACATTAGACCAAATTCACTTCTGGGAGAGGCATAGATGATGGACAAATCACTCCCTTGCTTAAAGGACATCACGTATTGACTGCTGGCTCAGTTCATTGTTGGACTGGGTCCAGCAGGTCTTTTCCCACGGCTGGCTCCTCAGGTCCTGTTGCTACTGGCAGATTCTGTTTTGGACTCCAGTCTCTGGACCTCTGGTAGCTCTTGCAACTTTTGAAGCTCACACACGGTCATACATGGGTCGTTTCTGTCTCTGATACTTCTTCATCTAAGACCAGAAAAGACTAGATACAACAGAGAGGTGGTGTATTCATGCAAGGTGGAGAAAGAAGGCAGCTATCAGCAGGAAGCAGGCCACAGCCACTAAAGGAGCTGTTACCAGAGGCTTACAACACTTTAGCAAAGGAGTTTATTCATCAGTTTCCAGCCTTTTGTATGCCTACTCAATTCTAGATCAGTATTCAACTAAAAGGCTGATTTATATTTTTATTTATTTTGGTCACCACACAATAAGCAGACAGGAAACAACCAAGAAGATACCTGTGTATTCAATTCAGTCATTTTTTAGTTGTATCTGACTCTTTGTGACCCCACTTGGAGTTTTCTTGGCAGAGATACTGAAGTGGTTTGCCATTTCCTTCTCCAGACCATTTTACAGATGAGGAAACTGAGGCAAACAGGGTTAAGTAACTTGCCCAGGGTCATACAGCTAGTAAGTGTCTGAGGTCAGATTTGAATTCAGGAAGATGAGTCTTTCTGACTCCAGGCCCAAGACTCCCCACTGCACCACCTAGCTTTTTTGCATACCTGTGCATACTATGAGACAAAGAATGGGCCCCTCTGTCATACTTCTAGATGTAAGCTCACCAAGTCAGGCAGAGATATATTACATGCTCTAAGGATGTGGTCCTTAGAGTTTACTTATGAAAATGATTTTTTAAAAATAATACTAAAGTATAAGGATTTCCATTTATTCTTACTGAGTTTTATCTGATTTGATTCAGTCTAATACTCTAACCTGTAAAGATCTTATTGGATCCTGACACTCTCATCTATTGTGTTAGCTATCCCACCCAGTTTATATCATGTACATTTATTAAGCATAAAATCTTTGCCATTTAAATTATTGATTAAAAAAATGTTAAATAGCAAAGGGCCAAGTGCAGATTCCTGGGTTATTACACTGGAGACCTCCTGCCACATTGACGTTGAACCACTAACAGCTACTCTTTTAATCTGGTTCTCTCATTAATTCTGAGTCATCTAATTGAATTATTGTCTAGTTCACACCTCTCCACCTTCCTCACTAGAACAGTATGAGTGAGTTACTTTATTCAAAACTTTATTAAAGTCCAAGTAAACTCTAGAGAATTCTCCCCATCTACCAGTTTGGTAAGATTGTCATAAATGGAAATGAGATTAGTCCACCATAACCTGTTATTGAAGAAGCCACTCTGGCTCTCTGTATTGAGTTACTGCTTCCTTCTCTAGATATTCATTCATTATCTGCTTAATGACCTCTTCCAGAATTTTCTTTTTTTTTTTTTTGAGGGGGGAAGGCCAGGCAGTTGGGGTTAAGTGACTTGCCTAAGGTCACACGGCTAGTAAGTGTTAAGTGTCTGAGGCCGAATTTGAACTCAGGTCCTCCTGACTTCAGGACCAGTGCTCTATTCACTGCACCACCTAGCCATTCCCTCTTCCAGAATTTTCTCCAGAATCAATGTCAATCTCATTTGTCTATAATTTAAGATCATTCCCTTCTCTTTTTTTGCCAGTCAGAAAGACTGGGGCAACTAGGTGGTGCAGTGAATAGAGACCTGCCCTAAAGTCAGGAATACCTGAGTTCAAATGCAACCTCAGACACTTGACACACTTACTAGCCGTGTGACTTTAGACAAGTCACTTGACCCCAATTGCCTTGCCTTTCCCCTCCAAAAAAAAAAAAAGAAAGAAAGAAAATCAGAAAAACATTTGCCTTTTCTCTAATTCTGTGGTTCTTCTCCTATTTTCCATGATCTTTCAAGCATTATTGACCTTGGTTTGAAAATCACGCCTGTTAGTTTCAGTATCTGAAGATATTGTTCATCTGGACCAGATAACTTAAACGTATCAAGGGCAGCCAGGCATTCTAGACATTAAACGAGATATTAAATCTCCTTACTTATCTTGGATATTAACTCTGTTAGCTATTTTTGTTCTGTCATTTCCAGTGCAAAGGTCATTTACCTTGGCAAAGAAAAGAATTGAGCAACTCTGCTCTCTCTTGTTAGTTTATCATCCTCCCATCCACTCTTTGAGGCTCCCTTTTCTCTCAGTAGAGTTTTCTTCAGCTTTCCCTGCCAGCCTCAGCTCATTATAACATTTAGCAATTCTCGGCATTTGTTTTTTCAAGGCCATATCATGTTCTTCAGTCCATACCTGTTATCTAGCCTTGTTTCTGTCTTCTGTATATTTCTTTGCAAAAATCTAAATTGGTTGGTGAGTGCTCTGTGCATCCATATCATTCTCTTCAGATAAATCTTTTTTCCTTTCTTTTTGGAATTGTTTCCCTTTGTATCATCAGACTTTATTCCTATATAGTTTCTACCTTTCCATATAGATTTGTAGTCCATTTTTAGTCATCTGTGCCCTTTGAGATCTACTTTCCCCAAATCTAGGGAACATGTTAGACTCCGCTCAGATTTTCTCTCCTCTATCAAAAACTCTAGGAGAGAGTAATCATTTTTCTCCAGTTTCCCTATTGTTCCCACCCTCCCTGTTAGTGAGAATCGTATCCAGAATAGAATTTCCTCTTGCTGGGTCCTCCACATTTTGGAGGATGGAATTATCACTAAGGCAATTCAAGAAGTTATTAGTATCTCTGGATTCATTAGGAGAAATCTAGTTCATTAAGTCCCCTATCAATATTATATTATACATCTGTGCCAAGCTAGAAATCCATTTCCCAAACTGCTCATATATTTACACTTCATTTCCTGGTGGCCTGTAGTATATACTGCAATGACCAATTCACTTCTGTTTTTCCCCCTATTGAGGAGAATCACCCAAATACTCTTTATTATGCTTCCTCCCTCTGGTGTCTGGATTTCCTCACATACCTTCTATTTTTTTTTTTTTTTGCTTTTTTTTTTGGAGGGCAATTGGGGTTAAGTAACTTGCCCAAGGTTACTTGGCTAGTTTTTTTGTGTGGATGTTAAGTGTCTGAGGAGGAACCAAACTCGGGTCCTCCTGCCTCGGGGGCCAGCACTTTACTCACTGCACCAGCTAGCTGCCCCCCTCACATACCTTCTTAATATTCATTACTACCCTCTACCCCACCTTTTATCTATCCTCTTTCTTTTTTGATACGAAATACCTTTCTAGAACCTTAATCTATGCATCCATTTTATCACACAAGTCTCAGCACTATCTATGAGGTCTAATTTGCTTCCTCACATTAGGACTTCTAGTTTCTCTTTTTCCCACCTAAACTTGAGGCATTTGTATATAGACACTAGATGCCATAGGTTTAATTATTGGCTCCTTTTTTGGATTTTGAGTCTTATGGACATATGGGCAACTGCCATTCTTTATTATAGCTTCCCTCCATGATATCTAGCTTGTGGTATATAGATAGCCTTTTCTCTCCCCCATCTCTTTTGGCTTAAAGACCTTTTGATTAGATTTGCAAGATACCCAGTAAATACATTTTTACCATACTTGGTTAGGTGTACTCCATCACTACCTGGGAATCCCTTATCCTGATATTTTAAGCAGTGGTCCAGAAGTCCAAGTCACATTCTCATATACCACCTTCTTGGCCATTTATTCACTTCCCAAATTAACTGTTCTTCTCTTCATCCCCTTCATACCTTCAAAGGCAACAGTGAGGAAAATACAACCTGTGCCTCTGTGGTCTTCAGTTTCTTGCCCAAGACTTCATAATGGTTGGCAATGCTTTTTAGATTCCTTTTGGCAGTATCACCCATGCCTGAATGAATCACCAGAAGTGAGGAATAGTCATCTGTTTTGTTAAGTCTTGGGAGGTTCTCTATTAGGCCTTGGATATATGCCCTGGGAAGACAACAGATCTGTCTATTGTTGCCCTTGGGTCCACAAACAGGCCTCCGGACTTCCGAGTGGGCAGTTACCCAATCTAGCCACACTTCTCTTCTTCCTCTGACCCTCAATGGGAGATCTTTCACCTGTTGGCTTCTAAGGGAAAGCCTATGACATCATCTGTGAGAGGACATGAAGCTTCTTCCTCCCCAGAGCACCCAGATCCTTCCTCTCCTGGAAGAGTCTCAAATCTGTTTTTAAGCTCTAAGTGTACAGCTGTCCTTTCCCTTTTTTCCTCTGTGCAACATTCTTCTACTCTAATATTGGAGCAGAAGTCAAATTCCTTCCTCCATCTCTGAGGATGGAGTGCCCCCCATTTTCCCCCACTGAAAACATTTCTGTTTTCTTTAGAAATATTTCATTGTCCCTAACAATCTGAAGTGAGGGGACAGGTTCTTTGAATCACTTTATCTTCTCCAGATCAGCCTCCTCCTGGAATACAGATAACAGTCACTCAGCTGGGGCAGAAATACAAATATTATTCAATTGATTCAAGTCATTACATATTTTTACCTACTCTGCATTCTGGTTGAGATTTTCAGCCTTTTTTTTTTTAAATGACTTGTGGATATTTACACCTCACCTGATTAAAACTTTTATTGTCTATTATCTCATTTTAATAACTTAATAGCCCTATTAAACTTCCTTTCCTTATAGTCTCAACCACAACGACACAGTTAATCCTCATCTCCCCTTGTGCCTTGAATTAACCTATTTCATCTATTTTCCCTATCTGCTAATCCACTCTGTCAATTTGCTTTACCCACTGTTTGCTCAGATTTATTCCACTTATCTTTTCTTACTTGCCTTGCCTTATATTGTCAACAACTTTCTTTTTTCTTTTTGGGTTTCCACCTTCAGGTCCTACTCCAAAAATCTCCTTATTATCCTGCTTTTGGAGGAAACACATGACTTGGTCAGGATTGGTGTGTGAGGCCCTAGTCTTGCATGAGGTCTTATTTTTTTATTTAATATTTTATTTTTCTTCAATTACATGTAAAAACAATTTTAACTTTTTTTTTCAAATTTTGAGTTCTAAATTTTCTCCCTCCCTTCCCCCTCATTGAGAAGGCAAGCAATTTGACTCAGTTTATACATGTGTAGTCATGCAAAACACATTTCCATATAAGTCATTCTGTGAAAGAAAACACAGACAAAAAAAAAACAAGAAAAAATGAAGTAAAGGGGGCAGCTAGGTGGTGCAGTGAATAGAGCACCTGCCTGGGAGTCAGGAGGACCTGAGTACAAATCCAGCCTCAGACACTTAACACTAACTAGCCATGTGACCTTGGGCAAGTCACTTAACCCCAATTTCCCTCCCCTCCCCACTCCAAAAAGCAAAAACAAAAAAAAATGAAGTAAAGAAAAAGTATTTTTGATCTGCATTCAGGCTCCACCAGTTTCCTCTTTGGAGATGGACAGTATCTTTCATCATAAGTCCTACAGAATTGTATTGGATCATTGTATTGCTGAGAATAATTGCTGTTACCGTGTATAATATTCTCCTGCTTCTGCTTATTTCACTTTGTCTCAGTTCATGTAAGTCTTTCCTGGTTCTTCTGAGAGCATCCTGTTCATTATTTCTTATGGCACAATAGTATTACATTATAATTATATACAACAACTTGTTCAGCCATTCCCCAATTGATAGACATCCCCTCAGTTTCCAATTCTTTGGCACCATTAAAAGAGCTGCTATCAATATTATTATACACATAGGTCCTTTTCCTTTTTGCTTTTTTATCTCTTTGAGATACAGACCTAGGAGTGGTATAGTTTGGTCAGAGGGTCTGCATGGTTTTATAGCCCTTTGGGCATAGCTCCAAATTGCTCTCCAGATTGGTTGAATTAGTATACAGCTTCACCAATAGTACATTAGTGTTTTAATTTTCCCACATCCCCTCCAACATTTGTAATTTTCCTTTTCTGTCATGTTAGCCAATCTGACAGGTGTGAGGTAGTAGCTCAGAGTTGTTTTAATTTGCATTTCTCTTACTAATAGTCATTTAGAGCATTTTTTTATATGACTGTAGCTAACTTTGGTTACTTTGAAAATTATCTCTTCATATCCTTTGACCATTTATCAGTTTGAAATGACTCTTATTTCTATAAATTTGACTCAGTTTTCTATGTTTGAGAAAGTAAATCTTTATCAGAGAAACTGTAAAAAAAAACTTTTACAGTAATGATTACCAACTATGTATTTCCATCTATTCTATTTCCTCCCTGTTTATCCTACTCTCCTTTTACCCTGTCCATTCTCAAAAGTGTTTTGCTTCTGACTTCTACTTCCCCCAAACAGCCCTCCTTTCTATCAGCTCCACTCCCCTTCTCTTATCCCCTTCCCTTCCTACTTTCCTGTATGGTAAGATAGGTTTCTATCCCCAACTGAGTGTGTATATCCTTCCCTCTTTGAGCCAATTCTGATGAGAGAGATTCATGAGATCCCCTCCTAGCTTCCCCCATTTTCCCCTCCACTATAAAAATCTCTTTCAGGCTTTTTTTATGTCAGATAATTTATCCCATTCTATTTCTCCCTTTCCCCTTCTCCTTGTGCATTCTTTTTTTTCATCCCTTAATTTTATTTTTTAGATAATGATATAATCACATTCAACTCACACCTCTGCTTTCTGTCTATGTGTACTCCTTCTAACTGCCCTAATAATGAGAAAGTTTTTAGGAGTTATAAATATCATTTTCCCATGTAGGAATATAAACAGTTTAATCTTATCAAATCCCTTATTATTTCTCTTTCCTGTTTACCTTCTTGTGCTTTTTTTGCATCTTGTATTTCAAAGTTAAATTTTCTATTTAGCTCTGGTCTTTTCATCAGGAATGCTTGAAAGTCCTCTATTTCACTGAATATCCATTTTTTTCCCCAGAAGGATTATACTCAGTTTTGCTGGGTAAGTGGTTCTTGGTTGCAGTCCTAGCTCTTTTGCCATTTAGAAGATTATATTCTAAGCCCTCCAATCCTTTAATATAGAAGCTGCTGAATCTTGTTATGCTGACTGTGTCTCCACAATATTTGGATTGTTTCTTTTTGGCTGCTTATAGTATTTTCTCCTTGATCTGGGAGGTCTAGAATTTGGCTATAATATTCCTCGGAGTTTTCATTTGGGGATCTCTTTCAGGAAGTGATTGGTAGATTCTTTCAATTTTTATTTTACCTTCTGGTTCTAGAATGTCAGGGCAGTTTCCTTGATAATTTCTTGAAAGATGATGTCTAAGATCTTTTTTTGATCGTGACTTTTAGGTAGTTCTGTAATTCTTAAACTGTCTCCTCTGAATCTATTTTCCAGGTCAGTTGTTTTTCCAATGAGATATTTCACATTTTCTTCTATTTTTTCAGTCTTTTGATTTTTTAAAAATTGTTTCTACATATCTCATAAAGTCATTAGCTTTGGGGTGGCTAGGTGGCGCAGTGAGCACCAGCCCTGGAGTCAGGAGGACCTGAGTTCAAATTTGGCCTCAGATACTTAACACACACAAAAACTAGCCATGTGAACTTGGGCAAGTCACTTAACCCCAACTGCCCTCTAAAAAGCAAAAAATAAATAAATAAATAAAGTCATTAGCTTCCACTTGCCCAATTCTAAGTTTTAAGGAATTATTTTCTTCATTGAGCTTTTGTACTTTCTTTTCCATTTGGTCAGTTTTACTTTTTAAGGACTTCTCTTCGGTGAACTTTTGTATATCTTTTTTCAAAATTTTCTTCTCTTCATTGGATTTTTTTGCTTCTTTTACCATTTGACTTATTCTGTTTTTTAAGGTGTTATTTTCTTCAGTATTCTTTTGTGTCTCCTTTACCAAATTGTTGACTCTTTTTAAAATTATTATTTACTTGCACCATTCTCATTTTTTCTCTATCTCTCTTACTTGATTTTTTAAATCTTTTTTGAGCTGTTCCATGGCCTGAGACCAATTAATATTTTTCTTTGAGGTTTTAGATGAAAGAATTTTGCCTTAGTTGTTTTCTTCTGAATATGTTTTTTGTTTTTATTTTGCTTTTTGGAAGGCAATTGGGGTTAAGTGACTTGCCCAATGTCACACAGCTAGTAAGTGTGTCAAGTGTCTGAAGCCAGATTTGAACTCAGGTCCTCCAGACTCCAAGGCCGGTGCTCTATTTACTACGCCACCCAGCCGTCCCTGAGTATATGTTTTGATCTTCCTTGTCACCATAATAACTTTCTATGGTCAGAATTTTTTTCTGTTGTTTGATCATTTTCCAGCCTATTTCTTGACTTTTAACTCTATGCTAAAGTGGGCCTCTGCTTCCCAAGTGGAGGGTGCACTGTCCCAAGCTTTAGGCTTGTTATGTAGCTGTTTTCAGAGATAATTTTGGGCTCTTCCAAGGTAGTATGATGTAGGGAGAGGTGTGTTTACTACTCTCTTGTGCTGTGCATTGGTTTGTGAGAGACCACAAGCACTCTTTTCAGCTTTGAACTGTGATCAGGGTCTCTCCTCCCCTGTGGTCATAAGCCTTGCTAGTGCCCCTCCTCACACTGGGACTGAGATCCAGGGCCGTGACCCAGATCCAAGTATGGGCAATGCAACAGAGTCTTGCCCCTGGTGCCAGCAAAGGAATCCCATAAATCTTTTTCTGACCCATTGTCCAATCCCCTTACTGTCCGTGGGTTGAGAAGTCTGAAAACCACTGTTGCTACCACTGATTCAGTTGTCCTGAGGCCTGCTCCTGGTTTGCTGGGGTCCAGTCTGCACTGTCTTGGCCCGTGCAGGATTGTACTCCTCTCTCACCATGGTGCAACAGACCTTTCCTACTGACCTTCTAAGTTGTCTTGGGATGGAAAATTGTTTTACTCTCTCTTTTTGTGCGTTCTGCTTCTCTAGAATTTCTTTAGAGTCATTATTTAAAAGTATTTGGAGGGGCTTGGGGGAGAGCTCAGGAAAGGCATGTCTGCCCCATGAGATTTTATTTTGAGGCACTTGCCACCTGGGCCTGTGATAGCTGTAGAGGGTTGAGGAATTGTTTGTCTCAGATGGTTTGGTGAAACAGGGTTGAGTTGGGAGCTCCTTTACATGTGGCGCCAGATTAAAAAAGCCTCCAGTTCAGTCCCTTGGCACTCAGTGGTAATGGAATATAAAAGTATTGTTTTTTTGGATGATTTGGTGTGTCCTCTAAATACAGCTCCCTCAGGAGGACAATTCTTCACTTTCCTGTACACTGTGAAAAAATAGGAAGGAAGACTTCTGGGCCAGGAGACTTGATGTCGTGAATAGCCCTCACTTGCCTGGGCACTCATTTTGGGAGGAGGAAATGCTGGGATAGGAGTTTGGTGTCATGGCCTTTGCCTGGGCATGTAGTGGTAACAGAAGACTGATAGAGAAGGAAGGGGAAGGCTCTGAAGTAGGTAGGTGAAGATCCTTCTCTACCCCAGGCATGTGTATAGGAACACCAGGCTAGGTCCTTCCAGGCTTTCTCCCCGAAGTGGCAGTTCTTAGGTCTAGTCTTCAAGTGACTCCCATATTCTCCCCTAGGAGTTGGAGTGATCAGCATGGAGCGGGCATACCCCCTCTTCCTGGGTTCCAATGTTGGCACAACCACCACGGCTTTGCTAGCTGCTCTCGCCAGCCCTTCCAACATGCTGCTCAGCGCAGTCCAGGTATCTTAATGTGTCCTCCAGAGGGTCTCTCTTTTCCCTAAAGGAAAATCCTTTCCTTCGGTTTCCACTCCCAGCTTAGGGGCAGAGTCTGGAATGGGAGAAACACCAGACTTGCAGTCAGCAGAACAGCACGAAGCCCCCAGGATGCCCCATTCTAAATTTGACATGGGCTTTCCCCGCTATGTGCAAAGTTTGACTGAGGAGCCTAGACATATGAAACCTTCCATCTGTGCCCTGAATTCTATACCTCCAAACACTCATCTCTTTTCCCTTCAGCGTCTTCCATTTCTCCCTCTTCTCTGGGTCTTTTACCCCTTGCTTGAAGCTAGGCTCAAGTCTCCCTGGTTATAAGAAAAACCTTTCCTTGATCCTATTACCACTTGTGTTTCTTCCTCTCTTTTGCCACCAAATTTATCTTTCATGTGACAGCATTCTGAGGGGCAGGAATAAGAACGGGGCCCCAGACTTTGCCCGAACCTGTCACTGAGTCAGCCTTACCCAGGGTCAATCCCAATCTCACCAACCTCTTATCAGACCTGGTTTGTCCCAGTTTATCATGAATTGATTAAGGATTTATCAGAATCATTTATGCCTCATAATTATCAGAATATCCTGGGTGGGGCAGGGGTCCAAGAGAAATGTCCTTAGTAATCCCTTGGTAAGGCTAAATTAAGAATAAGTAGGGCCTTTGTGTAATTCAGTCACCATTCATTCCATCCTTCGGGTGGATTCCCTCATCTAAGGGGTATTTGTACTCTGGTCTGTTCTATAAAAAGCCCCTTTATGGCCCTTTAAACCTGGGGTCCCTGAGGCAATGGCCTTTTTTGCTCTCATATGAATGCACCTTTGCCAAGAAACTGGTCCTGCATAAGCAATACCATTAGTGGGGAATTAGCTAGAGATCCCTTTGAGAGGTCTCTTTCCAGTCTACATCCTCATATAGATTTCTCCCTAGGTCTCACTCATCCACCTGTTCTTTAATGTGGCTGGGATTTTGCTGTGGTATGTAGTGCCTGCCTTCCGCCTGCCCATCCCCTTGGCCAAGAAGTTTGGGAATGTGACTGCCCGTTACCGCTGGGTGGCCGGTGTCTACCTACTTTTCAGCTTCTTCCTGATACCACTGGCAGTGTTTGGATTGTCGATGGCAGGAGGTGTAGTGCTGGGAGCGGTAGGAGGGCCCCTGCTTGGGCTCCTAGCCTTTGTCATCCTCATCAACCTGATGCAGCGGCATCACCCCACCTGGCTACCCCGTTGCCTCAGATCCTGGGCCTTCCTTCCCCTTTGGCTCCACTCCCTTCAGCCTTGGGACCATGCCATCACCAGGTGCTGCAAGTGCTGCCCTCAGGCCCAGGACTCACCTGAAGATGCCACAATCAAGGAAGCCCACTGCTTTGAGCACCCTGTTATCCTGGCCTCCCACAGACTCTGAAAATTCAGGTTCTTATCATGGCCATAATGGGTCACCAGGCCTGAGGGAAGGGTGGGGAGGACATGGAGAAGTACCTATTTCACCAGTTCTGGGTCCATTCAGGACAGGCTACACATGTGCACAGATTCATACAAAAAGACTGCTCCTTCTCACTTGGAGAGGTGAGCCCTGGATAGACCCAGGGCAGACTTCTAGGATACTACAGTGTCATATTTATACCACATATATCCCCATCCTCAACAAACCTATCCTCAGAATCCCCTTTTATTCTTATAGAATAAATGGAGGCCTGTATTATATGCCTCTTTTCCCCTCCCCAGACTTCTGCTTTCCTGACCCTACTGACTCCAGGGTTGGGAGGTTGTTTAGGCAAGATTCACACCTCTAGGCTGCCAGTAACTGAGTAAGAAAGGGACAAGCCTGGCTGATGCTGCCCCTTACTGGTCAATTAGGGAGTTTTCCAGCCTATTGTGAATCTGAAGAACAAATCTTCAATACTGCTAAGTCCTTGCTATATGTAGTATGTAGCTGATGGATGATCCTGTTCCAGAAACTGTCCAGAGTAGAGTCAGCACCAGAAACACAGTCCCATCCTCAGGAATTTTTTGGTCCAAGGGGTCCAGGAATGGGGATTTGGAGATGACTGGTCAGGAACCTGTCTGTGACTAGTGCTATTGAGTGTGGAAAATCCAAGTGTTCTTGGCTAGAAACAGTTTCCTGGGCAGATCTATGTAGGCCCAATTTAGTAGATTCTGCATCCAACAAAGAAAGGAATGAGAGAGAGAGAGCCTTGGAATCAGGAATAATTTCATATATGACAATAGTAGGATAATCATTATCAATTAATAAACTTTTTTTTTTACTTTTTTTTGAAGGGGAGGTCAGGGCAATTGGGGTTAAGTGACTTGCCCAAGGTCACATGGCTAGTAAGTGTTATGTGTCTGAGGCTAGATTTGAACGCAGGTCCTCCTGGCTCCAGGGCCAGTGCTCTATTCACTAGACCACCTAGCCACCCCTCAATTAATAAACATTAAGTGCTTACAGTGTACCAGGCAACTGTGCTAAGCATTAAGAATACAGGAAAAAAGTAAAAAACAGTCCCTGCATTCAAATAGTATGTATGAATGACATTTATATAAGATTTTAAGGTTTACAAAGTGCTTACATCACTTGATTCTTTCAACAACCCTATTAGCTGGGTGCCACAAATTACTACCATTATTTTATAGACGGGGCAATTAAGACTTAGAGAGATAATGACAACTATCCTTAGAGGCAAGACTAAACCCCAAATTTCTCTGGATACCAAGTCCAGCATTCTTTATAATATATACCCTAGGATCTAGAGATAGAATAGATTTTAAAGGAAAGTCATTGTCAAAGACTAAGGTCTATAGAGAAGAAATGATTTGTCCCATTTAAATAGGTAGCAAGTAGCAGAGCTGAGGTTCAGACTTAGGTCTTGATTCCCAAATCCAGTGCCCCTTCAACTATTTTCCTCTGATTCAGCATCCTCTAACTAAAACCACCCACTCTCCAAGACCCCATATCAGTTCCTCCCTGAGCTCAGTTCGCTCCCCCATTCAAGAATCCCCCATTTCTTCTTCATGTGGGTATTTACCTCATCTCCCCAGCTACATTTTTGGTTTCTTTGGCTGTGCTTCCCCCTTCCCCTTTACATTCTCTGACCTTTCTATTGGGGGAGTCCCAACAGAGGTAATGATAGCATTGGAATAGCACTTACTGTGTGCTAGGCCCAATGTGGTAAGTGCTTTTCAAATATTATCTCATTTGATCCTCATAACCACCCTGGGAAGCAGGTATTAATATTATCCCCATTTTATGTCTGGGAAAACTGAGATTAAGTGATTTACCCCAAGGTCACACAGCCAGTTGGTACCTGAGGCTGGGTTTGAATTCAGGTCTTCCTGGCTCCTGAATCAGCACTCTATCCGATGAGCCACCTAGCTCTCTGTTGTTAAGTCTTACCAATCAGAGGCGATACTGGTACCCAACATAGGCTGTGGTCAGAGGGAAGCAGTATGCTTAGTTCAAGAGGGAAATCAGTGAGCCAGTTTGGATAGGGTGCTTGGGGGAAGGATCAGGGAGATAATCCAATCATTGTTGAGATATTCTGCTCCAGCATTCACTCATTCTATCCCTTTGGGTGGACCACTTAACCTCTAGACTTGTTTCTTTGTCTGTAAAATAAGGGCCACATTCTTAGGTGATCTCCAAGCTACCTTCCAACTCCAAATTCTGTAACACTATTATTCTTTCTCTACCTTTAGTCTTTCCCTGAGCCAATGAGGGCCAGCTAGCACCCAGTCTCTGGCCCTGAGAAGACCATTCATCATTATGTATGGTGTGGAATAACTAAGAAGAAAAGGATGATGCCTCCGAGGGATTTCTTATGATCCTTCAACCCCACAGACACTTGTCTGAGTGGCTATCATTGCTCCAAGTTCCTGGATTTCTCCAACACCAGAGGGCCCCATTCTACATATGACAAGCCCAAAGCAAATTTAGCAACAGGTTTAGAAAACTAGGTCCTGAAATCAGGACTTCCTTATGTTTAACCTTTCCGTCTTCTGCCCTTTCACTATACCTCAATGCATCCTGTTCTGGGCAGCAAAGATTGACCACTGATCACCAGTCTCTTTAAGTCAGGGTTTTGAAGTCTGGTTTTCTCTTTTCCCTGAACAATCTCGTTCCTTCAGCATTTTGTGACCATAGGTCTTAGCTAAGTGAGCCTGGGTATTTTACCTCCCTGGTCATGTGGTCAGAGGAAAACCTTCCACACCTGTTTTCTCGTTTGTAACACGGCAGAAGAAAAATTGCCCCATCTGTCTGCCAGGGTGGAACATCATGAGAATAAAATAAGGTCATAAAAAGGGGAGCCCCTACCAAAAGAATGGTGAAGGTACTTTTAAAAAGTATGAGAGCTTGTTTCAAGTTCCTTAATTACCTCTTCTTTTCTCTTCTGGACCTTCTTTCAATTTTCCACAGTTGGGTCCAGCATTGGAACCTGGGATCTGGCATGGTGTATGTGGAGCTGAACTGAAAGATGACCCTTGGATTGGGGTGTGTTGGCTTTACAACCAGCTTTCCCCCACCAAAAAAAATTATATATCCACAACACTTTTTAAGGTTTAATCTGTTTTGGTTTTGTTTTTTGAGGGGGGAAGGCAAGGCAATTTGGGGTTAAGTGACTTGCCCAAGGTCACATGACTAGTTTTTTTGTGTGTGTGTTAAGTGTCTGAGACTGGATTTGAACTCAGGTCCTCCTGACTCCAGGGCTGGTACTCTATTCACTGCACCTCCTAGCTGCCCCTAATCTATATTTTTAACATTCTTTCTAACAATTAATTTTAGACAATCAACAAAATAATAAATCAAGTTCTAATTTAGTATTTCCTATTTTCTGTAACTGAAAATGTAATAATCAGTCTTCCTGAGCCTGTCCAAGCAGACTCCAGCACACCCCTAAGTTGCCTTTTTTTTTTGTGGGGGAGATGGCAATTGGGGCTAAGTGACTTGCCCAAGGTCACATGGCTAGTAAGTGTTAAGTGTCTGATGCCAGATTTGAACTCAGGTCCTCCTGACTCCAGGGTCGGTGCACTATTCACTGTGCCACCTACCTGCCCCTCAATTAATAAACATTAAACGCTTACAATATACCAGGCAACTGTGCTAGACATTGAGAATACAGGAAAAAAGCAAAAAACAGTCCTTGCATTCAAATAGTATGTATGAATGACATTTATATAAGATTTTAAGGTTTACAAATTCTTCCATGAAGAACCAGTTCCAGATTAGCCATTAACAGCAATGGATTTCCCTTCCTCTTCTGCTCAGGTAAAGGACTAAGCAGGAGGTTGCCTGCAGCTCCCCAAGTCCCCACTGTAGCATGGAATGTGTCTCTCCTAGCTATGTGCCAGGTCTCTCTCCTTTGAGAAAAAGTTAAGTTTGTCTTCAGTCAGTCTCCTTTCTGTCCCGCTTCTTCCTCCCCTTCCCCCCATGCCCAGATCCCTGAACTACGGAACCCTTCCTGGCCTTACCCAGACCATGTCCTTTGTGATGGAATTTTGCTATTCTATATTAAGCACCTCCAGCATGCCCAGTTCTGTGTACAAGTAACTCACTTGTACACAAGAAAAAAAGAATCAGAGCAAAGCAAAACAGTGTAGGATCGATCAGAGGCTGGACTGAGACACTAGGAAGTAAGAGAGTTCAGGGAGAGCTGGAGTCATCTATGAGAGTTTCATGGAGGAAACAGAATTTGAACTCAAAGATTATGTTGGATTTGGATAGGCAGAGAGAATGGGAAGGATGGGTTGAGGATGTCTTGAAGAGAAGTGTCAGCACAGGGATTTGTCTGACTGGAGTAGAGGAGCTGTGTTCCATTCAACAAACATTTAGGAATCACCTGCTAAAGGGGTAATCAATGAGATCTCCGTAAAGCATGCTGCTCAATGCCTGTCCCAGAGTAAGTGCTTAATTAATGTTTGTTTCCCCACTTCACTACAGACAAGGCCCTGTGCTAAGCTCTGGGGATAAAAGTGAAATAACTCTTGGGCTTGAGAAGCTTCCATTCTATGGGAAGGATAGAACATATGCACTGACAAATAAATTCAAAGTCATGAGGGAGAGAGGTGCTAACAATGGGGCAGATCAGTAAGGGCCTCTTGTGGAAGAATGCCCCTGAATTGGGCTTTGCAAGAAGCTAGGATTCTAAGAGATGAAGTGAGGGGAAGCATTCCAGCAATGGATGGACAGCCTCTGCAAAGGCCTCTGGATAGGAAATAGCATGTCTTGCCCAGCAAGTAGCAAATTGGCCTGTTTGGCTGAAATGTAGAATACAAGGAAGAGCAGCAGAAACCAGATCATGGAGGGCTTTAAATGCCAGGCTACAGAGTTTGTATTTTGTGCTAGAAGTAAATGGGGAGTCAGTGAAAATCTTCAATTTTAGAAATATTAATTTGGCACCTGTGTAGAGACCAAACTGCAGAGTAGAAGAGAGTGAAAGAACAATTGGGAGACTCTTGCAATAATCCTGGCTAACAATAATAGCTATAACATTTATATAGCACTTACTATGTACCAGACACTACATTTATTGATTTATAATTATCTCAGCAAACCTTCACAGCAACCCTGGGAAGTGGATGCTATTATCCCAATTTGCAGATGAGGAAACTGAGGTTAATTGACTTGGCCAGGGGTCATACGGCTAGCAAGTAGCTGAGGCTGGATTTGAACTCAGGTCTTAACTCCTGGGGCAGCAATGTGGCACCGTGGTGTATAGAGTACTGGGCCTGGAGTTAGGAAGACCCATCTTCCTGAGTTCAAATCTGATCTCAGAGACTTACTAGCTGTGACCCTTGACAAGTCACTTAACCCTGTTTGCCTCAGTTTTCTCATCTGTAAAATGAGCTGGAAAAGGAAGTAGCAAACCACTCCAGTATCTTTGCCAAGAAAACTCAAAATGAAGTCGGACACTCCTGAAACAACTGAACAACTTCTTGCCTCCAGACCCAGCACTCTGTCCAATGTACTACCTAGCTGCCTCTCTAACTGGCTCGAGGTGATGAACGCCTAAACCCCACCTTGGTGACCTTCTGAGTAGAGAGATGGGGATTGATACAAGAAATGGATGTAGAACTGACAAGAATTGAGGATAATCCTGAGGCTGGAATATAGGCCAATGGGGGCATTGTGGGGTCTCGGACAGAAAGAGAAAGGGGAGTTCAGAAGACAGTAGGTTTTAGGAGAAAGATAATGAATTGCATTCGGACATGTTGGGTATGCTGTACAACATGGAGAGGTCGATATGTCCAGCAGACAGCTGATGATACAGAACTGAAGCTTAGGAGAGAAATGGGAGCACTCAGTATCATCTGCACAGAGATGACAATTGAACCTGGAGGACTGAGCTCACAGAGGCAGATGGAGAGAGCAAATAGCCTGGCCTAGGACAGAGCCCCTGAGGGCTCCTGAGAGGAGGCCTCTCTGTGAGGAGGAGTTGGAAAGGAAGAAGGATCTAGCAAAAGAGACTGAGAAGGAGTGGTCAGTGGAGAATCAAGGGTGAGCAGCCTCACAGAAGCCAAGGGAGGAGACAATCTGGAGGAAGTACAGTGGGCAATGACCGTGGACTAGGTGGATAAAGCCAGACTGTGGCAGGCCTTGAGCAAGGACAGAGGAGTTTCAGCCTGATTGCATAGAAAATTTTAGATTCTTGATCAGAAGAGTCAGAGAGGAAAGTTCTGCCCCATTAAATTAAGAGGAAAGCTCTGTCCCATTTAAATTAAGATAAACTTGTAATCAACTGATGAAAGTATTGGTGTATTGATGAAAGTGCTAATAACTAACAATGGTCTAACAGCTAAATACCCATCCCAAGCAAAATCTGTACTTTTAACAGGGGTCTTACTAGTTCAAAGATACAGAGTTATTTGGGGGATATGAGAACTTCTTGTGTCCTTAAAATCACATTCCCCGCACCCACCCACCCAGGGCTGCGCCCTCTAACTCTGAATATGACTGGCTCTGGAGTGTGTGTGTGTGTGTGTGTGTGTGTGTGTGTGTGCCTCTGAGTGTATGGGAGAGGAAGAAAGGATAGAGAGATAGATGGAGGGAAGGAGAGAAGATGAAGGAGAAGAAAGAAGAAGGAGGAGGAGGACAAGGATGAGGACTAGGAAGAAGAGGGGGAGGAGGAGGAGGAAGAGGAGAAGGAGAAGGAGGAGGAAGAGGATAAGAAGAAGAAGAGAAGGAAGATGGAAGAAAAAAAGGGAAGAAGGGAGGGAGAGACAAAGAGAAAGAAAGGTGAGAGAGGGAAAGAGACATGAAAGAGAGAGAATATGAATGTGTGCACATACATTTGCTATCAGGACCATCTCAAAGGAGGAAGGGAGTGGGAAGAGATGACACATATTTAAGAGAAGCTAGGAAGTAATCTGTTTACCATGAGCAACCAGGGTAGAAAAGACATCCCCTAAAGGCAAAGTACAGCCTAAAGTCTACATGTGCTAAGGAGGAGATTCAAATCTCACTACTTGGGGCTAGGGTGTGCTGTGCATAGGGTGAGGCTATAGGATTATGGACTGATTATGCTTCTCCTGCAAGTTTTAGATCTTTATGAACTCTAGTGCAGGAAGTTGCCTCCTCCTTGAGTCATTATTCCTCTGTGTGTGTGTGTGTGTGCCAGAGTCCTGGTATGAAGATACTTAAGAGGTGGCCCTGAGTAATGGTTACAATTGTCCTCTTGGACCGGAGAGGCCTTTCCTCTGTATGCCAAGTACGACATGCAAATTCCATGATTCTTCGAGGTACAGAGCCTGCCTCAGCAGCTACAGGTGTTTGCTCTGCTATCTTGGTCCCAGTTGCTACATCGAGGGAGAACTGCAGAGGGCCCGGTGCCAAGCCTTGGGGACTTGTAGCTGCTTCTTACCAAATTGACACTTGGGTCACCAGCTAAAAATGTGTCATTGAGTGTCAAAGGGCTCAAGCTGGGGAAGCCAGCCTGCTGGAGCTGGAAGGCAAGAAGTGCTGGGGTGAGGCTGGCAGAGGAAACGAGAAACTCTCTTCACTGGCAGGCCCTGAGGGCTCTTCATTCTGATTCCTATTCAGAGCAGTCAGCTTTCCCAAATGTACAATTGTGTGTTGGGGGTTGTTGTTGTTCAGTCATGTCCCACTATTTGTGACTACATTTCCAGTCTTCTTAGCAAAGCTGCTAAAATGGGTTACTATTTTTTCTTTTTTTTTTTACCCTGGAGAAGAAAATTCATTCAGTAAAATAAAATTTATATAAATCTTACAATGCTATATAAGTGATAGCTATTATTGTTTAATGATGATCCTACTGGACAAAATTCTAGGTTTCTGTTTTAATTACTTCCATTCCTTATTTATGTGTTTGTCCTTCGTTTTTGAAGAGGACCATGGCATCAGGAAAATGATGGCATGACTTGCAGTTGACTTTGATCACTGGATATTGTCCTTCCTTGTAGCTCTCCTCCCTATTCCCACTTCCTATTAAGTTTGATATTATTTCTATATCAAACTGTTTTTTGGGGAGGGTTTCAACCCTCTTTTATTCGTTTCAACTAAGAATAAGTTTCATCTGATGTCATTCCCTTTCACTTCTTCCTTCATGTTTCTATTCTTCTTCCTTTCTGCAGCAGCATATTCTTCCTTTTGCCTTCCTTTCTCATCCCCCTCTTAAAACCTCATAACAAGCCATCTGCCTCCAGGATCTGTGCTTTTCTTGCCCATCTCCAATTGTCCTGATCTATATCATGCCACTGGACCCAGATGGTTCTCCAGGAAAAAGCGAGGTTGGTGACTTTGCATGGCCCTCCCTCATTTAAATACAACTCACTTGCAAATCATGGCATCTTCCTGATGTCATGGTCCTCTTCAAGAAGAAGGACAAACCACACAACTCCCTTAATGCGGCTATGGCTAAATAACAACAACTAGTAATGATTTACTACTACTAGTAATGTCCACATCATAAGAAATCACGAACTTGGGGCGGCCAGGTAGCACAGCTAGTAAGAGCACCGGCCCCAGAGTCGGGATGACCTGGGATCAAATCCAGGCTCTGATACTTAGCACCACACCCAGAAATAACTGGCCATGTAACCTTGAGCAAGTTGCTTAACCCAACTGCTTTTAAAAAATAAATAAATAATAAAAAAAGAAATTATGAACTCGATTGCTTATAATATTTATGTTAATATTAATAGTTTCATGGGTCAACAAGGCCAAAAACAAAATCAGTGCTTTACAATAGAGATGTCAAACAACCATCCTTACTCCCAAGAAATGCCTGAACCATTTTAAAATGTAATGGGGAAATATTTAAGTAAATTAAAAATACAATAGCACACAGATAGTAATAATATGTGCATTTCTAAGTCAATTTGCAGCTGTAAGGATCCTTATACATGGTTTAGTGACCCCTGTTTCTTTTTTAGTTTTCTTTACATCACTACATTGCTTTTCATTTGATAAAATAAGTTCTAATTGATGTCTTTGGTTTTTTATATCACTATAATTTCCCTCAGTATGTCCCAGACAGCCATATAATAATAGTTTTTAAAGATGAAAAAAATCAGTATAACTGATCAATACATAAAGAAATTTTGAAAATATGTTCGATGGCAGGGTGGAGAGTCCCATGGATCTTCTTTTACTTTAAGATTCCCACTGGGAAGAAGAGATGAAGCCTAATCCATCACCCTGGGGAAAATATAGCACAACTGAGGGTAACTGATTTGTTGTCATGACTTAGCAAGCTGATTTCTAAACAGAATTTTGTTCAATGCATCACTTCCTCCTTACTGCTGAGAAAAGGAAGCATAAGCTTAAGCTTTGCTTAGATGGTAGGGAAAGAAAATAAGAGAACCATTTGTGTGACATTCCTGAATGGTCCCTGGTTCCCCTCTGCTTTCCTGGGAGGTAGGCAAAGCTTTCATCTCAGGTTTATTAGCCAGGTCTTTTGAGGCCAGGTGGTGACAGGGCCTTGTCTGTCAGCCCTTACCCCCCTCCTCTGCAGGGAGAGGAAGGTAACTCACCCTCCCATTGGGACCTCCTTCCATTTAGTAAACAGAGCTACTGTTGTGGCTTCCATAGCACCAAATAAACAATTGACTGCTATGGTTACCAGAATGCTGCAGGCCTAGACCCAAACCCTCAGTGACAGAAGCCTAACTCTGGGTTTAATCCTACTGCTGCTGAAAGGGCTATTTAAAAGTATCTCCCCCACCCCCCTTATCATGGGGGGTTGTAGGATTTAAATAAATTTAAATAAATCATTGGTATCCAGACCTTTTCATTTTGGATTTTAATATCCCAAGTCATATAGATTGTATGTATCTACTTGGGCTAAATGGTCCCAGCTCTCAGGAGCCCTAGCCAAAAGGCCTAACTGGGACAATCGATAAAAAGTTACTGCCCCACCCTCAACCTAAGATCACCCTGGGTAGGTCTCTTGTCTTAGGAGAAGAGCTGAAACCTTTCCAAAATAACTTTTCAGAAGGATGGGATACATAGGTAACTACCCTTAAAATCTCCTAATAGAACTTAGATTCCTCCATACAGTACAGTTTAGTGCAAAATGCACTGGATTTTAAGTCAGTTTGGGGTATGAATTCTGGTTTTTCTTCTTAATACTTGTAGGACTGGGGGAGAATTATTTCACTTTTCTGAGACTTAGTTTCCTCATTTATAAATAGTATATCTATATAAATAAATAATCTATATTATATACATCTACATACATAAAAGAAGCAGCTAAGTTGAATGCAAAGATAGAATTGGAGTTGGAGTCAGGAAGATCTGAGTTCAGATCCAGCCTCAGGCACTGAATTAGCCATGTGATCCTGTCATTTAAACTCTGTCTCCCTCAGTTTCCTCAACTCTAAATTAGATTTGATAATGGTAGGATAGCACCTACCTCCTGGGGTTATTGAGATAAGATAATGTTTGTAAAGTATTCAGCACAGTGCTTGGCATATAGTGAGCACTTTGTGTTCCCTTCCTTCCTTTTTTCTTTCTTCTTGCCTTTCTTTCCTTTCTTCCTCTTTCCTTCCTTTATTCCTTCCTTCCTCCCAACCTCCATTCCCTCTTCTTTCCCTCTTTCCTTCTTTCCCTCTCTCCCTTCCTTGTTTCTTTACTTCCTATAAAATAAAAAGATTGGGCCAGACGATCTTTAAAATCTCTTCCTGCTCTAAATTCTAAGATTTCAGGTTAAAGGAAGCCAAGCATTTCCCTTGGGAGCCTTGTTTCCCTCATCAGTTCTCTTCAGCATAGTAAGGTTCTAATGTAGTAAACTGGATTTGTTCATGAATTGTCCCAAGGCCAGAATTGTAGAGCAAAGAAGGGGGAAATCTCTCACTATCACTAGCTTAGAAGTACTTATTCTGCTTGTGTCAAACAAGGAAAGGATGGAGTATACTCAGTCCTTACAGGAAGAAACTAAGATGTCCAGTCTTTGTTTTTTTTTTTGCTTTTTGAAGGGCAATTGGGGTTAAGTGACTTGCCCAAAATCACGCGGCTAATTTTTGTGTTAAGTGTTTGAGGCTGGATCCAAACCCAGGTCCTCCTGACTCCAGGGCTGGTGTTCTATTCACTGCGCCACCTAGCTGCCCCACAAGATGTCCAGTCTTGTCTTCACAAGTGGAGGCTATTGATAAATCAAACTTAAGGAAGAATTTGAATGGATAACTGATTAGCCAATCTGCTCTTCAGCCCCAGTGCTCCCCTGTGAATCTGCATCTGCTATTGCTGCTTCTGAATGACCTATTAAAACTTAAGCTTACTCTGACCTCCTTCCTCTCACTTGCATGACCTTTTCTTCCTCCAACTTTCACTATTAAATATCTCCTTGCAGCCCTCATCACCTCTCCCCTGGACTATTTGACCTCTCTGCCTCAAGTCTCTCCCTATACCAATTCATCTTCTACACTGCTTCCAAAGTGATTTTCCTGTAGCACACATCTGATTATGTTACTGCATCTTAATAAACTCCAGTGGCTTCCTGTTACCTTTAGGATCAAATATAAACTCCTGTTTGGCATTTAATGTCCTGCACAACCTGGTCCCTTCCCCCTTCTCCAATCTCATCATACATCACTGCCCTCCAAAGTCTTGAAGATCCAGCAGTGATTTCTTATTCTGCATTCTCCCACCTCCGTGCCTTTGCCCTGGCTAACAGTCATGCCTGCTCTCCCTCTTAGTCTCATGTTTTCTACAGGATTCAGTGCCAAACCCCACCTTCTGCAGAAGGCATTTTTCTTCCTCTGTTAGCCCCTGTGCTTTCCCATTGTCTGCCTATATAAATACATCTCTTCCCCAGTAGAATACAAGCTCCATAGGGGCACTTTTGTCTTTGTGACCCCAGTGCTTATCACAATGCCTAGGTGATAGTAAAATGATCCCTAGGAAAAACTTGTTGCTTGAAATTCACCAACCCAATTTGTTTCACTTAACTTCTAATTCATGCATTTTCTCCAGTTTTCTTGAGGCACTGATTTCCTTTTCTAGGACAAATGCTTCGGGTGATATTTGTGTATCTCAAATACTGAATAGTTTTGGTCTCAGAACACAAACAATATGGCAGCTAGGTGTTGCAATGGATGGAGCACTAGGCTTGGAATCAGTAAGACTCGTCTTCCTAAGTTTAAATCCGGCCTCTGACGCTAAATGATCTAATTATCTTCTAGTTCTAACTTTATAGTAAGCCACAGAGATTGAAAACAGCAAATTTAGATTTAATGTCCCAAAAAAACTTCCTAACAATTAGAGCTAATTGGACCGCTTGAGTGGAATGGTCTTCATCAGAAGGTGGTGTGGGTTCTGAATTCTTTAAGGTCTTCCAGGGGAGATTAGATGAATCTGTAGAGCATGGAAGGGGAAACTCTCACTATCCAGCTTAGAAGCACTTACTCTGTTTGGGTCAGTCAAAGGAAAAGATGGAGTGCACTCAGTCCTTAGGGGAAGAAACTAAGATTTCCAATCTTGTCTTCACAAGTGTGCAAGTACAAGGGAAGTTAGTGATAAATCAGTCTTACAGAAGGATTTGAAAGATGTGTGAACCTGGGCAAATCACTTAACCCTTTTTGTCTCAATGCCTCATCTGTAAAATGGGGTGGAGAAGGAAATAGTAAAATACTCCAGTATCTCTGCCAAGAAAACCCCATATGGGGTCACCAATAGTAGGAAATGATGAAAAGGACTCAACAACAGGACACAATGGGCTAATGAGGCACCTACTTGCTCCTGAATAGCGGTAAGTAGAATATTCCCAGCTGCAGTCTAGCCATGAGAGAAAATAGGCTCTTTTTTATTTTGGTCTATGAAAGACCATTGAAAGAAACTTAAGTGGCCAGCTATACCAATCCATACCTAAAAGGAATTATCATTATAACAGTACCCTAAAGATTCGTCTAATCTCTGCTTGAAGACCTTCAAGAAAGCAGCTCTAAATGCTAGGATGTTTTCCCTGACATCAAACCTAAATTTGCCAATTTTCAACCTCTATCCATTGACCATAGGTGTTTTGTTTGTTTGCTTTTTGGAGGGCAATTGGGGTTAAGTAACTTGCCCATGGTCACATGGCTAGTTTTTGTGTGTGTGTTTTAAGTGTCTGAGGTCGGATCCAAATTCAGGTCCTCCTGACTACAGGGCCAGTGCTCTACTCAGTGCGCCACCTAGCAGCCCAACCGTAAGTTTTAGAACTAGAAGATAATTAGATCATTTAGTCCAACTCCACACACACACACACACATTTTACAGATGATGAAACTGAGGCCCATAGAAGTTAATTGACTTGCCCAAGGTTACACAGGCAGAAAATAGCAGAGCCATAATTTGAATACAAGTTTTCTGATGTCCAAATCCAATGCTTTCCTATGATATCATACTGCCTCCCCACCTCCCACTTTTAAAAAAATGCACCACATAATTTATTCCAGAGAGTGAGAGGTAGGGGAGGGGGGAAGGCAGGAAGGGCAGATGACAGGGAGATGGAGGAAGAGGGTCTAGAATCCTCTTATGCCCCCTTCAGATCTTCCCCAATCTGCATACTTTTTGCAAAGAGAGCATAATACTGCTGTGATTGTTTCACAGGGGCCTCTTCTTATGCCTCTTCCTGGTCTTGGTGCAAGACTTGTGAAAAAAGTCCTGGAATTTCTGTAAACAGTTGTGGGTCTTGTTCTGGTTGATGAAGCACAGGGTCTAAGGGTTCTTTCTCACACTGTTTCCTTCTCTTTGCCAGGCTCACCTTGACAACCAGCATGCCCAAGGGCAGAATCTCTTCCCTTTTGTTTTTTCAACCAGCAATATTGGTCTGACATTAAAATATTTCAGAAATGATGATTTCCAAGACAGATTCTGCCTTCCCTCCTTGCTTTTGCCTACAGCAGTGTGTGTGTGAATGAACTCCCATCACCTGAATGTGAATTATTTAGAGTCTATATGCTGAGTCACTCTCCAGAGGACAAATATTGTCCAAATAAATAATTAATTTAGCTAGCTGCAGTCCATTCCCCAGGTTGGTGCTGAATCTGGAATACTAATCACATTTCCTGTCAACTGTTCCAGAATAATATTCTCCAAAGATATAATAACACAATCCTTTGTCCATGCACATATTCCATTTGTCTTAAGCTGTTTCATTCCTTCTAGACAAAGAGAAACAGACAGAACATGTATCTAAGGGATTACTTGCTCCTAAAACCCTGAGATGGAGGGGAAAGGAAAAATGCAGGGAACAAGCCAACCCACTGACAACAGCAGGATTTTGCAGTTGTCTAATAGTTTTTCTTGATCCTTCTTCCCTTTGCTTCTCTTCTCCACCCACCCAGCTTTGTGTACTGCACAGAAGCCTGAAGGTACCAAGGTAACAGGAACCAGGCCAACAGGCTGCATAGTATACGCAGACATGAGAAAAGAAAGGTTCTATGGCCACCATGAACAGCCCAGATAGGAATCCCAAAGACAGCAGTTCCAAGTCTAGACTGGAACTTTGGTGTGATTTGCAAGTAAGCTAACCAACCAGTTTCTCCATTTCCCTTCCTGCAAAACAAGCAGAATGATCCTCTCAAGCAGAACGGAGTACAGGGTTTTCCTCAGTTGGAGAGCTGTGGAAATGATGAGTATGTTGATAAAGCAAAGACCAGAGCAAAAATCCATCAGTAATGTAGACTCCTAGATTCATCAGGCCAAGTTACAAATTCATTGCTGTAAAGGGGGGGAAGGGAGGAGGGACAGCCTAATTTCTCTGTGACTCCTTTGAGTTGTTGTACTTCCCTTTCACACTCATTCTAGTTCGTGTAATGGTTGTTCATCTTCCCTACTACATACAAACTCCTCCAGGGTCTAGCTTACTTATCTTTGGATTTCTCTTAGCCTCTAGCTGGAGTATGCTGCTGAATTTTAAGCTAGCAACAGCGACTTTGGCTGCTTAAAAGGTGTTGAGCTATAAACAAGAAAAGTTTCTTCAACTCAGTGATATTGGCGGAGTAGGTGGGAGTTCCAATTTGTACCTCTCACCGAGAGGTAGTTAAAAATAGCTTGCTGCAGAAGCTAGGCAACCATGGCATTGTCGGTTACAGTACAGCTTTTTTCCAAAGACCTGCACTGTATGTGTGTTGGGGGTGGGGGGAACCATGTTCCATATCCTGATCCTAATAGTCTGGAAATAGCAGGGTCAAAACCCCTTCAGGAATTTTCTCCCCTAGCGAACTTTGCCCTTTTAGAAAAAACCTACTTCTGCTGCTGCCACCTCCGTTTATCTCGAGTTGTAGAGGTACAAGGGGAGGGAAGTGCGGATTGGAAGGTGTAAGCCTGGAGCCTCGCTGCACCCGGTCCTTTTGCCTCTGTAAGCGAGTGAAGGGGGACTGGATTAGACAGTTTATGAGATCCCCTTCCCGGTTTAAATGTCCCTCTATCCTGCCCACTTCTAAAGTGTGTGTCTGTGTGTGTGTTTATGCTTGGGAATGGGGAGATGGTGTTCAATCAGTATGATTAACTGCAGAAAACCAAAAAAACTACAACTTTTGGAAGAACAAGGGTTTGTTTGTTTCTTTTAAAGGGGGGCGGGGTGAGATGGGCAACGAGCATAAGGAGCACAGGGTTCAGGGTCTACACATCCTCGGTACTATTTTATACCCTCTGCTTGAGTCCCCCAATAAGGTGTATCCAGGATGCTGGAGGTTCACGATGCCCCCCTGCCACCTGGGTAGTGGCCCTGAAGAAGCTTTACGCTTCTTTCGGGTGATGGAAAAGCTGAGGAGCCCTTCAGTCCTTGCTGGGCCTTCGTTCCAGCCAGAGTTCGAACGCTCCTCGGACCCCCTGGCAGCCCCCAACACCTCAGGCCAAGTCCTGGGGGAGAACACTCCACCGTCGCCCCTCCAGGGCCAGGCCAGCCTCCTTCTCAGAGGCAATCTCCCCCGCCCCCGTTGCCCAGGGCCACGCGACTCTACACAAACAGTCTCCAAGAGGAGGGCGGCCTCCGTCACTCTCCCCGGAGGAGCCTCCGGGACCCTTAAGCAGAGCCCCCGCCCCCAAACGTGCCCCCACCCGCCAGCTCCACCCTCAGCGCGCCTCCCGCTGCAATGCGGCGGTTACTAAGACGCTAGCCTGTATCAACCAATCCCGTGAGCCCCTCGGAGCCTTCGACTGAGTCTGCCAATGAAAGGACAAATCAATCATTTGAAACAGCCAGTGGATGATGCGCTGCGGCGCGAGGCGGGGCGTCCAGATAGGTAGACGTATGCCCATCATTCACCAATAAAGGAGGGGAATTTCTAGGAAGGCGGGAGTCGAAGCCTTAGATTGACAAGGTTAAAGCCAATAGTGTATGAAAACATATGGCCTCGTTCTGGTTATCCAATAAATGGTGAGAGGAGGCGGGTGCTCGTGACTATATAAGAGTTCGGCAAACGTCGGTTGCAGCAGTCTGCGCGCCCGATCTTTTTTGCGCTTCTGTGTCTGTTCGTCTCCGTCGCCGCAACCGTTACCATGAGAGAGATCGTGCACCTCCAGGCCGGGCAGTGCGGCAACCAGATCGGCGCAAAGGTGAGTGTTCATGGCCCTGGTAGGAGGCTTCTCAGGAGATTGGAGCAGGCCCTGGGGATCGCTGAGGGCGGCGGCACCGGGAAAGATGGCGCCGGGAGGGTCTGGGCCACCTCCGCATTGCGGAGAAGGGAATTTACAGCGCTTGGGGTCCGCTTGAAGTGAATGCGGAGAAGCAAGGACTGGGTATGATTGGAGGGGAGGGGGGGACGAGTCGCGGTCCCTGCGCTGGCTCTGGCTTTTTGAGCTTCCGGGCCCAGCCCTGGGTGAGGCCCTTTGGGGAAAGCGGGGCGGGGGCGGAGGAGAGGAAGGAGGGAGGGGAGGGGAGGGAAGAGCCGGACGAGGACTTGGCCTCGGCCTCCTCGCCCGCCCCGAGCCCGCCTGGGGCGTGGCCGGCTCCGCCCTCTGCTGCGCCGCACCGGCTGCACCGCCAGCCCGCCCTTCGTGACTCAGGTCTAGCTGTGCCTGATCGACCCGCCAATGTCTTCCAGTTCTGGGAGGTGATCAGTGACGAACATGGTATCGACCCCACCGGAACCTACCATGGGGATAGCGACCTGCAGCTGGAGAGGATCAACGTCTACTACAATGAAGCAACCGGTATGTGGTTTAAACTCTCTAGTTTCTCCTCCTCCCCGCCTTTCTAGTCTTCTCTCCTTGCCAAGGGCAGAGCTCTTTCCCCTTTTCCTGGGCTGCCTTGCTCATCAGACCTCTCTGACTAATGCCTTCTCTGTTTCCAGGTGGGAAATACGTGCCCCGAGCAGTCCTGGTCGATCTTGAGCCTGGAACAATGGACTCTGTACGGTCTGGACCTTTTGGACAGATTTTCAGGCCAGACAACTTTGTCTTCGGTAAGCAGTTTTGATTTCACTTTCTTAACAGACATTCTTTCTTACCTATCTCTCTTAGTTAATTGAGCTATCAAAGCCCCTTTGGGGAACAGCTGGGTGTAGCCCCTATCTTTTGATCTTGAGTTTAGGTTATGTGGGGAGAAGGGGGAAAGGAGTTGGCACTGGTTCCTCTGGTACCTGGCAACAAGCAGCATGACTCAAGTCTATTCCTCTCATCTCCCTCACTCCCCCTCCTTTCCTTTGCGTTTAAAGAATTCATAGAATATTAAAAGGAGAATTAATTTGTATGTTTCATACAGGAGGGAAATTCTAAGTCAGTGAAATGACTTATTGACAGCTGGGTCTATCATTTGTTTCTCTAGCACTTTGACATGGCCTTGGAGGAAGCACAGGGTCTTGAGGGTTCTTCCTCACATCAGTAGGCATCTTAAATCGAGATGCTTATTAAAGTGAGTGAGGAAGTTGGTTTCTTTGTACCATAATTCATGAACTTTGGGTTGGTGGTGGTCAGACTTAATATTTGATATCCTAATTATGTGGTATTTTATTTTTGCTTTTACTGTTTGAAGTGAAGTTTGACTGTAAGAAATGTGAAGTGGGGTTTTCTTTATTTTTTTTTAAATTCTTAAAAAATTGAGGCCCCAGTTTACTTGGGATATTACTTTAGGTAAGGTGGGGGGTGGGAATTAAGAGATAATAGATTTTAGGATGGTCTTACTAGCCATTGATCACAAAAGGAATGATTATCTAATTTTTTTTTTTTCTTTCAGGCCAGAGTGGTGCTGGAAACAACTGGGCAAAAGGCCATTACACAGAAGGTGCAGAACTGGTTGACTCAGTATTAGATGTTGTAAGAAAAGAAGCGGAAAGTTGTGACTGTCTCCAGGGCTTCCAGCTGACACACTCTCTGGGTGGTGGGACTGGGTCTGGGATGGGTACTCTTTTAATCAGCAAGATCCGAGAAGAGTACCCAGACAGAATCATGAACACTTTCAGCGTTGTACCCTCCCCCAAGGTATCGGACACTGTAGTAGAGCCTTACAATGCAACCCTTTCAGTACACCAGCTTGTAGAAAACACAGATGAAACCTATTGTATTGATAATGAAGCCCTCTATGATATCTGTTTCAGAACCCTGAAACTGACCACTCCCACATATGGTGACCTGAACCACCTGGTGTCAGCAACCATGAGTGGTGTCACCACCTGCTTACGTTTCCCAGGGCAGCTTAACGCTGACTTGCGCAAGCTGGCAGTGAACATGGTCCCCTTTCCCCGTCTGCACTTCTTTATGCCTGGCTTTGCTCCACTGACTAGCCGTGGTAGCCAGCAGTACCGTGCTTTAACTGTGCCAGAGCTCACCCAGCAGATGTTTGATGCAAAGAACATGATGGCTGCTTGTGACCCGAGGCATGGGCGCTATCTTACAGTGGCAGCCGTGTTCAGAGGCCGTATGTCCATGAAGGAGGTAGATGAGCAAATGCTCAATGTTCAAAACAAGAACAGCAGTTACTTTGTTGAATGGATTCCCAACAATGTGAAAACGGCAGTTTGTGACATCCCACCCCGGGGCCTGAAAATGTCTGCCACCTTCATTGGTAACAGTACTGCCATCCAAGAGCTCTTTAAGCGCATTTCTGAGCAGTTTACAGCCATGTTCCGCAGAAAGGCTTTCTTACACTGGTATACTGGAGAGGGAATGGATGAAATGGAATTCACTGAAGCAGAAAGCAACATGAATGATTTGGTTTCTGAGTATCAGCAGTATCAGGATGCCACAGCTGAGGAGGAGGGAGAATTTGAGGAGGAGGCTGAAGAGGAGGTGGCATAAAGCTGTGCATCACTTATGGTATCTGTAAATTATGTTGAAAGCTGTATGAACTCTTTTTATTCACTCACAAACTTGTTTTCTGATGTTCATGTCTCGCTGCGTTCTGCACTTGCTGTTTTCCTGTTCTTTGACATCAAATGCTGTACAGATAACACCATTAAAGCATTTTTCATAGTGCATTGTTTCGTCTCTTTTGTTCACATCGGTAAGCTTTGCGAGTACTGCTGCCAAATGTTAAACCATAAGTCTGTCTCAAAGCTGTGAAAGAACAGAATATGAACTGAGGAGATGGATGAAATGTCAGGCTTCCTAGAACGAAATGAGTTTCTATGGCCCTGTGTTTAATTGGTTGGGAGGTTCCCTAATAAAATGGCTGCTTTCCCTTAAGGGGAGATACTGAAATGATCATTAGTGGTATATAAATAAGCTTTTAGCTAATGGCATCTAAAAGACTTGCCTGAGTTTCTTTGAAGATTTTAAAAGCCTCGTTTTAAAATTTACACAAGCTTTATGGCTTTTAAGGTTGTCATGGGCCTTAATTAATTTGCAGGGTTTTTCTCTTAGACTTTCCCATATGGCCAATGCCATAGTTTGACAATCTGGATTATAGTTTTTTCTGATGTGGCCTAAATTTGTTAGCCACATATTGCAGCCACCCATTTGGTGCAAAGTTCAGAGGGATTTTTGCCTAAAGGTTGTATCTGCCCCTTAGTGCCGTGGTTGACACTAATAAACTTCCTTAGTAGTTCCCAAACTTGTTATAAATACAGATTACTTTTTAATGCCAAAATCTCTGATAATTATATTAGTTGAGAGTGACAAAACTACTGAGGTAATGCTAAATTTTTAGTAGCACCTGTATTTTTAAAAATAATGTATATGCCAGTTTGATAGTGTACAGAAAAGCAAAACTGCTTGACCCTGCTGAGAAGCCTAGACTGTACTATCTTTTTATGAGGATCAGTGGCAAGCATCACACAAGGTATGTTAAAAAGTTTTGTTCCCTTAGGAAGTAAACTAGGGGCTGGACTGACATTAAGATAAAGAACTCGATGGTTTTAAAAGGAGGTGATGCCAGGAAGTTTCTGGACCAAATTTTCTTTTTAGGTACAAGTCAATTTCTTATTTCTACATAACTTATTTTTCTCAAAACACTTGTCATTTTAGGTATAACATACTTGGTATGAATCCTGTGTAGAAGGGTATCAGTCCTTGACTGTGGTAAACTTTGGTGTCTGGCCAGTGTTGTTTTGGTAGTCTCTCTCCCAGAGCATAAACAGGGTTTCTTATTAGAAGCTGGGAAAATATTCTTTGTTACTTGAAAATGCAGAGGTTTTTCTGCGCATTAAAAACTATTAAAGAAAGCCAACATATTTAATTAAGCTTAACTTGTCTGCCTTTTGGTAAATTGTTGCCTGCCTTTGTGTAAATGATAACTTGACATTAACATTTCTTTTTACTCCAAGGCCCTATTGGTGCCAGATTCCTATCAGTCTGAGGAAATTCAACTAAAGGCAGCCTGTGGAATGCTCTCACCCATTTTGGCTGCTCTACCTTGATGTTTATCAGGTAGGAATCTCACTGTCCTGCCAAATGGGAGGACAATCAAGAGTGGTGCTTAGGCCCCATTGTTACTGGGTACCAGGTGGCTGATGGTGTCAGATGCTGCAAGGCCTGTGAGAATTGAGTTTCTGTTCAGGTGCCATCTAGGAAGCACAATAAACTTCTAGCATCTAGAAAAGGATGGTGGGAATAGTACAGAAGAGAATAGGGGCTGTCAGTTCTCCCTCCCTCCCTCCATATCAGTGAACGAATTAGTTGGGAAGAGAAAGGAAAGGAGATGGTGAGAAGCAGGGGTTGGACAGAATTTAACACCATAGGGATTGAAATCTTAGGGAAAAGGAGCAATATGTGAACCATATGTAGTCTTTTACCACTGGTATTATCCTGTACGTCTCTTTGGTACCCTAGCTACCTGTCCTGTCTACCTGGTACAGGTCATACTTGACCAGTCTTTGGCCCTGGAAGGGTAACAGTAGAGTTAGTGTATTTTTGCCAGGTTCTCTTAGACATTGCTTTCTTTCCTCAATTCCATATACTACCCCCCTTTACTTCTCTGCTACACTTTAACAGTTTCCTCCCCACCAGAATGGAGTCTTGGTTGGGCTCTAGAAAGCTTTTCTTCTCTCTGAGGCCAGGCAACAAACTTGGTGACTCTCTGACGCGTTTTTGCAACCTCTGCAGTACTGACGCTTCAGAAGATGCTTTAACTTTAGATAAACCTGTACTGCTCAAACTCACTGAGGAGGGGGAGGAGCTCGAAGCCTTTCTGCCTCAGAGACTGCTGATAAACCAAGGCCTTTTAAATTTATTCCTTGCCTTTAGGGTCTTGCAAGGTAGCTTAAACCTGTTATTTTAGCTCCTCTCTTACCTATGAGTTAGCTTCACATTGAGAGCAGGGAATAGCAAGATGAATGGCAGAATTTTTAGCATCATTCCATTTAAAGTAACCCTTAAGCCATGGTGGGAGGAGTTTGCTGAAGGGTGGAGGAGAGGACACATCCCAAGGAGTCAGTGCGGCTTGTTAGTAAATATTGGTTTGTGGGAAGGCTAAAGGATGGTGTGGCTCTCTGTGCTGTTGTGACTTACTAACTTCTTTGCTACTAAGATGGAATCGGCTTGCTGGTTTTGGGATTTGTTTTTCTGGTGTCTGAATAAATGTTTTGCTTCTGTCTTCTAAAAAAAAAAAATAACCCCTAACTTTCCCAGGAAACTAGAGATTCCATGTGCTTCCTGAAGCCAGTGCTTTAGAAAGTCTCTAAGGAGAGAAGCATCCCCACAATTGTGTCATTGAGTCCAACCGAAGAATGGGGGAAGATTTTACTGAGTGTGATATATTCTCATGGGGAGGCCTGCAGGGAGCTCAGGGTCGGGAGGGAAATGCACTAGCAATCCCTTGTCACCCCTTCAAGGCAATTACCTTCAGTTCTCAACTGAATTTTTTTTTTTTGCTTTTTGGAGGAGGAAGGCAGGGCAATTGGGGTTAAGTGACTTGCCCAAGGTCATATGGCTAATTTTGTGTTAAGTGTCTGAGGCCAGATTTGAGCTCAGGTCCTCCTGACTCCAGGGGTGCTCTGTTCACTGTGCCATCTAGCCTTTCCTCTCAACTGAATTCTTACCTGGCTGCTCCCAGGACCCCAGTAGGACACAGTGCAATGAGACTTAGCACCTCATTTAACAGAGTAGCTCAGTGACTCTCAATCTGATTTACCTGGCTTTTATCAAATTCATCCATGGCCTGCTGGACACCATCTCGATAATTCATTCCCATCACCCAAGTGAATCGTGGTACGAATCCAGCGTAGCCTGTGGGGGCAGATGAGAGAATGTTATTAATCCAGGGAATATTGAGCAGGAAACCCCAATTTCACTTTTGCAATTTAACTGGGATGCCTTTTAACTTGCTTGTGAAATTTAGATTGTGTGTCACTTGCTTCCTACTAGCTGTTCTCTACCCTGTAGTTCTTGACCCATTGGTACACCCCCTGTGTGGCAGGACAGTGGAGCAGAAGGAGCACTGGACTTTTTTTTTTCCCCTATCTGTAAACACTTAGCCCAGTGCCTGGCACATAGAAAGTCCTTAATAATTGTTTGTCGACTGACTAAGAGTCAGGAGACTTGGGTTTGAATCCTGGCTTTGCCATTTGCTAGCTGTGTGACCTTGGGCAAGTAATTTAGATTCTCTGAGCCTCAGTTTCCTTAACTATAAGATCAGAATACTCCCACCTGTTCTCCCCAGAGGCTTGCAGTGAGGAGGAAATGTATGTGAAGATGTGTAAACTGCAAAGTGCTATGGAGGTAGAGTACTATTGTTGATAAGTTTTATTATTATCTGATAGAATGCTAGGGACATGTACAGAAGAAACCTGAGTGGAAGCTTTTGTTCAGATGTTGCTTTCCCTGCACAACACAGTTAGCCTCTTGGGGCAAGAAGACAAGGTGCGTTTTGTTAGAGGTCTGAGCATCTCTCAACATAGCTGTCAAGGTCTGCTGAATAAGCCGGGTTCAGTGTTGTGACTCTCAGGAATCAGTCAGGCAGGCAGGTGTGAAAGGATGACCACCACATCACTATCAGTCAGGGCTTGGCCTCCAGAAGCACCACTTTCATCTTCCTTTTTGAGTCATCTCTCTTCTCCCTTCATCTGCTGGCATAGTTTTGAACTCTGGATTTCCATGGAGCCAAAGTAGTGTGTCACCAGCATGACAGACTGGACTTTGTATCTTACCTGTCTCTATAGTGTGAGAGAGAGGATAGGTGGGACCTATGCATCCGATCTGTTCTAGGGCCTCTGATGGCAGAGGCTCAAAGGGCACAGGAGCAATGGGCTAAGAGTGGAGGCAAGGCTGAAGCCCTGAAGGAATGAATGCTAAGGGAGAGAAAAAAATCTAGCTTAGCATCAGTGTATTAGAATCAGTAATCAGTCCTCGGAAAGGACCTTAAAGATCAGATAGACGAATACCTCATTTTACAGGTAAAACACTTGAGGCCCAGAGAGGTGAAGGAACTTGCCCAAAAAGTCTCAGCGAGGTTGTAGCAGAACCAGGACTGAAACTCAGTCATGGCTTCTGGGCTCCAGCCACCCACCCGAGATGGCTTTGTGCTGGATCAAGTTGGGCTTGTCTAGCTTGGGAAGCCTCTCAAACCTGCCGACATCTAGTGTTTCCGTCTTGGGTGGCAGAGGGGGATACATATCTCTTCGTAAGTGGTGCAGCTAGAACAAGGAAGGTGAAGCTAGAGTCACCTCCTTAGCCTGGTTGAACAGTCATATTCTCTACCTCCTCCCCCATTCCCCTCTTAAGAGTTCCCTTGGGTACTCCTCCCATCCTCCTCCCCCCAACCTCCTGCACTTTGGATGTCTTGGGGGAGGATTCAACTGAATACTGACAGGGAACCCTCTGTGTACCTGGGGATATCCAGAAGTCTTGTCAGGAGAGGGTGAGGTTTTCCACCCTTCCTTTCCATATGCTAGTCGTAAACCTGGGTGTCCAAATTCAGATTCATTGGCCCCCTTGCCTAGTGGACATGGTGGGTAAGGTGGGTAGGGCATAGTTTCAGTGCCTATGCCTGGTGAAAGCTTGTACTGATGGCTGTCTGGCACAGGAGTGCCATGTTGCTCCGTCCCAAAGGGTGGATTGTGTCCTCTGATCTCAAAGTCCTTAAAGGGCTGGAATCCTGGGTAGACATGGTGTTGAAAAATGTGAATAGGTAAGAGTCTTAGAGTTGGACACAGAGAAGAGAAGGAGGTACATGTCTTCGCTTCTCACCTGTGTAATGGGGGATGTAGGGCTGGTTTGCATCCATATATTGCGCAGGGGATACTTTATTTTGGCTAAAATCCTCAATGAACTTGGGTTTGCTGAGCGGTGCCAACACAGAACATGGACTCTTATTCACTTTTGGGTCTGTCAGCACCTGTGCAGTGGTCCGGCCATAAGTGTATCCCACCTGGTATCGTAGTTGGGGATAGAAGCCGGCATAGCTAGGGATAAAGGGATGTAGTCAAAGAAAGGAGGATAGATACCTGGTGGATCAGGCAGTGGGGGAGACTGTCACAGTAGCTAATGGAGACAAGATGATGATGGTAGATAGCCAACATTTTCCTGAGTGAAACAAATTCAGATTTAAAAGCCCTAGGAATGGGGGTGGGGCTAGGTGGCACAGTGAATAGAACACTGGCCCTGGAGTCAGGAGGACCTGAGTTCAAATCCATGTGACCTTGGCCAAGTCACTTAACCTCAATTGCCTTGCGTTTCCCAAAAAGAAAAAAAAATAGCCCTTGGACATGTGTGATTCCCCTCAATGGGGCTAGGAAATAAGTTCCAGAATTGGGAGAACAGAACAGTAGTCAATACAAGAATCTCACTCATCCTTGCTAAGACATTGGGGAGGATTATGAGTCAGAGAGAAGAAATGGAGGTAAACTAGAGAAGGCAGGGTGGTTACTATGTGCGGTGTTCCTCACCAGAACCTTCCCCAGACCTATGCAGTCTAGTTTCCATACCTATTTGCTTATTACCCAGTCCCTGACCTGCCTCCTAGCCAACCATATCCCCTCCCCAGTCTTCTGAACTTCCCAGAATTCCCCACTATCCATTTCCCTGGCCCAGGGTGCACTAATCCTCCAGCCTCCAAACCTGAGCCCCTGACTCCTAACCCCAGTCCTTAAACAGGAGCCATGATAGAATTCTTACCCAGGTATGTAGTGCGGCTCTGGTGTGAAAAGGTTGTGGCTCTTAGTTGCTATCATTGTAACCCCAGTAGATTCTGAACTGGGTGCAATCTGGTCAGGACTTCAGAGCCTTCTGCTCAAAAGAGATCATCACCTGGGCAACCATTGTGAAGAGATGGTACCAAGGCCAGAGATAACCTCTGAAAGCCTGATGCTCCCTTTCTCCCACCCCAGATACTCAGGACCCAGACCTCCTGTGTGCTGGGTCAGCCTTTAGGCCTCCAGAGGCCCCTCTGTCAGGCCCCAGTTTTCCATGGCCACCTGAAAACTCAGAAGGTGATTTCCTCCCCATCCCCTCCCCCATACTTTATTTTTCCTTGCACCAGAGCAAGGGAATCACAAATCTCATTGTAACTTAGGTAAGGGGTGATACCCCCATCTGATGTACCTCATCTTGCATGGTCAGTTACCACAGTTCCTTTCTCAAACTTAAGACTAGAGGTAAATTTATACTACCTTGTCAGATGATATCCATTCCTATCCAGCAATCAGTGATTTAGGTTTTGTGGTCTGGGATCTGCTGTAACACAAGTCATCCATTGCTCTTCCAAGGAGCCTTTCTTTGACCATTCTGCTCCATTCTTAAGTCTCCCTTTTTTAAACATTTCTCTACCACTTACTATATACAGCACAGTATCTTGTATCGCTTTGTATTTCACATTGTGGTCTTGGGAAAACATTTTGCTATTATTATTGCAAGAGCACTAGGGAAACTCCGATACTTATACTGATGACTTTGGGCAAGTCACTTCTCTAGGTTTCAGTTTCCTCATCTGTTACACAATAGACTTGGCCCATGTATCTGTAAATTCTATGTTGTGCTTAGACTTTGAGCCCCCAGTGGACTGAAGACTATATCTTAATTCCTATCTTCCCCCATAGTGTAGCCATAGACATACAGCAGTTGGCATTCAGTTCCTCAGTCTCTTTAAGGTTCCTGACCTTCCCCTGCCCCTCCCCCAGCTTGTGGAACGTTGAGTGAATTATTGACTGTAGGAGATCCTTCAGGGCCTGCCTGGTTGATGATGCCAATGAGGTATGTCTCCTCTCTAAAGGGAAGCCTGGTGTAAAGGCCAGAAAGCTCATTCATTCAGGGACAGTCTCTGAACCAGTGAAATATATTGGTTGAGACTGTCTTCAGCTGATGAAAGTTCTATATGTCATAAAGGGAAAAAGAGAATTAGAAACATATAACACCTTTAGACTGAGCTACATTAGGGTGTCACCAAGGGCACTAAGGGTGCTACCTGGCTCCCCCCCCCCCAGGGCCTCTCTTCCTTTTTGCTTTTCTCCTCTTTTCCAATTACCTAGTCTACTGAATCCTCAAGTCTTCCAGGGACCCTCCTGGGCACACACTCCTCTAGAGAGAGAGATTGTTGACCCTGACCTAGAATTTCTACTGTGAGCCAAGGAGTTTGAGGAGTCAGGAATCCAGGGCTGCAGAAAAAGAGAAGTGAGTGAACAAGGAAGCAACATAAAAGGAGAGAAAAAAAATTGATGAAGAATATTGGGACCAGGAAGAGGTAAGAACTCATTTTGAGGACCTTCTTCACCCCCATCCATAGGATCATGAACCCAGGAAGTAGTCTATAGCCCTTTAGGCAATTTTGGGATCCTATGAAGCATTGTCCCCCTGAGTTGGAAAAACTGTGATGGTGAGAAGATTGTGATTTGGATTGTTCAGCTCTGCCCCAAAATCCACAACTAAGTCCCTGAATATCAACTTTCCTCCCCATCTTATTCTTCCCAGAACCAGGAGAATACCCTTCCCCCGTTCTTCACCATGGGAACAACAAGAGAGTCCTTGTGATGTGACCATGATGTCTGGCCTGGGGAAAGTCTAGATTAGTCAGCACAGAGGACAGAATATTTAGATTGGAAAAAGATGAATTTTGACCAGAAGGCTGTGAAGTTTTTGGCAAATTTTTATATGAATGGAGGCCAACACTGGACCCATGGTGGTATGCAGACAATGCAACCAGCACCTCCCAGTAGCCGGTAATTGACCCCAGACTTGGGAAAAGATTGAGGGCCCTTGGGAAGGTGGTGAAGAAATCAAGGACCAAAGGTGGATTGAGAGAAAGTGGGTTTGAGGAAAGAAATGTGATGGATATGAAATTGGGGAATCATATGGGATTTGGATGAGGATGGGAGAGAATGGGAATGAAATGAGGAATGTCTGGGTATAGAAACTAGAATAGTTTCTATATGGCTGGAATTGGAAAGAGGATATAGGTAAAGATAGGATTACTATTAATACTGCCCATTTAGAGACATTTAAAGGGGATATATGGTTAAAGCTGGAAGGTCCCCAGGTGAGGGGTGGGCTAGGGGAATGGGACTCAGACTGCATAGATGTTGAAGTTCTGTGCTGTGCATTATCTATTCTGTCCCTTGGATAGGAGGAAGTTGTCTCGGAACCATCCAGTCCTATCCATGCACCCCCAATCTATAGAAAGGTGGGAATCTATAAAGCATTCAGCACCCCAGGATCTTCAAAAACTCCCTATGGGAGAAACCAACCTGCTACAAGAACCACAACTTCTCCGGATCAGGAATGTAGAAGAACTCAGTACATGCAGAGCCATGTGGAGTGGAGGTAGAGTAAGAGGAATGAATGGTAGCCCTATCTCCAAGTCTGAAACTAGTTCAGTTCTGACCATGTAGGGGCCCAGGGTGTCTAATCTGAACAGTCCATTATCTCAGAGGTGGAACTGGGAGGAGGGTAGCCACAAGGAGAAAAGTACACACACACACACACACACCATACATACACACGTATATATATGTACAAACACATACCCCGCATGTTAGAAAGGGAGCGGGGAAATGCTCCTGAGAAACTCAGTTCCATCTCCTGTGCCTAGGTTTAGAAAGACGACCCCCAATCTTGATAGACATGGATACTCCAGGGCCGACCCAGTATTCTGCACCTGATGTGAGCATCCGGGAGTCTTCACCACATCCCCACTACAGCATTAGCTGCAAGGCACCCACTCGGGGTATGGCCCCCCTACCCATTCCCAGCACATTGTCCTCTCCTGAGCAATTAACCCATCTCAAGACACAACTTGCTTCTCACCCCTGGAACCTTTTGCACCTGTAGGAAAGAGGCAAAGAAGCTGTGCCCTCAGTTGGAGGAGAGTAGGGTAGACAAGTGACACTGGGTATAGGAGGAGGAAAGGAATTCATCCCCTGTGGATCATCTGGTAACTTCCAATCCAATCATTAAGTAGCTTTTGAGCTCCTGTTTGTTTGTGCAAAGGCACTTTACTGGGCACCGGTGACACACAGATAAAATGAAAAAGAAGACTGGAAGAGAGGGTGCATGATTGAGCCTCTGAGGAAGCTAGAGGTTGGTAGAAGAGGTGGTGAGGAGCATTTGCATCTCAGGCCTAGGGAATCACCCCAGGCATAGGCCCAGAGGTGGTAGATGGAATACCATGTCTAGACAATCTGGTTTGACTGGGATAGTGAGATTATAGTGTGCAATAAATATAGCAAAATAAGCTGGGAGCCACATTGTGTGAAGGGCTTTAAAATGACAAACTTGTAATGAGTTTGTATTTTAGAGGCTCCTATTGGAACTTCTGAAGGTTGTTCATCTGTAGAATGATACAGTAAGATGTGTGCTTCGGGAAGGTTATGTGGCAGCCAGAGAGGAGAGGGGAAAGACTGGAAGTCAGGAGTTCTATAAAGAACCTGCTACAGTTCAGACAAGAGGGATAAGAACCTATTCTAGTCTAGTGACCATGGGAGTAGAGAGGAGGGGAATGATTCGGAGCAAGTTACCAATGTAGAATCATTAAGACTTGGCAACTGATTGGAATGGTAATGTGAAAAAGATTGAGGAATGGAAGGAAGATGGCACCAAGGTTGTGAAACTAGGTAACCAGAAGCATGGCCTAGTGCCCTTAACCTGTGTGGAGGGGTAGGTTCAAGTTGTAGAAGCTAAGTTCTGTTTTGGAATATGTGGAACTTGATACACCTATGGAACATTGTGGAATTATGCGACTAGACTAGCTCAGGAGAGAGATTAGGGCCAAATATATCATCAGAGAATAATCTGCAAAGACTGATAATTGAGCTATTAGATCAGCTATGTAGGGAGAAGGGCAGAGCCTTGGGCTATATCCATGCTTAGGAAGTGGGTGAGCTGTGAAAGAGTGGTCTGCTAGGTTAGAGGAGAATCAGGAAAGAGCCATGGGCAACATCTGAAGGGGAGTAGGAGTGAAAAGGGTGGTCAACACTGTCAAAAATTGCAGAAAGGTCAAGAAGGATGAGGGCTGATGAAAATGCTAACTCTTGTTCATCGGTAGCCTTGGAGAGAATAGTTTCATTTGGAGTGGTGGGTGAGGTTGGAGACCAGATTGCAAGGAATGAGTGGGAGGAAAAAAGATGAAAGCAACAAAGGGGGATTACTTTTTTTAGATATTTGACTGTGAACTCCAGGAAAGAAACTACAGAAATGTCCTATTTCAATCAATTTTGCTTGAACTAGACACTAGCTAATATTTGTTCTATCCAAGGGCCCCAGAACAGTGGGAGTAGGAAGAGGAGGTGTTCTTATCCCCTCCATCACCACCATATCTGCCCATGACAGAATCTTGGGCATGTTCTGATGGTGAGTGAGGTTTCTAGCCCTATTCAGGAGGGTGGCAAAAGAACAGAATCTTCCCCCGAGATGTTAAAGTTGGTGGGAGTGGGAAGGAGCAGCAACTTAGCCCAACAATGCAGACCAAGGAAATGTGAGTGCGAGTGTTGCCAATCCCCATACTTACATATGCTTCCTTTCAAATCCATATTATATGTGTGTGTGTGTGTGTGTGTGTGTGTGTGTGTGTGTGTGTGTATGAAGGGAAATGTGAAGGGGATAATAGAAAGGCATTGTTACTGGCCCATTTGTGGTTCCTTCCCTCTCCCACCCTGTAGGTACAGCCCTCACCTCTTGCTCTTTGGGGAAGCCTACTGGGTAGGAACTTATATGACTACCCCTAATAACAATAGGATGCCCCCTCACTTCCTGCCCCTTTTAAAGTCCTTGAGTCCTGATTCTCCCCTGAGTTGGACCTCCCTTGAAGAAGTCATTAATCAATTGGGCCCAGGCCCCACACAGTGACAAAAAGTTAAGGTCCCATGGAGCCCCCAGCTTGGAGGAGGGGCACAGCTCCCTACACCCCCTCCCATCCCTACATCTGTGCACGGGTATGTCTCTTTTCCTTTTCAGAGGTTTAGATTGTCCCTGATTCTGTGACCCTTCCTTGTCTCAGCTTGCTTGAGCAGCACCCAGGGTGGTGGGCCTAAGAGAAAGGAAGATAAATTTCAGATACTACAGGACCAGTATTCACATCTGCCAGAGAAGCCAGGAATGTTGGAAGTCGTACCCTAGACTCTCTAACCTTCACCTTTCACCATTTTCCATCCTTCAGAGGGCCCCTTTTGATACCCTCCAAAAGGCTGGCCTGGTTGCCCCCCCACTCTGGTTACCACCCTCTTACCTGACCCCCTTCCCCAGGACTTCTGCCCATACCTCCTGTCCTCTTTTCCTTCACTGGGGTCTTCTTGACTCCCAACATGCCATTCAGATGGTGGTGGTCGCAGAGCATGGCAAACAACCTGGTTCCAGAGTGAAAGCCCTTTCACACAGAAGGCAGACTTCCTCAGGGAGAAACAGGTACACATTCCTTTTTTGCCCCCTGGCTCCCAAGACTCCTGGCTTGTACCCACCTGGGCCTCACCTCCAGGCTTTGCTTTGTCGCATTACTCTGTACTAAGATTGATGGACTTACTCCCCCAGATCTTGACCTGGTTCCCAGACTGGAGACTAGAGAGTTTCTTGGCAGTGTGTATATGGGCCCAACAGTGTGGGATCCTCCCTGGGGCCTCAGGGTTTCCTTGTTCACATATAAGGCAGGTAGAAGGAAGGGAGGCGGTGCAGGGGCTCAGGTTTATATATGCCCAGCTACAGCACCAGCACCCATTCTGTTGACCCTTTGTATCCTGTCTGATCACTCCTGCAGTGGCCATCTCCATTCCACTACACACAGCCGTGCAATCTAGGGCCCCAGCAGCCCTGCCGGCCCAGCTTTCCTGCCTTCACCTTTGGCCACAGGAGGCTGGTTAACAAGGCCAGTAAGTGCAGTCTTGTTGTCCTAGGGCCCTAAACAATACCCACAGTCATTCTGGTCTGGGGTGGTAGTGGATTTGGGAGAAGGGGATTTACATGTAGCTTAATGCTGTTGCCTCCAGGCCACTCATTAGATTTCCAATACCACAGGGGAAATTCGGCCCAGCCCAAACACCTACAATGTTATCCCAGGCTTTCATCTTAAGGGACCTCGATCTCCTGCCTTCTCTATGAGCCGGGCCCAGGCTCTCAACAATTGGATCAGTCCTGGTAAGGAGAAGGGTATGCAGTGTAGTCCCCACAGTGAGGAGAGCCTCTGAGGAACCAGTGGTCTGGGGAGGGTGTTAGGGGTCACCTGAGTAATGAGGTATCTGGGAATGAGAAGGGGAGGAGAGCTTTAGAACCTAAGAAAAGAAACTGAAAATTAAAATCTTTGGAGGCCAATGAAAGGAGATGGGAAGATCTCTGAAGACCAAATGGAGAGCAGATTGGGAATGGGGTTTTAGGGTTCTAGTAGAAAGACTGGGGTCTCTGGGCCAAGAAGAGTCTCTGAGACTCACAAGGAAGATGGAGACTTGGGAAAAATTGGGATTTCTGGAGACCAGAGTAGGCGAATGAAGGTCTCTGGGACCTGAGAATATAGAAAGAAGGTCTCCGGGGTTAATCAGAGGGCGGACAGATTCCAAGTTGGGGGGGGTGGAATTCTGGCATCAGCTCTCCTCCTCCTTCTAGCTCATACCCCAGGGCCAGCTGCATACTATGTCGAAGATTCCTACAACTCCCGATTCCCGTCAACCCCTGGAGTCCTCATTCAGGGCGAGCGCAGGCCTAAGCGGCATGAAACCGGACCCTTCTGCTCCCTCTAGAGCCTACAACCCTAGGGCCTTCAAGCCACTCTTTTGAACCTGGTTCCCCCAGCGGTCTGTGCTGTACATTAGAACTTGGGACTCCCAGGGCCCTGGGCCACTCTACAGAACCCAGAGGTTACAAATCTCCCCTGGGTTCCTTCCTATCCTCTGGAACCAGAGGCCTCTGTCTCAGAGCCCCAGCCCTGTCTACAGAACCCAGAGGTTACAAATCTCCCCTGGGTTCCTTCCTATCCTCTGGAACCAGAGGCCTCTGTCTCAGAGCCCCAGCCCTGTCCCCAGCCCAGTGTTTCCTGCCTCTCTTGTTATATAGTTATACATTTTTTTTCCTAGACTCTTTCTATTCCAGTCATGGCTTCCACTCCACACACAGATTAACACCCAACATTCAGAATGAGGAAAGAGAGTACACAATAATACAGTATTATGAGCAAGACCCACACATATACAAATACAGGATAAAAAATGGTAAAGTACTGGGTGCTACTTCTGTCTTCTCGCTCTCGCTCTTTCTTTTTTCTCTTTTGTTATATCATTTCTGTCTCTGTGTCTGTTTCTTTCCCTGTCTTACCCTAGCCATGATGTGTTTCTAAAGCTGACGTCAACAGGCTGTCAGGGCACCAGACCCTCACTGAAGAGCAAAGCTGAGCAACTCTGCCCTGAGAGATCCTCTCTAGAGCCAAGGGGAGATGACATGAAGGGGGAGTGGGAAGGCTGCAGCTGAAGCTGGCAGGCACACTCCACACTGGAAGCTGCTCTCTTTATGAGAGCTAGATCTAGCCCAAAGCTAAGGCATGAATATTCCCCATTCAGAGATACTAGATCATATATCTTTAAGAAACCATTTCCTTTCCCCATTGATGTGATGTGGGGGCCTTCCAATTCAGGAGATAGGTCTTAGGGGAGGTCAATCAGTTTGGCCCCTGCCTCTGTGCATCCTTGAATGTTGCTTTTGGCTTGGTTTGGCTTAGAGTAATCTCAAAATTCCTGGGGGTACTGGAATGATAACTGGGGCTTGGGTTGGCCCAGAGTAAGGGCGGGGGGACATCAGGATGAGGGAGTTAGTTGTTAGAAATTCTGAGCTGTGTTTATATGCATGTGCAAAGTTAGTGTGTATAGAAGTTGTTGACATGCTGTTTGTGTTCAGTATTGATTAAAACACACATCCATCACCCCAAAACTCCCCTTCAGGCATTATGAGATCCTGCCCTATCCATAGTCTCATTTAACACTGGCCTTACCCAGAAGGGCTCTGCAATAGACCTGCAAGGCAGTAAACCTGCCCGGCATAGGAGAGAGCAAGGGTTTGGGGAGATGACAGTGTTGGGTGGAAGCTTTGCTCTCAGTCAACACTGTCCAGATTTCTTACAGGGAGTTGTTGGGCTTGGTCTGAGTCCATAGCGCTCTTTGGGGGCTTCTCATTCTGTGGACAAGGGGATCCATAGTCCCTACAAGTCCCTACAAGTCTTGTTGTTTTCCTTTGGTGGTCTGGTCCCTTGTCCTTATCATTCAGTCTTACCCTGTCTTCCCTTGGCTGGGGGAGTCATTGTGTGCTTGGGAACAAGAGTGTTCTCAGTTCTGCTGGTGTTCGGTAGGTGATAGAAGCATAACTGGTCAATTATGAAAAAGTTCAGGAGAGCAAGACAGCAATCCTTTGACAACTTGCCTCGTCTGTGGATATGTTCCATCCCAAAGTGGGCTACATCAGCCCCTTCTCAATCCCCGGGATGATAGGAAAGGTGCTCTGGAACCACTTTGATTCCCTCCCACCCTGCATGATGCCTGCAGGGGCTGTGGCCACCACCCTCCTGCTTTGAGGGAAAAAAAGTCAAAGTGGAAATCTTTGGGAAAAATGACATCAAATGAAAGTTTATGGAGAAATTTGATAAACTTTAAACATAAAATAATCTTTTCTGTTTTGTTTTGAACAAGTCATTCTCAGGGAAACCCTTACAATGCATTCTACACATATCAGCTGAGGGATAAATGGGAACCAGTTGCATCATCCATAGAAGACACAGTGAACCTGTCAGGGGCTTTTAATTCTGGAGTTGGGGTAATGTGCATCCCCTGATAAGTGGTGGTCATAGTGACCACTGCATCATAGATTTTGAGCTGGAAGGAACCTCAGAGAGACCATGTAGTCCAATCATTTTACCCAAGAGGAGACTGAATCTCAGAGGGGTTGTGATTTCAGTCACATAAAAGTGGAAGAAATGAGATTTGAATTCAGGTCTTATCAGACTCCAAATCCAACATTCTTTCCATCAGGCATGTGCCTGGGGCTCACAGGATCAGTCCACCTAGAGTTATTATAAAAGAGTGATCCGATCCCCCCACAACACTGTTTTTAGAGACAGTGTGTCTTCTGTGCTATAGAGCTCTTATAAGATCATCCAATCTGACTGTGGGGAAGGTCATCTAGTCCATCAAAGGTCTTCTAGTCCAATCCCCATGCATGAAGTAGGACTCCTCTCTACAATATCCCCCATGAGTAGTCACCCAGGCTTCCCCTAAAAACCTTCAGTAATGGAAAACCTGGAAGTAGTCCATTCCACTTTTGCCCCTTTCTAATTACTAAGTTGTTTTATTTTGCATTCATCTGAATTCTGCTTTGATTTTCCCCTCTGAAGCCCCAACAGATACAAGTGAACCCCAATTCCTCGTGACAAATTTTCAGAGACTTGAATAATGTCCTTCCTAACTATCCCCAGTCTTCATGGCTTCAGGTTTCCTCACCATCAGGGTCCCCTTCCTCTGGATGTTATCTAGTTTGTGAATCTCCTTTTGTCCTGGGAAGACTCTGGACCTCACAGCTCCATGTCCAGGCTCTATGCATGCCCTTATTTTCCTCAGAAGGCTGCCTTAAGCTTAGCCAATCATTCCAGGGTATCTTTGAGGAGTTCACCAAAACTCTCTTCTCCAAGGTCAAGCTAGAATACCCTGTGCCGTACTTCAGCCTGAGATGCTTATCTGTTTCCAGATGTCATAGCTCTACTGTCCCATTTCAACTCTTCTAGGCCCTCACCAAAAACCTAGCTTGATTCAGCAGGCCTGGAAAGTAGCCTCAGTTTCCACAGCTCTTTGGTATGGCTGGGCCAGGTGGCAGAAAGTGAGACCTCAGGAGGCAGTATGTGGTTCCTAGCTTGGGTATCTTGCAGAACTGTGCTCCTAGACTGACTGTAGGATGTGGTCTAACTCAAGTACTCATATATAGAGATCTCTGCCAAAATCTGCAGAAATAAGAAGGTGGCAGAAGCCACTTGTGGGCAATGGCAGTTGGGGGGGGGGTATCATGAGTTGGGGCCAGACGCAGGTCCCAGGTGGATAGAGGACTCTCTGGACTTTCTGACTATCTGGGAGCTGTGAGCCTGGTCAGATCTGTGCCCAGGGAAACCCTTTAGAGCCCCTTTCCAAGCCTAAGCTTCCTGGATCAATGGGCTTTCCTGGAGTTTAAGGACTGGATCCCCATTCATTTCCCAGTTCCAACTCTGTTCCTCCTTTGTGCTCTGAGGTCAACTCAGACTTAGCATGAATCCATGTGATCCACTTAGAGAAGTGCTTTTATCTGATTCTCCCTGGGCTATAAATACTTCAGTGTAGGAATGAAGTCATCTTGGGAGTGGCTGGTATGGCATTGGGAGGGGCATAGTCTTGGCTCTCCCTCCTATGCAGGGACCCTATATGAAGAAGCTGGAAAAGGACTGATGGGTAGAAGAGACACAGAGGCTAGACCTATGCAATTAAGAGCTCCAAGTATACTTAGTAGCTGTCTCTCAGCACAGATAATACATCTGTACAGATAATGCCACCCTGTGCCTGTCCATTCTGTTCCACCGTCAATCCTTTCAACCTAACCTCTAGCCAGTCTGGCCCAGCTGAGGGGAGGAGAGGATGCCTGGAACAGGTGCCTGGAAACAGAAGGGTTCTGGTAGTGGGCAGGTGGGAGGAGCATGGTTGGTGAATCTTGAAAAAGTTTAGTGAAGCAAGACAGTCATACTGTGAAATCTTGCCTGATCTCAGTCCAGGCCTCATTGGTGGACGTGTCTCACTCCCTCTCAATTTCCTTTCCACCAGGTCTGACTGTCTAGTTGCTCTGGCTGCCTGTGGGCCAGGATTGGCTCTCACTTTAATGACTTCTGCCTTAGCCAGAGATGACCATGTGGAAGATAGTGTGTGTATATCCCACATATACATGCTTATATAGTGTGTGAACCTCATGCACCTGCACAAACACACATCTTTGTTTGAGGTGCACTAGTGCTCTGATGGCTGGCCAAGGACAAATTCTCTCCTTACTTGGCTATGGAAAAAAATGGATATCATACTCTCTTCAGCCTGGCCCTGCAGCTGTAGCATAAATAGGAAAGAAGGTAGGAGAGACACAGAAATAGAGAGACATGGGGGAGGGGGGAGAGAAAAAGGAGGAGGGAAAGGAGAGGGGCAGGGAGGGAAGCTGTGTGAATCCTCTCAGGGAAGGAGCCAATGACTAGTCCCAGCAGATTAGTGGAGATAATTGCATGCCAGTTTGGATGTAGGTAGAGAAGGAGAATGTCTCTGGAGACAACGAGTTCCTTAGAGAGAACTTGGGACAAGCTGCCAGCAGGTGGATTGGAGTTAAACATCTCTAGTTTCCCTCTCCTTCTCTAGGACCTTTCCGGTCCTAATGCAGGAGGAACTCATCCCCTATGGGGAGCGAGCCATGGTCTGGCCCAGGGATGGGGAACCTGTGGCCTCGAGGCCACATGTGGCCCTCTAGGTCCCCAAGTTTGGCCTTTTCAAGTTGGGTTCAGTCAAAGGCCCACACTTGAGGACCTGGAGCAGCACCACATGTGGCCTCAAGGCTGCAGGTTCCCCACCCCAGCAGTTCAGATTGGCTTTGCAGGGCCAGGTCAGTGCTTATGGTTGCTCCCTGAATTGTCATCAGGTAGAAGACCACGATAATAATATGAAAATAGCTAACATTACATAGCTCCTACTACGTGCCAGGCACTATGGTAAGCACTTTATATTACTGCTTTAGATCCTCACAGCAATCCTGGGAGGTAGATGCTATCAGCTCCATTTTACAGATCTGGACAGGGAGGCAAACAGCGTTATAAGTGATCACCCCAGCCCCTAAGAGGCACAAGGCCAAGGGGGGATGCTGCACTGACATTTGTGTGGTCCTTGGGTAATATCAGAATCTTGCTTACACCAGCAGCCCTCACGGTTCAAGGCATTTTATCTTGGGAACATTGGCAAGGCCTTGTGGGCCTAGTGGTGGGGAAACAAAGATGGACAAGCAATGTCTGTGCCCTTAGGAAGCGTGGAGTCTAGTGGGAGAGAAAAGAATATAAAATTTTACAATTCAAAGGTATTCTGTGTTACATTAAATATCAAGTGAAGGAGATGATAAATCTATAGGTGAGGTGAGAAGAGATTTTGGCAGATTGAGTGATATTGTGGAAACAGATCTAGAATGGGAACCATTACAGATTCTCCAGGCCTGCTTGTATCACCCAAGCTTCAAATATGCCTTGGAATATGTACTTGAAGCCAGGGTGGAGAAAATACTTTGCTGAGTAAACACCACCTGCATCGGCTGAGCTCTACCCAAGTCTCTTTGCATATGAACCTTGGTCTAGGCTGCCTATTTATCCATTCTCCACCCCACCCTCCCCCTACAAAACAAGAAAGAGAGAGAGAAAGAAAGAAAAAGAAGAAAGAGAAATTATGAGGTTCCTCAGCTCTTCTATAGATCCAGATCCAGGTGGAACAAACTTCCAGCACTGGCCATTACACACACCTTCCCCCTTCCCTCCCCAGGGGTCTTGCAGTCAGTGAAGTCCCATGGATCATCTGCAGGCTTAGAGCTGTCTAGAGACTGCTAACTTTTATCTGTATAACTTTAAATAAAACTTATGCAAATAAACCAATGACTCTCTTTGTCAGACCTTGGAATCTAGTACTCAGCATTGATACTTTGTAGAAGAGGCAGGACTTAAACTGGCATAAGCAGGATTCAGATAGGGAGTAGAACTTATACATATGTATGTATGGGTATATATGTGCTGATATGTGTGTCTTATAGCCAATCACATACATGTACATATTATAGATAATATTATGTGTATATATAATAGGTAACATACATACATGGTTGGCCATGTAATATACGCCTCATCTCAAAGTGACACGATCAGAAATCTAGCTACTGATGGGCTAGAGCCACCTCCCAGCTGATTGTTACCTTTTCATTACAAGCATTTATACCTCATAGTCAGCAAAGGCTATAAATTAGGACTTGATATATTGCTTTGTTGATTATCCATATGTAATAGAAGTGTTAATAATGCAGATTAAACTTAAAAGTGTGTCTTATGGATTTTTTTTTTGGAGAGCTGGTTGTTAAATTTTTACCAGCATACTACTGGATCATATCTACCTGTCTCCAAGGGAAACTACAGTTTTCACCTTTGTGGGGAACAGGAGAAGGGCCATAGCTAGGTGGTAGATTCTTTCTGTATCTAACTCCATAAAGTGTATACATACATACACACACACCCATACACATATATGTATTACAGAAAGAAAAATAATTTATGTGTATATGTATGCATATACACATATGTGTGTTACATGTATATGTGTATGTATATATCCCTGGCCAGTCATCAGTCACAATGAACCTTAAAGAACATGTATATTTTTGCAGGTGCATGAGGTATATATACTGTATATATATGTACATGTATGCATATAGTATACAAACATATATATACACACATATGTATAACTTTTAATTAACAAAAATGTTTTCCTCTCACATCCCTCTCATTGAAGAAAAGAAAAAAAGAAAACTCACATAAATACACAGTCAAACAAAGCATATCTCCATATTGGCCATGTCTAAAAAATATATCTTGGTCTGTACTCTGACTCCATTAGCTTTCTATCAGGGGGTGGGTAGCATGTTTCAGATCTCTAGAATCACAGTAGGTCATTGTATTGATCAGAGTTTTTAAGTCTGTCAAAGTTATTTACAATCTTGTTATCATATAGAGTGTCCTCCTGATTCTCTAGGAGTGTTAAGGATATGTGTTAGGGGTGGTGGGGAGGGAAACAGTCTTAGCAATTTCTGGGATTGGAAGCTCTTAAGTCAAGGGATAGGTACAGGGCTTGCTCCTCATGCATCTGCAGTTCCAGGGAGATCCCTTTGCCATTCACGAGTCTGAGCTTGTCCAAATGGGTATATGACTTAGACACAAAAGGTGACATCATAAACAAATTAGAGGAGCAAGGAAGAAATCACTTGTTAGATCTATGGATAAGGGAAGGGTAATGACCAAATAAGAGATAAAGATAAAGAAGGTCACAGAAGGTAATGGGCAATTTTAATTACATGAAATTAAAAAGGTTTTGTACAAGCAAAACCTAGGTAGCCAAAATTAGAAAAGAAGCAGGTAAATGGTGGGGGGGGGTGAGGAGGGATCTTTGCAGCAAGTTTCTCAGGTAAAAGTCTTCTTTCTAAGATATACAGGGAACAGATTCAAAAATTCAAATTTATAAGAATAAGAGTCATTCCTCAATTGATAAATGGTCAAAGTCAAGCTATCAATAACCATATAAAATGCTCTAAATCACTAATGATTAGAGAAATCCAAATTAAAACAACTCTGAGATTCCATCTAACACCCTTCAGATTGGTAAAGTTGACAAAAAAGAAAAATGACATTCTGGAGGGGTTGTGGAATGCATTAATGTATTCTTGTTGGAACTGGTCCAACTATTTTGGAAAGCAATCTGAAACTTTGACCAAAAAGCTATTAAACTATGTATAACCTTTGACCTAATGATATCACTACTAGATTTATACCCCAAAGACCTCAAGAGGGAAGAACCCATGTGTACAAAAATATTTATAGTAGCTTTTTTCAATGACAAAGAATTGGATATTAGGAGAGTGCCCATCAATTGGGGAATGACTGAATAAGTTACAGTACAAGAAAATGATGGAATATTATCGTGTTGTAAGAAATGATGAAAGGAATGATTTCAAATAAACCTGGGAAGGCTTATATGGACTAATGTAGAATGAAGTAAGCAGAACCAGGGGAATAATTCATACAGCAACAGCAATATTGTTAAGACTTTGAAAAGGCTTAAAAACTCTGATCAGCTCTAAAGGACTCAAAGTAAACCATGCTCCCCACTCCCTAATAGAGAGGTCATGGACTCTCTGTTACAAATTAAGACATATTTTAGAAGGGAATATGGCCAATGGGGGAATTTGTTTTACTTGACTATATATATTTGTAATGGAGGTTTTGTTTTTCTTGCTTTTCAGTGAAGAAAGAGGTAGGAGGGAAAGTGTGGATCTGACAATAAAACAAAATAATTTTTAAGAAGTCTGAACTCGGGGGTGGCTAGGTGGCGCAGTGAGTAAGAGCGCCAGCCCCAGAGTCGGGAGGACCTAGGATGGGTTCCAGCCTCAGATACTTAACACCCATACACAAAAAACTGGCCGTGTAACCTTGGGCAAGTTACTTAACCCCAATTGCTTAAAAAAAAAAAAGAAGTCTGAACTTGCCTTTCTTGACTACCTCTCTCAAAATTCTTCAGCTATCTTTTCATGTTGAGACTCAGTATTCTCTCACCAATCCGAAGTCACAAAGTGCATCATGGTTGCTGACAAGAGCTGTCCTTACAGGCACAGCTGAAAACTTGGGATAAAGTGATAGTAGAGAAGGAAGAGAGAGAATACACCAGATACAACATTAGCAAAGGCAAAAAAGTAGGAACAAATTAGGTTCATGTGGGGAAGCACTGGAAACCAAGGCTGGAAAGGCACAGTGCAACCTACATGAACAAAAAGATGTCAAAAAATGTGGGAAGTTATAGTCCTGTTGTAGGACCTTGGATTTAGAGGACAATTTTCATTTTAGGCTTGAAAACAAGTCTTGACTGGAAAGGTGGGGGAGACCTATAAAGTAGGAGAGACTATTGTTGGGAAAAAGGCAGCTAGGCTTCCTATTGGCATGCCCAAGGGTGCAGGGATGGAGGCTGAGTCAGCCTACCTGCTTGCCAATGAGCGTTGAAAATAATAGTCCAAAACTAAAAATAGGTGAGCCACATAATTAAAGAAAATTTACTAGTCTGGGATATTCCAGATTTGCCAATGTATTTCCTCAGGTAACAACAAACTCCACATTTTAGGTTGAGGATTTAGCTCTAAAATTGTCCCTAAGAGTTGATGAATCACTAAAGTGGGATTACAAGCATTCTTCATTTTATAGACAGACATTGTAAAGTAACTTCTGCAAAGAAAACCCCAACTTCACAATGCAAGGGAAACTCTATTCCCAGAAAAAATTAATTTCCCCAGTATACTCTAGTTCAACATTTTTGGTGTGACATATAAAAAATTTGAGAGACAAAGTTTCTAGGTAATTAACCATTTTGATAATCATGCTAGCAATAATTAATACAAGGGGTCAGTGGCACTCTGGAATACTAGACCCCTCATGGAACCCACTCAACACTTATATTCCCTTGGAAGAGTGGGTATTCCTAAGGGTGGCTATAAATTCTGATTGGTTAGCAAGTACTGAGAGAATGAATAATGAGAGATGGACCTATTCTCATGAGGAGCTGGGGGATGTGACTGATTATGTCACTCATGGACAAAGAGAGACTCCCTTTTCAAGGCAGACTACCCTCAGCCTTGGTAATCTAGCCAGCCTGAGACAAACACAAAAGGACCGGAATTCATCTTAGATTAAATTCTTTGTAAGGTTCTCTAGTTAGGTCGGGCAACAACTCATTATCCACCCTGCCCTTTAGAGAACTATGCTCTGACCTAATTTCCAAATGAGAAAGGGGAAAAAAAAATCCTGGTTCTTCCCAATATTAACAGTTATTTAATAATCATTTCTCTCATTGGTGAATAGGGTGTGGAAAGCCACATGATATACTGGATATTATGGTCATATAACTAGTCCAACAACTGTGGAGAACAATTTGGAAAATTATGCCCAAAGAGCTATAAAACTGTCTATATCCTTTGACCCAGCAATACCACTGTATTTAAAGCAGCTCTTTTTGTGGTGACAAAGAATTGGAAATTGAGGGGATGCACATCAATTGGGGAATGGCTGAACAATTTGTGGTACATGATTGTGATGGAATATTATATGTGCTGTAAGAAATGATGAGAGGGATGGTTTTAGAAAAAACCTGGAAAGACTTATATGAACTGATACAAAATGAAGTGAGCAGAACCAGAACACTATACACAGTAACAGCAATGTTGTATGGATGAACACTTGTGAAAGACTTAGCTACTCTGAGCAAAATAATGATCCAAGACAATTCCAAGGAACTCATGATGAAAAATGCCATCGATCTCCAGAAAGAACTGATGAACTCTAAATGAAGATTGAAGCATATTTTTTTTAATTTTATTTTTCTTGTTTGTGTGTGTATGTGCTTTCTTTTACAACACAGCTAATATGGAAAAATGTTTTGTATAACCACATGTATAATAGATATCATATTGCCTACCCTCTCCAGGGATAGGGGGAGGGAGGGAGAGAATTTGGAGCTCAAAATTTTTGAATATGAATGTTAGGGGCAGCTAGGTGGTGCAGTGAATAGAGCACCAGCCCTGGAGTCAGGAGAACCTGAGTTCAAATCCAGCCTCAGACACTTGACACACAAGCTGTGTGGCCTTGGGCAAGTCACTTAACCCCAATTGCCTTGCCTTCCCCCCTCCAAAAAAAAAATGAATGTTAGAAATTTTTTACATGTAATTGGGAAATACTTAATGAAATAAATAAAAATAAATATTTTTTAAAAAGACATTATAGTCATATACAAATAATCTACTTTTCATTTGCTTCCTTCCCATACTATGTGCTCCAGGATCATCCTGGAATCACAGAGGTGTCTCTATTCATTAGGGATCATCTAACAATACAACCACAACTCTTAAAATTTTCTTCCCCTTCTACTTGAGTACATGTGTTAAGGGGAATTAAGAGTTTTGGGTATGTCCTTGAACTTTAGAGATCAACATAAAGATGGATGGCCAAACTTCTCCTTGTTACCTCTGTCAGAGACAAGACTCTGAGGCTAAAAGGACTACATTTCTGATTCAGGGTCCATATAGTTGACAAAATAATTTTCTAAAGCATGTCACTTTTCTGCTTAAGAATCTTCAATGGCTCCCTATTTCCTGTAGGATATAGTATAATTTCCCTTGGTTTGGCATTTAAAGCCCTTCACAAACTGGCTCCAGCCTACCTTACCAAAGTAATTGCACATTACTATTATTCCTTGTTATGCACCTGATGTTTCAGTCAGATTAGTTTATATGCTATCACCCAAACTTCCATCTCTCAACCCAGTACCTTTGCACAGACTATCTCCTATGAACAGTCCGAACAACTTTCTCATCTCTTAGGATTTTAGCTTCCTTCATGGTCAATTCATCCTTTCCTGATCTTCCCAGCTGTCAGTGTTCTCTACCACCACAAACTATCATGTATGTACTTATTTGTTTGCATCTTGCATCCCCCCAATAGAATGTAAGTTCCTTGAGGGCATAGATTATGTTCTGTTTTATGTTTGTACCTTTAGCATCCACCATGATGCCTCACATATAACAAGTGTAGCACCCCTTCTGGGCTCATCCTGCCAAGCTGCATTGGAACTCCCCACAGGACAGCTGCTCCTTCCTCTCAAAGTCCTGAGGGACTTAAAGGGTTGGGTTTTTTACTACTGTTGCTCTTGAGCCTCCACTGGTATGCTCTCCATTAAGAATCTGCCAGTACTCTCAATTAGCTTTTAGAAAAGGTATTTGCTAACATATTGTAAAAACAGTTGGGACAAAGCATTCCCCTGCAAAAAAAACCTGAGATACACTCTCCCCAAAATACATAGTGTCCATGGGGAGAGTGGACATAAATTAATGGTAATGAAGCACACAGGAAGAGAATGTGTTTGTCAAAGGGGAAATTCATAACTCTGACACTGAAAGTCCTATTCTCTTTTTATAGAATTCTCATAAAGTTCCCTTAGGTGTAGCTCTCCACTAAGGATCAGGGTCTTTTTAAGAACCTATAGCTGACATTACTTTCTGCTGTGAAAAGTCACAGTGCTTGCATTACTATTACTTTCAAATGACTGTGTATCTATCCATAGTCACTTCCCCTCCTGGTAGCCACTATTGCTTGGATGGACATTACTGCTACTACCATCAATCACTTTCGACCTACTGGTGGGCCTTCTAATCTCATAAGATCATTACTTCCATCTTGAAATGTTTATCTATCTAAGAAAAGGAAAGGACAGAAGATGAAAGAAAGGCAGCTGTGAACTCCCAGTCGCCAAGGCCAAATGGGAAACTTCACCTGTCAGGAGGCAACAGGTGGAGAGTGGGAGATGGGCTGACTGCCCCTTTTATAATTACACAGCTCCATATATGCAGCCCTTGAATTATCAGTTCTCCTAGCTTGGAAGCCAATTAGAAGACTTCTTGTCATCACACAGAACTTCACACAAAATAGGAAACTGACTACCCCCAAGTTTCCACACAGTTCTGGGACTGGAATAAGGTAAGGAATATTTGCCTATGCTCCACTTTGCCTATGCCTGGCCCTACAGGCCAGTCCACCCATGTTATATAGGTGCTCAATAAATGCTTGATAGATTAGATTGGATTTCTATGTTTTTTATGTGTAATAGTTTGATTGCAAAATACCATTTTACCCAGAGGTCTCCCTAATACTTGGCCTCCCCCAGTTTAATTATACCTTCAGCATAATGGTTTTATTTGCATTTTGTAAGAGGATTTTGAGAGTCAACCTTAGTTGGAAACAAGTGTGACCTCTGACACATACTTCCTTCACATGCCTGTGCAAGTGACAACATCTCAGTGCCTCCAAATAACCATCAAAGACAGTAGGTTACAAAGCATATGATGGACTACTTTGGTAGAAAGAGTTTCCCTCTGCTGCAGTTTACACTGATGACATCATAGGTCTGGGCCAAAAAAAATAGTATTATTCTATCCTCAATCAATTTTGTAAATTTTAAGATCTGTAAAATTCGTTTTCTTTGATACTTGTGTAACCCCTATCAAAGTTGGATTAGGCCTATTTGGGCTGAATTGGCAGACTCACTGTGTAGCTCATTGTCTAAGGCTGAAAGAGTGAATATGGTTTCCTCAGATGTCACCAGCCTTTAAGGTCTCTGTCTCTGAGACCTTAAAGTTGATTGACGAGTTCCTTCATCGTCTTTTACTAATCCCGGAAAGTAATGGGGTCTTGGCAGCTGCTGTCTTTTGAAAGTGAAAGAAGTTCTCCGGAGGACAAATTGGCTGAGTCCCCTTCGAAGGAGATCCTGGAGGAATGGTCAGGGGAGGATAGGGAGGTCAGGCCTTTCTCCTGGAACATCTAGTCACTAGTGCCCTCTTGTAAAGCTGGCTGCAGGCAAAATAACCTGTCCTTTCTGTCTTCTCTCCTCTCCCTAGCCTCCCAGTGCCCTGGCAATGCTGGAACTTCTGTTCACAAAGAAAAGATGTGATAAAATTAGCTTGGTGGGAGGGGTTAGGAGCTGAATATCTTAAGTTCTTTGGATGTTACTTATTAAATAGAACCTGTTCTTGGCAATGCTTCTCCCCTCAAAATGAAGGTCTAATGATAGTTTCATATACTGGCAACCAGTAGTTGAAGAGAATAATTCTGGGAGGGGGTCAGGAAACTACCTTCCTTTCACCCAGAGGTGTGCTGGTAAATGTTTAACAACCAGATCTTTTGGGATAAAAATGTAGATATGACACACTTTTAGGCTTAATTTGCATTACTAACATTTTCTCCATCACAAAACAATAAATCAACCCTGGTTTGTAGGCCTGTTTCTGAGGTGAAAATGTTCACACTGAAGATTTAACAATCAGCCCCCCCCACTCAATCCTGTCATTTTGAGCTGGCTGCTTATTGCCCCCAAATGTAAACCATATCCCTGGCTAGTCCTGCCCTTCTGGACTCAAACAAGAGCATGGATTGGAGCTGTAGGCCTGTGACTCTGGTATTCAATGTCCTCAGGTGAAGCTTGGGGTGGTGAGGCCTCGTGGTATAATGGATAAGGCACAGGAAAACTTGGGTACATATCCTGCTTGAGATACTAGCTGTGGGACCCTAGACAAGTCCTTCGACCTCATTCTCTGCATCTATCAAATGAGGGGTTGAGACCTGATGGCTTGTAAGTTTTCTTCCAGCTTTAAATCTATGATGCTATGTGCTACTAGTAAGTTGAATGATCCCAGCCTGGGCCCATAGATTTAGTCCCAATCTTTGAGATATGGGCTGGAGTTTTTAGAAGTTCCTGTCTCTGTTTGTAAGGCCTCACTGGTATTTGAGCACCTAGGAAGGTCAAGCAGGCATGGTTATAGATTTCTGGTTTTCTTCATATTCCCCTACCTAAACTAAGAGTCACTCTGCAAATGGGCATGACTGAGCAGAGCAGTGTTCCCTTGGCTAGGCACAGTATGGGAAGACAAAGGGAACAGCAGATGAGGTCGTTGCCTTGGAGTAGCTCATGATCAATGAGGTCACAGTACTCATTAAAAATAGCCAGAGAATGACCTCCCTAGAAAGTCAAGTCAGGATCTAAACAAAAGCAAGAAAATTTAACAAAGAGCTACAAGTTACAGCTCAACTTTGACATGGGACACCTACACAAATGTGTACTCTTCTTTCATTCATGCATTAATTTAGCAAACATTCAGTGTTTGTCCTATAGATAGAGCAGAGCCCTATTCCTCATGCTGAGTAGAGGCAGAAATGAATGGGACAGAAATGAACAGTCCCTAACATCAGGGAGCTCATCACCTAGAAAGTACTTAGTAATAGAGGTCATAATAGAGGTCCCTTTGGGTCATATATGGAGGCTGATTAATCTAATGTCAAAAGAACAGCTAATGGGGCGGCCAGGTGGCTCAGCAAGTAAGAGCACTGGCTCCAGTGTCAGTACGACCTGGAGGTAGAATCCTGGGCTCAGACACTTAGCACCCACCCAGAAACACCTGGAGGTGTAACCTTGAGCAAGTTACTTAACCCCAATTGCTTAGGGGCAGCCAGGTGGCTCAGCAAGTAACAGCACTGGCTCCAGTGTCAGTACGACCTGGATCAAATCCCGGGCTCAGATACTCAGCACCACACCCAGAAATAACTGGCCGTGTAACCTTGAGCAAGTTACTTAACCCAGATTGCTTTAAAAAAAAAAAAAAAAGAACAGCTATTGGGGAGGCTAGGTGGCACAGTGAATAGAGCACCGGCCCTGGAGTCAGGAGGACTTGGGCCGGCCTAGATACTTAACACAAAAATTAGCCATGTGACCTTGGCCAAGTCACTTAACCCCAATTGCCCTCCAAAAAGAAAAAAAAAAGAACAGCTATTGCAAAGGCCACAAAGCTTTATTTTGTGTCATTCATTACCTAGCAAATAGTAACTAACACCCAGAGCAACCCTGGTGTGGACTATTTTGCTCAAGGGCCCTGCCTATTTCTTATTCTGTCTCTGTAAAAAGGTCTACCAGAGCACAGGGGAGAAGTAGGGAAAGATCTTTTGGTTGGAGGTGGAATTGGAGATTAGACCTCAGATGATAGGAGATTTCAATAGGTGGAGACAGAGCTGGTACTCAGAGTAAGTAAGGCACTCTGCCACAAATCAGAGGAGGGCATAACACAGAACATTTTTTTTCACATTCATAGAGTTAGACCTGGAAGGGCCTTTGGAGGTCAAGTCCAGCCCTCTCATTTTACATGTGAGGAAACTGAGGCTCAACTTGCTCAAGGTCACACAGCTATTAAGTATCTGAGGTAGGATTTGAATACAGGTCTTCTCAAACTCAAGCACAATGCTCTATTTACCATACCATACTGCTTCTAATGTTACTAATTATACTTGCAAACTTCTAAAGGTCTGAGGTTTGTGGGTTTTTTTAAATTGTAGCTACTGTCCCTATTGATGTAGATGGCATCCCTTCTAACTTAAAACAGACCATTTAAAGAGCTGCTATTGTTGGAAAAAAATTCATTCTCTGGTGGCTGACCCTCTGGTTATGAGCCTCCCTTTATTTCGTTAGCCTGATCTTTAGGCAGAAAACATAATCTATCACTGTACTGCACTCCCATTTGAAGCCTTTCCAGCTTAGAAGAACCTGCCAAGGGTTTGTACTCCACTGACCTAAATTTCAAGAACCCAAGGGCACCTGCAACCTGGCCCTGGAAGAGAACTTCAGTGGAATATCGGTCTGTGATTTCATTAGTGTAAGGAACCTCCAGTGAGGAAACTGTCTCTACCTGGGGCTTGCAAGCACCAAAAGTTTAAATGACTTGCGCAGAACTTGAACTCGGGTCTTCCTGACTTAGGCCAGCCTTCTATCCAATATTTTTTGTGACTGGATCTCCCTATCTCACTCAAGCTGGCCGTGTACAGTCATAGCCCCATTCCTAATAATTATCAAATGAGATAATATTTGTAAAGCACTTTGCACAGTGCCTGTACACTGCAGGTGCTTGATAAAGGCTTGCGTCTTCCTGATACTTAGCAGCAAGGAAGCTTTAACCAGCTCTGTTTTAACAGGCTGGGTCACTTCACTCCTCTGTAGGGGTAGCCTTGTGCTCTCAGGGATTAGTGCTTCATTTAATAATGACACCTAATGCCACTGGTCCTTACTGCAGTGCAAAACTCCTGAAACCAAGCAGGGATTACGGTAAAAGCCTTTACTTTAACCTAATTGTGTCTATTGACTATTAATGATGGAGGCACTTAAGGTATTGTTTTAGGAGTCCCAACTCCTATCCTACTTAGGATAAAGTACCTACAACCAGAAGTAGTTGACCCTCCCCCAGCAAAATCAACCCACAGGTGCAAAGTCGGGGGAGAAGGGAGGGCAACCCCAGACCACAAGAGCTTATTTCATAACTTAATCAAAGGGCTTAGCTACCACTGAAACAAGATTCTTATCTCCTCAAATTCACATGACCCCAAATATTACACAATCACATTACAGATATTTGCTGAATGGAAAGGAAAACAAAAGCTACATCTCTAAAGCTTCCAAATATGTGCAAATTAACCTGCTACCAGGGTTGCCAAAAGTGGGTTCAGAACTGGTAAAAACAAACAAACACCTTTTTTTCAGGCTGTCCAGCAAAAAGAAAAGAAAGAAGAAAGGAAAGGAAGAAGGAAATGATCAGAGGTGAGGAAAGTATAGGAAAGGAGAGGAGGGGAGAAGGGAAGGAATGGAAAGTAGGGGATCCCCAAGAAAGCTAAATATTTGTACATAGGATGTGTATTGATGTATTAAAAAACTCCAAAAAACTCCCTGCTAAATAGAAAAAGGAAACATTTATTCTTAGAAAAAAAATTTAAATATTAAAATTTTCAAAAATTTAAAGAAAAAATAAAAATCACATATATCACATTAAATCATATTACATATATACACAAAATGCAAATCTCATAATAAAACATTTAAATTCACTCAAAAATACAGTTGCTTTTTGTTTTTCACTAAAATTTTACTTTTTATAACTTTGTCATTAGTTGTTTAGTTAAAAATTGAGAAAACAGTTTTTAAAAAATTTTAGATGCATTGTTTTGGTAAAAATATATAGGTAGGAATTTAATGTTTGCAATTGTAGATAACTAAGATGTACAACATATTTTTTTATCATATAATATGTATAAAACATATACTTTATCATAATAAAGGAAAATCATACTCCCAAATTCCAGGTAATAATTTTATTCATAAAAAGCTACATTTTTTAAAAAAAGCAATTCAGGAAAGTTGCAACTGCATATAATAATAATAAATAAGATTGTCTATGAGAAACAAATGGTCATTTGCAGTTGGAGATAATCAGAAATGCTCTGTTCAAAGCATAAATTCACAAACTTATTTAGAATTGTGCTTGCAATGAATATAATCTATGAATGTATAGCTAAGAATCAAACAGGTTGAAAAGACATCGATTGGGTGGGTTTTAAAGGGGTGATAAAAGTAAAAATACTAATGTGTTGCTATACAAGCAATAATACTTCACATTTCAAAATGTATATATAGCATAAAGTTTCCAAAGCACTTTCTTTTTTTTATACACACACACACACACACACATATATATATATATTTGAATATTTGATTTTAAAACTTTCAATTCCAGATTCATTCCCTTCCCCCCCTGCCACTCATCCCCACTGGGGAGACAAGCAGTTCAGTATAGGTTGTACATGTGTGGCTAATGCAAAACAATAACGTAGTAGATGTATTGTAAAAGACTGACTGTATTTCCCTCCCTCCTATCCCACCTCCCACTTGTTCTATTCTCTACTTTGATCTTGTCCCTTTTCAAAAGTGGGTGCTTCCAACTTCCCTCCCCCCCAGCCTGCCCCCCCTTCCATCATCCCCCCTCTCATCCCCTTCCCCCCCCTACTCTCCTGGAGGGTGAGATACCCTATTTAGTGTGTATTTCATTCCCTCCTCAAGCCAAATTCAATGGGAATAAGGTTGACCCATTCCCTTTTGCCTTCCTATTCTTCCCCTCCATTGTAACCATTTCCCCTTGCCTCTTCTGTATGAGATAGTTTGCCCCACTCTATCTCTCCCCATCTCCTCTCATTATATTCCTCTCACCTCTTAATTTCACCTTTTAGGTATCATCCCTTCCTGTTAAATTGGTCCCGTGCCCTCTATCTATGTATATCTGTAAAAGTATATACACACATTCACATATGTATTCATGTGCCCACATACCCTCATATAAAGACATATATATATATACATATATATTATATATATATTTCTAATCCCTTCAACTACTGAGAAAAGTTTCATAAGTTACAATTATTGTTTTTCCATGTAGGAATGTTAATAGTTCAACTTTGGCCAGGTGGCTCAGCGAGCAAGAGCACCGGCTCCAGTGCCGGGACGACCCAGATCAAATCCAGGCCCAGACACTCAGCACCACACTCAGAAACAACAACCGGCCATGCAACCCCGGGCAAGTCACCCAACCCCGAGTGCTTAAAAAAAAAAATAGTTCAACTTTGATAGGTTCCTTATGATTTCTTTTCCCTGTTTACCTTCTCATGCTTCTCTTGCTTCTTGTATCTAAATGTCAAATTTTCTATTCAACTCTGGTTTTTTCAGCAAGAATGCTTGAAAGTCCTCTATTCCACTGAATAACCATATTTTCCCCTGAAACATGATACTCAGTTTGGCTGGGTAGGTGACTCTTGGTTTTAATCCCAGCTCCTGTGCCCTCCGGAATATCACATTCCAGGGCCTTCGATCCCTCAGTGTAGAAGCTGCCAGATCCTGGGTTATCCTGATTGTGTTTCCACAATATTCAAATTGTTTCTTCCTGGCTGCTTGTAATATTCTCTCCTTAATCTGGGAATTCCAGAACCTGGCTATAATATTCCTAGGAGTTTTCTTTTTGGGATCTTTTTCAGGAGGTGATCGGTGGATTCTTTCAACCTCTATTTTGCCCTCTGGTTCTAAAACATCAGGGCAGTTTTCTTTGAGAACTTCCTGGAGGATGCTTTCTAGGTTCTTACTTTGGTCATGGCTTTCAGGTAGTCCAATAATTTTTAAATTATCTCTCCTAGATCTATTTTCCAGGTCAGTGGTTTTTCCCATGAGATATTTCACATTGCCTTCTATTCTTTCATTTGTTTGGATCTGTTTAACAGCATCTTGATTTCTCATAAAGTCACTAGCTTCCATTTTCTCCAATCTAATTCTGAAGCAATGATTCTCCTCATTGAGCTTTTGAGATTCTTTTTCCATCTGGCAAATTCGACTTTTTAAGGCATTCTTCTCCTCATTGCCTTTTTGAGCCTCCTTTGCCATTTGAGTCAGTCTGTTTTTTAAGGTATTATTTTCTTCAGTCAGGCTGTTGACTCTCATTTCATAATTTTCTTGCATTGTTCTCATTTCTCTTCCCAATTTTTCCTCCACTTCTCTTATCTGCTTCTTAAGGTCCTCTATGGCCTGTAACCAGCTTGTATTTTCCTTTGAAGCTTTTGGTGCAGGAGTTCTGACTTCACTGTTTTCCTCCTGTTCCATGCCTTGCTCCTTCTTATCTCCAAAATAGGAGTGTAATGTTGGAATCTTCTGTCTGCTTTGTTTCCTCTGCCTGCTCATTTTGCCACTCAGTTATTTGACTTTTGGGCTTTTTGCCACAGTAGGACTCTGCCACCAGACAGGGGAGTTTTCGTCCCAAACGCTAGGGTTTTCTCAGCTGCCGGAGGTATTAGATGGGTGCCCTCTCTGAGGTCTCCACAAGCTCTGGCAAACTGGACCCACACCCCAGGACCTCCACCCTAGACTGCAATCCAGATCCAAGAAGGTTAAAGCAAGAGCGATTACCCCTTAGACTGGTGCTTGGTCCCCCTACACTCTGCAGGCCAGGAGCTGAAGCCGCCGTGTGGTACTGGCAGGCTGTGCTGGCATCTCAGTGGTTTCTTGCCCTGGGGGTAAAAGCCACGCACTCCCACTTACTGGTCCCAAAGTCCAGACTGCACTGGCCTCTCACCTTGTCCTTCGCATCTATGTATTGATAAATCTGGAAATGGCCACAGCTGCTGCTGATCTGGAGTCTCTCTGGCAGGAGGCTGGTCAGGCCCACCCTGGGGCTAAAGCCTCAGCTTGGTGCTCGGCTCTGCTCCCAGAGCGCTGCGCTGGCCGATTCCTGCCGGCCTGCCGGGCTGTCCTCAGTGGGAGGTTAGCTTCTCTGTGTCATTATGTGGGTTCTGCAGCTCCAAAGTTTGTTTAGAGTTCCCTTTTTACATGGATTGGGGAGGGTGGAAGCCGGAGCAGCGGGAAGGTCTTGCTTCTACTATCCAAAGCACTTTCATCACAATTCAGGAAGATAGGTAGTGAAAGTAATAGTATCTCTGTTCCATATATGAGGAAACTTAGAGAGAAAGTGACTCAGCCAGGGTCCCACAGCCAGAAAGTATTCTGTGTGGACTGTTTTGGGCCCTTAGTGAGAAAGGAAAAGAACAGAACCAAGACTAGAGGTAATACCTTTATTAACTCCTTTTTAAAGGGATTTGGGGCAGCTAGATGCTACAGTGGATTGAGCCCTGGGCTTGGAGTCAAGACACTTACTAGATGTGTGACCTTGAGCAAGTCACTTAACCTGTTTGCCTCAGTTTCCTCATCTGTAATGGTGATAATAGTACCCACTTCTCAAGGTGGCTGTCAGCCCAAAAGAGATAATAATAGAAAAGCACCTGGCACATTGTAAGCACTACACAAATGTTGGCTATAATTATTATTATTATTAGTTTCCATAATTTTCAAAATACCTTTCTTTTTTTCTTCCACCTGCAACAAGCCACTAGGGTCCTCCCTTTTATAATGCACTTATATAATGCACTCTGTGCTTATATGTCCTCATTTATTTTTGCTGTCTCCTCCATTAGAATGTAAGCTCCTTGAGGGCAGGACCTTTTTTTTTTTGTCCCCACAATTAGAATGGTGCCTGGCACATAGCAAGACCTTCAGAAATGTTTGTCTACTGGTAATTCCACAGACCCACAGAACCACGAGACTCAGATGGGTCCTGGAAGTAATTTCGCCCAACTCGTCCCCGAACGGATGCCATGGCGGGCGGGAAGTGTTGGCCTGAGGGAGGAAGGGGTTGAGGGCACTCCCTGTGAGCGGGGGCACAAACTTGAGGCCTTGGCAGGCCGGGGCGGGTAGGTCTTGCTATGTGCCAGGCACCATTCTAATTGTGGGGACAAAAAA